>NC_081209.1:10549435-10855060 GCF_902713425.1 Acipenser ruthenus
GTAACCTTTTTCTATGTTGCTGTCTTGTAAATAGCTGTATATATCAAATTGAATTATGAAATACAAGCAAAGAAACAAGCGATGAACAGAGGAAAAGGAGTGGGAGGTAGCAACGACATTGCTAGTGCTAATAAGGGATAAACTTTGGTTTGCAAGAAGTGTTAAAAACATGTTATGAATGCTGTGTTTTAAAGTGGTTGACTTCCAGAGAGGAAAACAAACAGCTAAGTGCTTTATAATCATGAATCCAGTTTTCAGTTAACAAAATGTATTATTTAAGAGTGATCTCATATAAAATGTAAAAAAATGGGTTTCAAAGCCTTGGTTAGCATTCCAGCACTGAAGCTGCCTAACCTGCACTTCTTCACATTAAGAACAATTACATCTTTAGCTGCTCACCAATTCTGGAGTTCCAGGAGAACTTGCCACCTGTTTTTTAGGCTACCACAATGCAAGAGAAGCTGTGCCCCTAAGCCTGGGTAACCTCTACCAACACAGTGCCACATGAAAAGAAGTGTCAAGAGACAACCCATTCAGATTAGCAAATGCAACACGCAGATGCTAAACATGTATTTATTTAGATTGTTTGAATCTCTACAACGTAATGCTCTTCAAAGAAAATTGAACAAAAACAATATTTATACTGAGCAAGGAGCATTTCTGTTGTTACAGGAAAAGAGTTATGTACAGCTACAAATTTCTCTTTACAAAGAGAAAGAAAACTTAAAAGTGCTTTAAATGAAAAACAAGAATAAAAAAAAAAAACCTTGACAAGATTGCTGTGGAAGAATATGCACAGGAAGAATCACATTCCCAGGAACCCGTATTATTACCAATTGGCACCTGTCTCTCTCTCTCTCTCTCTCAGGAGAAGTTTCGACCCCAAACCCTAGCCTTTTTTAAACCTCTCTGGGACTTCCTTGCTGAAAAGCTAAAATGCTCTGTACATTAAAACTCCATAAAGATAAATAAAAAAAGGTGCAAACTGGTGACACCAAAGCCAGCTTCCATTCAGCACCACCCCATTGTGACAAAAGGACTTCTTTCTGAAATACTAGGTTTCCCTGGGCCACGCACACCTATTCTTGGAACCATAACTTATTTTTTTTTAGAGAAACCTAATTTAAGCCAAGATATTTATCCTAAAATGTGAGTTATTTTGAACACTACTATGCAGGCCCACTGGATTTAATGTAATGGAACTGAAATCAAGCCATTCTTTTCTCCACTATTTTGCCCCCCCTTCCCATCATGATTCCTTAAACCCTGTTCCTCAAAATTGAGAGTTGAGGGAAGGGGACTGGAGCAGCTGGATACAGTGGTGTGAAGTCTCTCAAATACCTGTCAAACAAAAGCAATTGATATTTCTTTGGTGGGATAAAAAGAAAACATAGTTCTAAGTAGATTTTTTATTATATATATTTTGAGATTTCTTTACACAGTTAGAACCACAACGGTTAACTTTGTTGTGTCTCTCTTATCTGTCACTACAGGGATTTTGTGCA
The DNA here is from genome assembly GCF_902713425.1 of Acipenser ruthenus. NCBI lineage: Eukaryota > Metazoa > Chordata > Actinopteri > Acipenseriformes > Acipenseridae > Acipenser > Acipenser ruthenus. The sequence goes on from NC_081209.1 coordinate 10,550,941, forward strand.
ATGATCCTGCACTCCCGTCCACAAAACCAATTTTAAAACATGCATCTGATTTGAATCAGTTTAGGTTACCAGTAATAATCCCTTTAATTAATGATTGTTCAATTATTGTACATGAATCTGGATGTAGTCCCCAAAACATAGAGGTCAGTATCTCCCTGAAGAAGCTTGACTCAAGTGCCCCTCCTGTTTCTCTTTTCAGTGACTGGTAATGCTTTGTTTCTGAGACTGGGCTTCATTTTAATGATTGGCTGCTCTTAATACCGACACTCCAAAAAATCACATCCACCCCGAGAAAATGCTGCACTAAAAAACGCCACCCACACTATAGCTGCCACTGTCTTATTCCAGATCCAAGTCCCAGTGTTGTTTCTTCGTGAATTCAAACAATTCTGAAAAATCTTCCCCTTTTGGCAATCTGGCACCACATCTGCTTTATTAATAACAGTTCCACTGTGAAACAGAGGGGCTTGTGATTTACTCTTCATTAAACACAGAACTCAGCCAGGTGTTTCTGTGTAATCAAATAGGTGAATGCGCTTATGTATGGGTAAGTACTTGTATGCAGGAATATTATTTAAGAGAGAAATAAAAAAGTGAAAATCCATTAGAAATCAAATTACAAGGCTTGCTTGCCATGCTCTATAAACACCCTTCTTGCAGTAGACTTTAGCTGTAGGGGCACTTCTACTCAGAAAACCAAAGGAGCAACTACATCTTCTCAGAATACAGCGTAAAAAAAAAAGCATTTGCACACCCATCTTCTGGCATTCAAAAGACTGGGCTGCACAGTTAAAAGGTGTCAAACAAAACAATACTTCCACCCCACTGTTGTGACTAACACAACCCATACTTTACACTACTTTCATGTCCTGCTAATGCACACCTGCTACACTATCTCCATCTATCTGCATTAAGCACCATGATCTGCACCAGTCCTCCTTTCAGCCCAGAGCCCATTCTAACCAGCACTGAAACAGGAGAAGCTTGAGAAAACAGCCACGAGGAGTCAAAGCCACAACACAGGGAGTCAAAGCCTGAACAGGAATGAGCAAGAAGTATTCAATTTACTGCTAGTGTTGCAGTAGCCCACGGGGAGAGGATGGTATAGTTGACCAAGAATGGTCAAAAAAATTGCCAAAAGCTCAAATAACAAAACTCAAAAGAGAAAATTGCTACGTGATAATGAAAATAACTCATCTTTCTTACTCCATGGCTCTCACCCTTCCTGATTATCTTACTGGATTTCAAGTTATTTAAAAACATATGAAGCTGTAATCTTTTAACCATATGATGGGAATGATTACACAAATCTGACTCCCGCACCGACGATTCCCCCAATTATGAAACAGATCCTGTCTCATCCTAATAAAGTTGTATTTACTGTTAATTAATTGTATTACTGCTACTACTGCAAACCCAGCTGGGTAGGTCTGCTGCCAATCCAACTCTGCTCCACACTGCCAAGAGTTCTTACAAACTAGGGATGGCATTTAAGGTGCTTGTATATGACACTTTTTGGATACGTTAAATGCTATATGCATGTACATGTGTAGACCTTTCTGTTCTGTTACTTGTCCCTGACCCCAGTACCTCCCTGCTGGGAGAGGTGGGACTGGAGTTTCCTGGGGAGGTGTCTGTCTCTGGGCTGTTTTACTTTCAATGAGGAAGGTACTGCTTTGACCACAAACAGGGTACTGTAAAATAAAGTACATTTCTTTAAAGTAAATGACTTGTATCAAGTTATATTTTGAATAACGCTGTGTCTGGGTTTAGTGAACACTGCCTCCTGATTCATGCTCTCCATTGCAGGTATGAGGGCACTATCCATTCAGAGTGCAGATTCAGAGTGAACATGCATAGAGCTTTGTAAAGGGACATTCATCATACACGTGTGTGTACGTCAATCTGTACAATTTGGAAATGTATATCCTTTGACTGGACATCATGCTCTATCTACTGCCTTGTACAATATATTTATATTTACATACTGCATAGAGGCGTAGGATATTTTATAATTTATTATTATTTTATTTTTTAAAAACTTTTAATAGCTTTAATGTTCAGTATTTGTTTCAGGCGGGAGAACTGATCCTAAACGGATTATGTTCAAACCTGGTTCAAGCAGGGTTCAGGTAACACTTTTTCAAAACCAAGCTTGCAACTGTGACCAAATCAAAACTGCACAGCCCTGGACAATGGGTGTATGCCAGTTCCACTTCAGAAGGGCCTGACAGGGGTGTATTTTCACTCCTGTAGTTCATATATGTAATGTCCCCAAATGATTCTAATGGCAGCCGATCTTCAGTCAAGTGTTTTCCATTTCTGCTGCAGCCTCATGTTTTTGTTTTTACACAAAATAAGATGAAACACTACTTTCCCTCAAATGACTAGGTACTGTATTCAATTTGAACAATTCCAACAGCTTTTGCGAGATCAGGGTATATAGTCACACAACACATATAAAATCCAGTCCATTTTCAACTCAATGGGCAAAGCACTGCACTCAACAGGTTTCTTAAAAATACTCCTAATGTGATCGGAGGGTGCTTCAAAGTTCACTGTGAAAAGTAGCATAAATTAAGCAACCTCCTGCCTCTGTAGTGACCGAAGGGGTCTTTCTAGCCTGCTTTACACCAGCTTGACATTTCCCAAAACATAATCCCCACCCTAATAATAACTCCAGCAGTTCTGTGCACAGATCACTCATCGTTTCGCACCAAATATCCAAAGTGCTTAGCCTTTTTTTTTTTTTTTTTCCCCATACATGGCCATTTGTGTTTTTGTAAAATATATAATCTTATTTTCATATTTTCTTTCCAAGGTGACTCTGTCCGGCAGCAATGTGCGTGTTTGTGGGGGTCATGGGGAAAAGCTCCCTTCCTCACCCCAGCCTCCGGTCCACAAGGCTGGGTGCAGTCTCTAGTTGGAGCTGGCAGCGATGGGCTTCTCCAGTTCCAGCTCCAGGGTGGTGCTGTGGGGTTGCAGGCTGCCATAACAAGTCATGCACACACGGCTGGGCTCAAACAACTGCTGACTGGGGACTGGGATCTTCTGGTCGCAGCAAGTGGAGCAAAACACGTTTCCACAGTTCCTGTTTCAAAAGAGGAATGATTTAGTTTCAAATATGGAAATTGATTTTTTAAATCTAAGTGTGTGCTCTTATTTCTGCCAGGAAGTCTTTTTATGGCTCTCTACAAATCTCTGTTAAAACCGAGAGGAAATCCATCTATACTTACTGTAATTTTAGCTAATAAAAATGTCATTTTGCACTCTATTTGCTGCATAGATCTGAAATGTGCAGTTTTTATAGAAACACAGCAAATAAGTATTTTCATTTTAAAACAGGACACCTGGTACTATACTGGGTTAAAGCAGCTCTCAGTTTGCTTGTCTTGCTTTCCAGGAAGTTCGATACTGCTTTACTTCCTTGGCCATTCACCTCTGTCTTCTGGGTCAAAGAGTGTTACTGACTGAAAGAATGTCAGTCAATAGGGGAAAAGAGGTGACATAATTGAAGGGAAAGAAACTAGTGGGGGTGGGGACAATTTCATATGACAGGTGAAATCAGCCAGAAAGTACAAAGGAATGGCTGGCAAACTTAGTGTAGAACCACATTTCATGTTTTAAATTGAAAATACATGTTTGCTACAACATGTGTTTCTTTCAAAACTGCACATCTATTAATATCTATATAATGATTGGATTTGCATGGTGGAGAAAATGTATGGGATTATTGTGTTAATAGTTTACAAACTATACTGCCTAAATGCCACTTATTCCATGGGGATACTTACTGATGGGGAAATGTGTGATAGAAATAAAGCCATTTGTTTCTAGTCTGATAAGTCTTCGTAATTGAATTGCACCAAACTGTATTTTGTAGTTTTAAAACCTCAAAATGCAGGTTTAGTAGGAAATATTTTATTAGTAATTAAAAACATTCCCACACACACAGAGTGACTCAATTCCAAGCAATGCAGTGTGGGGCAGTGGCAGCTCATTTTGAGTATATGGATATACTTGTGGGGTTGCTGCTTGTACACAAAACAAAACTCCCCCCAAACCTTTAAAACACTAAATAGTGCTGAATGTAGATGTGCAGGTGCTCCTCCCAATCTGAACTCCAAATGAAGACACCGAGAAAGACTTCTAGTCTAAAAGTTTATTTTAATATTTCTAAAAAAACACAAAACAAATCTTGCAAAATATTTCTTTCCTTTCTATTTAATAGAAATATATTGAGGGAGATTAAATGTCTGGGTTATATTTATAAAAAAAAGAAAGATTGTACATATTTATTTAATATGAACCACAACTTCAAAAAATGTGGTATTAACTGATGCAATCTTTTTTTAAATACGAGCCAAAGTTACTATGAATTGAATCTATTTGGTATGGATGACCAGTCGTAGTACTCAACAGCCCCCTAATGCACAATGGAAATGCCCCCTCTGGATGCCCAGCACAGCAGCCAAGCCAGATCTTTATGGGTTTTCCAGTAAACGAGTCTGTGGTACAATTCAGTTCAATGCATGCAGCACAGAATGAAACATTCAGCACAAGACGGGCAGTCATGCACATGCAGGAGGGGTGATCTGGTGAATAATAACACTGCAGCAGCAAGGGCTCCCGTCATCTCACTATTTTGCAACAGACTGTCATAATCTTTTTATACTCCAGGTTGATACAATGGTTAAATGTAGTAATTATGTTTCTGTTGCTGTTTTAAGATAAATAAAAAGGTCAAAAGTTGGGTTTGAAAGTGTTCATAAATGGAGAAAAAAAAACCCCACAAGTCTCACATCAAAAGAACACATCAAACTGACCAAGAAATGCCACCTTTACATCGCCTTCAAATGTAATGTCAGCGTGCAAATACAGAAATTGATCCATTAATGCCCCCTGATTGTCCATATCAAAGCCACATTAGGTGCCTGTGTGACTATGCTCTTCATAAACATTTTGGGATCTCTGACTCAATACCAATATGATTTGACGTACAGGGGCGATGTGTTGCATGCAGATTTGTAATCAGCTGCCAGGACTGTAATCCTTATCTGGGAATTGCTTAAAAATCACATGGAGCCACATTTTCCATCTTATTAAAATGTAAGTGTATAGCTGAATCAAATGATCTTCAGAAGACATTATTGCTGTCCTTCCTATACATTTAAAAAAAAAAGATGAGTGGACCCTGCTTATTAAAAGAGAGCCACAGGGTGTGAGTGAAGGCTATCACTGGGGATGAAAATTAAATCAAAACAGCTTTGCAGAAAAGGAAGGTTAAAACAAAACAAAGCAAAAATAGGTGTTAGAATACATTTGACAAAAACAATGCTGAAATAAAAAAAAAAATGCATGAGTGAAGAGACAGAGAGGACTGATGAACAGATTCTCACCAGACTTTCTCAACAGGCTCCCTGTCCCTGTAAGGAAGAGGGGAAACAGTGGACAGGAACACCGGTCAGAAGGCAGGGCCAAGGCTGGGCAAAATACAGGCCAATGCTCAGATCATCTCCATGATACTGGACAGTGCGTGCTTTTAGAATAAGCTTGTTCCTTACAGTTTGATCCTTATGAGGTCCATATCATTTTTGCTTGGTGGATATGTGTTTACAGGTCTCTAATATTACCCTCAGAACAGTAATGGGGGACTTTCCTCTAAAATGCCTGCATGACCACTTTTCTAAAGTCTACAAGCAGATAAAAAAGGTGCTTTTTACCAGATACAATTTTTACCTTGACTTGACATGTCTGCACCTATCTGGCTATTGCTAGATATCTGTTACACATCCACCAAAAATGATAACAGCAAACGGTAACAAGATTATAAAATATACCTTTTCTTCATATTACAAATTAATTCCAGCTGCAGTTTGATTTACTTTAACTTCTGCCGATAAATAGACATCTGCAGGTTATTTTTTTTTAAAGAAATTAATAATAAACTGCCCCCAGGAAAAGCAATAAAAGTATTTTTTATTACAAAAAACAAAACCTCCATTTAGGTGGAGTAAATCCATCACAAGGATTAAAGTGTTTCATTTGTCCAGAAGCTTCTTACTTGGCCTGTTCTCTTTGCCCATTTAAGGAACCAAGATGAAAAGACGCCTACAGCACTTCATTCTCCCAATGCCCACTATCTATCCGTTAAATCAATCCATTCATTCAAAGCACTATCCAAATATTCCACTATCCTTTCATCTATTCATCCACTAGCTGAGTTTCCTTTTCCCTGTACGCTTTACCCCCTCTAGTGCGCTGTTCACCATGGCCTCTTTCAATGTGTGTGATCTATTCAAAGCACTCCCTCCTGTCTGTTCAAAATGCCTTTCTACCCATCCTGCTGTTAGAAGCGCTCTTGCAGGCTCTTTTAAATGATCTCTCTCGTTCCATTCATCCCTCTTACCATGAAGAGCTCAACCCATCTTGAGTACTCAAGTCAATCATTTGTGCTTCATCCACCTACAGCCTATGCTTTAACTGGAGAGTTACTGAAATGCTTTTAAAATCTGCTTTCATGGATTACATATATTTTACTATTAAAGCAATCAACTAAATATTTGGGTTTCATGACTATGAAACTTGTAGCTATTAAAATATACTTTTTAAAAAGAATATTGGCACTCATAGGCTGGTGATTTGTGAATAGGGTCTAGTATTAAAATGCTAAGAAAATTGTGGTCTTATTAAGAATGCTCTCGGATGAAAAACGAGGCATTAATTAAACTGGGGTTTCACAGTTCTCGAACTGCTAATCAAAAAACACGTCTGTCAGTCACTAACCAAGGATGCGAATAACACATTACAGGTGCTCTATGAAAAGAGCAGACAGCATGACCTAAATCTACGACAACATGTAGAATAGAAAATGCAAATGTGTCCAGATAAAGCCTTGGCTAGCTTGGTACACAGGTGTCATTACTAGGGTATAACAACCACCAATTTGATGAGTCCAATCGGTAAAAATAGTCAAATAGTTGACAAGTCGTCAATTACCATTAAAAATGCACTGTTTTATCCTGTTTTACCCAGCCTAGACCAGGTGACGCACGAGACCCAGGGCAGCAAGGAAATTATTCAATTCAGGAGCGAGAGAGGGGGAGTCAGGAATCATGATGGAAATCATTGCTGCCCGTGGTTTGATAGAAGACTTAAACTAGAAGGGAGACTGGGACAGATGAAGTGTCATGTTTAACATTCAAAGCGGAACATTTGGAGGAATCAAATCAAATAAAAAAAAAAAAAAGAAGAAATAAATAGAATGGCTGTGAAGTGTGACTTAAACAACTTTCTAATCTTTAGTTCAGAGACAGGAGACTGTGAACCAGTATTCAGAACAGAGAGAGCAGAGTACTGGGCCTGCACATTCAGCACACAGTTTGGTAATGGGGATTCTAAAATAACTAATCTGACAGCCACCTCCAGGTTAGAGATCTTGTAACCAGTACATTCAGTTTTAGCCAAGTGGAAGACTAGAGGGATGGAGAGTTGAGACTGGGAGTTGTGGAAGTAGGAGGTTGCCATACCTGCAGTGGTGTTTCCTGCTGGCCAGCCAGAACCTGCTCTCACACCCATAGCACTGGGGAGCCAGGTGGTCAGGGTACCACCGAGTCACCTGCAAACACAAAGCAGGTACTAAGCAAGCATGTACCTCCCAGCGGACAGCACGGCACGCATGCTGAGCTAACTGTGCATTTATATACACTACAGTGCTTGGATTCATTCACTTTTGAGCAAAATAGAACCTGCAGCCCTGAAACACTTACTGAAATGTATTCTGCTGCTCATCTATGCAGTGTTTGACAAGCTAGACCAGTAAACTGAAAGCCCCACCTCAGCAAACTATACTTATCAATAAATCCCAACAGAAACCAATAAAATTACCCACAGCATTAATTAGGGGTGTATCAATTCACATAGAAAACCGTATTAGTTTCACTTGTTGATTTGATAACTGATGTAGTCACTCTGGGTAATGAGCGTCACTTTTACCGTTATCTAGTAAAGTCTCATTCTTTTCATTTTATATTAACGATTGATTTTGTGTATTATTACTGTAGGACTGAATACGATAGACGGGCGCTGCTTGGGTTAGTTTTATTCTGTATTCGGATGTCCCCTTTTAAGTTAACTTTTTTTTCTTTTTATTCAGCATAGCCGGCAACAGTTTCAATAAACATAACACTTCAAATTACAGACATCGTACAATGACGAGTTACACAATCCTTCTGAATAAGCTTAACAGTGCTAAACAAGGGACCCAGACGCTCCTAGCTTACCAGAGCTGAGGCTTACAGTTGTCAAGTGACCAGAATAGACACTCACACAAAAAAAAAGATGGAAAAAAAAAAAAAAAAAAAAGTAATGTTTGTCCTAGCCATAAATTGCTGGACTAACTTAGTAATGTGTTTTAGTACCCTCTAGAGCAGGGGTGATTTTCAGCAGCTGAAACCTTGTGTAATGTTTACTTCAAATCCCTTTATGGATGTGGATGTAAGTGACATTTCTGAAGTGGGGTCATTGTTTAATCTGGATTGTGTTGAACTGGAAATGGAGATTCTTAATCTTCAAAACGATATTCAGTTGAAAGCAAGATACCCAGTGTCTGGCTTCTGGACTTTAGTAGACAAGGACAAATACAAAAATCTATGCACAACAGCAACTTGGTTATTTGGTTCCACTTATCTACATGAATCTGCCTTTTCAGACATGAACTTTATCAAAAAAGAACTTCGAACCCGCCTGAGTGATGAGCATATGATTGACTCCATCAGGATTGCACTTTCTAATTACAAGCCAGATTTTGTTGGGCTGGTAGACAGCATGCAGTGTCAAGTCTCACATTGAAAACAAGGTAAGATTAACATTTCTCTTTATTTTTAGCTTGAAGTTCTTTGAGGAGTGGCTTGCAAATGTTTTTGCAAATCCGAAGTAGCTCTTCATAGTAAAAAGGTTGGCGACCCCTGCTCTAGAGGGCAACAGCACTTACTTTGGGTTCGTTGCAATTGAGAAAATGTGTAATACACAGCTGGGGACTATCTGGAGCTGCTTAGTTTACTGCAATTTGTATTAACTTGCGTACTAGTGTAGTACCATCCTCTGTACTAACCACAGGATCATCCCCAGTTAGTATGCTCCTTTTATATATTTAAATATATATTTATTGCATTTATATAGCGCTTCTTATACAAAAGTACTGTACAGTACACAGCAGTAAAAAAAGAACAAACCACAATACATTTGTATAGCATGTGACACATACATCAGCCAAGTCAGACCATTTAAAGTATACACATAATACAAAAGCAGCAATTCTAAAGTTACATTAAAACCCACCAAGAGAAGAAAGCCATTTTATAAAAGTGCTTTTTTAGCCTGGACTTGAAAACTGTAACAGTCCCAGCTTCTCTGACAAACAAAGGCAGGGCATTCCATAATTTAGGAGTTTTACAAGAAAAAGTTTTAGTTTGTTGCAATTTACCCCAGATGATTAAAGCCAACAGTACTTTGTTATTCTTGTACACACCTTACTGTTAAATTGTTAATTATTTCAATGTAAATAAAGCATGAAAATGAATGAATGAAGCACAATTCAATGGCTAGGAGGCAGAAGCAACTGCAATTTCAGGCTACAACTTAAATATGCTTAAACTTAAAAATGAAACCATTACAAAACGTGGCTTAACTGCAAAGTGCTGGAATTCACTGGCTAACATTACCAAGGTCTGAGGCCATATTGCTTATTACTACAACCAGCTTTTAGCCAGAACAATATTTTTCTTAACCTCATGAAACAGAATACCTTTTTGAAACCTTTTTGTTAAAGGAGTGACAACCAGGTATCAAGTTAAAGTATTAGGCTAGGCTAAATCCAATGGGAAACAGTAGCTACATTCTGGACTAGAAGATCCCCTCCAGCACATTGCTCCCACTGCAGCAGTACACCCTGATATAGCACTCTCACCTCAGTGTCCTGTTTATCTACTTGCTCCCAGCTGGCCTCAGAGAAGAGCTCCGTGCTGCAGCGAGACAAGCAGCTCTGATCAAGGTTGTTCTCTGAGTCTGGTGTTGAGGTCTGCAACAAAGGAGAAAGAGAGAGCTTTGAAAGCTGCCACGAGACAGGAGGCAGAGTGTTACAATGTATAGTGCGTGCACCTAAACTGAACAACCGCCAGGCCACAACTTACTTTTAGAAAGAGGATTTTAAATAGTAATTCATATTTAATATTCAGATCTGGGGTCATTGAAAGTGGCTTATTTCAAATGAGTCAGAAGAATTTGTTTTTGGATCACTAAACAGGAAATGCAAAGCCAACTGCTGCCTCTCAAATGCGTTGCCCTCTCCAATTGCTTTAAAATGGTTAAATAAGTGTATGTGCCCCTTTCTGTGTCAAACGGAGGTAGAATAGATTGTAAACCTGCAAATATTTATAAACCGCTCTCAATATCCCCGTCCACTAAATCTTTGAATTTACAATATAGTGTTTTCCAAAACCAGAAATATGATTGTTCTGCACGCACATTTACTAGTTAAAATCAGTAGAATAAACTTACAAATCTAGCGCACACAAAAGGGGGGTCAGTTGTAATTTATTGCTATGGGGCATCCTTATGATCTTTATATAAATCAACTATACCAATTACTTTCCCAAAACTAGCTGTAGTATTTAAAGCATTCAGTGAGAGAGCTTCCCTTATGAGTATATTTTTTTGCATTCCCTTTAAACATTACACTCACATAAGACTGAAACAGTCTTTTTATTGTACAAATTGTTAAGAAAGAAAGACTGTCTTTAATCCCACTCCATAGTGCTGAGATGGATCACTTCAAGCCTACACTCTCTCAATTCCCCTCCCAGGCTGTGCCTCACCACTTCGTCTCCTGTGTCCCCATTGATCCTCAGGGAGTTGTTGAAGTGCTGGCTCTCCAGCCGGCTCCAGAGCTCCTGCACCTGCTTCTTCAGAGTCTCCACCTCCAGTTGGTGTCCTGCCTCGATTTGCCGCAGCCGCTGCTGGATGATGTCATTGTAGACTGCCAGCCCATCGTCGTCCAGGTGACTGCGGGCTGGCTGCTCTGGGCTGAGGGGAGGTCGTCCCATGAAGCCATGTGGGCACCGGTGTTGACAGACGGAGCTGCCGCTGCCACGAGCATGAAGGGCCTGGGAGCCACAGCTGGCTGCTGACATCTGCCGGCTGAGAGAGACCCGTTCCCCGTAGGGGTAGTGACCGTTGATCCGTGGCAACTGGGGGGCCCAGGGCTCCCCTTCTGAGACCTCTCCATTGCAGACAGGCTCTTCTTTCCGGAATTCGCCAGCAGGGTTGGGGAGCAAGGCACTTTGGGATAACCTGTGGCCACCATTTAAAGTCCTTGGGGTGTCCGGTTCCGTCTGGGTCTCCCTGCTCCCTTCCCCTTCAGGGCAGGGCAGTGGACTCTCGGCCCCGTTAGACAGCCTAGAGGAAAGGCAGGTGGTCAGCACCCCCTCTTGCCTCCCCCCTTCCTCTGTCAGAGTCTCTGTAGAGCTCTCCATCAGCGAGGCTCTGTCCTCCAGCCTCTCAGGAGCAAGAGAGGGAGGGGGGCTATGCTGGGGTGTGGTGTAGTGGCTCTCAGACTCATTCGATTCCTCGGATACTGCCTGGCTGTAGCCATTGGTAATAGTCCTAAACACAGGACCACTCAACCCAGGCAGGATTGGAACCCTGCTGATAGAGTTTGAGAGTCCTGCCGGCTCCTGAGCAACATATGTCCCTGGGGATTCAGAGTTATGGTCACGAGCAGACTCCTTGTTTTCCAGGGCAGGGAGTGCAGGCAGCAGGGGTGGGGGAAGTGGCAGGGCTGGCAAATCCTCTTGCTGTGGTTTGTCAGTAGAGTCACTCTTCATCTCTTTCTTAGGATCCTCTGCTCCACTCTCCTCTTTTGTCGCCTCATGAAGGATGTTTTCCATCTGCCCCTCGGCCACTCCTACCTCCACTAATAACTCTGCCTCGAGAGTGCTGTCCATCGCAGGCCCACTGGCTCCTGGTTTAGCTTTCTGCCACACGGTTGGTGTGTTATCCTGTAGGGACCCCTCCTCGTCTTCCTCGTCTTCTTCTTGCTCTCCTCCCCTGGGCCCTACTTCCCTGGGATTGCTGGCCCTACCCCCTGCAGGGGGCCCCTCCCCCTGATCCTGCCTGCCTCCCCCCTCAGGCCCCACCGCGATGTTGAGTTCCATTGAGCGGCAGTGGTCCTGCCACTTTTCATTCAGACTCGGGTCACTGGAGCGCCGGTTAGGAGCCAGCGAGCCGCCAGCCTCGCAGGCGCTGGGCAGATTGTCAAAGGACCTGGTTTTTGGGAGCCTGCCGGGGTACAAAACAAAAAAAATAAAACAAGCAATGTTAAAACAGGAGGGCAGTATATAGTGTGCATTACACTTCATTAATGCAGCAGTTTTCATTAACCAGGACCTGAGGACACATCTGGAAATGAAGTGGAGATATACCTTGGACAGGGGAAAGGAGACAGAGAGTGTTAAAGGCATGGAATTAGTTACCTTGTCATGTTGTTGATGCTGAATCACCTGGATGCTTTAACTTGACAATGTTTTGAGATCAATCAGCCACTAGGAACCGGATGGCCAAATGACCTTCTCTTGTTTGCAGATTTTCTTATGTTCTAATTCAGAATGACTTCAAGGTAATTGGGTTTGCATTTTTTATGCCGATTTAGAAATAGAATTCAACTACAGGCTGTATTCATAAAACATTTACCACCATGCTAAGTTAACACTACTTTTTTTCCTAAAAAGAAAACCAAAACGCTGATGTTCCCAGTAAGATAAATTAGGAATATATGAATATGACCTGTATGACCTTTGAATGTTTATTAGTTGTCCACATATCCATAGACTAAAGACTACATTTCACCACTGCATCGGATTTGTAATTTTTTCCTTATATTCTTTTTAAAATGACAATACATATTTTAAATACTACGTTTGTTGTAAGGTCAGGCAACACACATCAATCCACATTTACTAAGCTTCCCCACCAGTGCAAAGCTTATACAATTATAATCTAAACAGATAAATGCATTCATTGTTAATGGCACTAAACTAGAAAATCATCACGTGTTCCTGAACATGCTATAGCATTTACAGCAAAGTACATTACTTACTGTTGCTGTCTGCTTGTTTATGTAAAATCAATATCTTATATCTTTTGCAACTTAATCACTATTGTTTTTATATTTTTATTCACAAATCCTTGGTCGACTTATATGATATTGGGTGCAACCATGTCTGTCTAAATGTCACTACATCTGCTGCGTTATGTAACTCAACAATCATTCAATAGAAAATTAAAAAGGATTTTTGTGCAAGTGACTAATAACTATTTTTTAGGTCAAAAACGAGAAAAGTAAAAGCTATTATTTAGTATTTCTGTGATAGAACTAGGACTCTCTTAGCTAAGCTGTGCATGTTCAAAAACCACAGAGGTAGTAATACTAATTAATATGTTTTGTAATATATATTGTTAGCATGGCTACACGTGACCCGCTCCAATTCAAATCAACACCAATACAGTCATTTCGAATTTTAAACAAAAAACACCCTAAAATAATCTTTGCACGAACAATGTAAACCTCAGTTTTGCAAAGAAGTATTTAACAATGGAAACGAGCAAGGCTTTGAAGATTGCACACACCCTCGGATGGTGAATGACGATTTAATGACACTGACCGAACAAAACAGTTCCAGTAAATCTGACCTAAAATGTATTGCCATCATTTTTATTTTAGCATTTTCCTACATGAAAGATGATGACATTATGGAAAAGGTGAATTAGACATCAGTGAAGAAAAACGGCCGATCGCTCCGTGCCGATACTTGATGCTGCACTTCCTGGTTCCCGTATTCTACTTCCTGTAAAGGAGCGCAGTCGAGTTTGAAAACACTGTCATGAGAAAAGCAGCTACAGGTGACTGGGAGAGCGAGCCAAGCTGTGAAGCTTTCCTTCTTGCAAAGGAAATACATGGCCGGCATTTATAATGTTTTTCAATTACATTAGATATCATTACATTAAATACAGGTTTAACAGAATGTGTGCATAGTTTATATGGGAAAATGTGACATCTATGAAGTGATGTTAATGCATATTAGGTTCAATTTACTGGGGTTATTTTGTTAGTTCTGTGTAGTTTTTGGCTGAATACCACTGCTGGAGTACTAGCTTGTGTTATGAGATATTTTTACCCCAGCTTTTGTTAGAGTGATTTCTATTTCTGCTTCAAAAGACAAAGTGGAATACAGCTGAATTAAATTAAACATATAAAACGCAGAAAACATACTGGTTCAAAAAATCTTCTAACTGTATTGTACCTCCAAGCACTCCAGATGGATCTGTATTAAAATAAACCTGCTGGAGTCAATAGGAACGTTTTTGGTAAGAGGTAAAAAAGCATGCTGATGATAATAATACTACTACTAATAATACATCTGCTGGTTAATGTGGATGTCTTCATGAATTGTTGATTATGAACTGCTAAATTATGCTGATTTAATCTGTGAAAGTGAGTGGTTTTGTACTAAAATCAACAGCTGGTTTCACTAACCCTGATTAACTGAGACTACATCGAATAAGGTAGATTAGTGATAAATTGGGGTTTAAAGTAATTGTAGCTAACAAAATAATTCCATAAATCTTACCAGTCGAGCACTTACACTCACTTTATAAGTCTCAAATGTGGAGTTTTGAAAGAAACACATGTTATACAGGTGCTTTCAATTTAAAACATGACAACTGGTACTATACTAGGTTCAATAAAGTTCTCAGTTTGCTTGCCTTGCCTCCCAGGAAGTCTATTACTGCTTTACTTTCTTTGTAATTTTACTCCAGTTGTGTCTTTCGGGTCATAGCATCCAACAGGCTACAAAGCTTGTCAGTCATTAGGGGAAGCTGATGATTGGTTACCGACAGGAAAGAAGGCCCCAAAAGGGATGGGGACAATTTCCCTTTAGAGGTGAAACGATCCAGGAAGTGCAAAAAACATGTCTTTAACCTAGTGTAGTACCAGATAGCAAGATTTAAAATGAAAATGCATGTCTGCTTAAACATGTGTTTCTTTCAAAACTGGACACTTGGGATCTATATAGTGAAAGGATGTGCATGGTGAAGAAAATGTATGGAACGAGTTTGTTAGCTACAATTACTTTAAAAGGCTACACTGTCTATCAACACATGCATGCATCAAGTCTATCACAGCAAACCCCCTCCCCTTGCCCTCAATCTGGGGTTGTCTTACTTCACAGAGGTCAGGGCTGGAGGCTCACCTTCCCAGGGGTTGATCCTCAGAGGTGGAGCCTGGGA
Organism: Acipenser ruthenus; assembly: GCF_902713425.1. Taxonomy (NCBI): domain Eukaryota; kingdom Metazoa; phylum Chordata; class Actinopteri; order Acipenseriformes; family Acipenseridae; genus Acipenser; species Acipenser ruthenus. Next base: position 10,566,286 of record NC_081209.1, read on the forward strand.
CAGGGTACGGTGCGCACGATTCGTCAGTGGGGGTGGAGGGGGAGGGGTTCGGCAGGTAGACCGCACTCCACAGCATCAGGTTGCGGACATGGCACACGGGGTGCAGCACCTGCGACAAGGAGAGCCAGCGAAGCAGTTAGGACACCTTCCTGCAGCACTGGGATAATGAAAGGGGTTTATAGGATAGTGAACTCATGCGACCATCAGTTTTGTTTTAGGCGTATGTTTCTGACCAATGCTTTCACAACCTCAAAAACTGATCAAATTACAATTGTCAGCTACAAATATAAACACATCTGAAAAACAAAAACAAGGTTTTCCGGATAAGTTGGAACTCAGGCGAGTGTTTTTATGACCGTCTCCCTGGGATTGTAGTCCATTGTATAATTAGTTCTACTGCTAGCAATGATCTAAAAACTTCAAATCCTTCACTGTTTTTACGAGTAAGTGCATGCAACAATGTGAGCTCAGATCAGCGTTGCACACTCATGATTTCCTAGACATCACCCTCTGGCTTAACTGAATCACTAACTATGCATGGGGACCTTAAAATACTGCCTATACTATTCTATTCTTTACAATCATATACTATACATTATACAGTTCATCAGCCAATCAACTTGCACAGTGATGGTGTTAACTGGCGACAAACATTCTTTATGACTCTAAATGAGTAATTTATTTCGGGGGAAAAGGCATGATAAAACATGGATTTGCAATTCAAAATAAAAATAAATGGAGGTCATTTGGTGCTCTAGCTCTGGCTATACTGTGCTTGTTGAAGCATCACTTTAAGGCAGCGTGGAGCAGCCTGAGAGGGGCGCACCGTTTCTGAGTGGGAGGAGTACAGCATGTTTCGGAAGGCCCTGTTGGCGGGGCGCAGCAGGGACCACACGGAGCAGCTCCTCTCCTGCGTATGCCTGTCCTCCCGCTCCTTGCCGCTGTTACACAGGAATGTCCCAAACAGACAGGAGTAGGTGTGCTGCACCAGCTTTACCTGCAGACAGGAAACAAACAGGAAACTGAGACTGAGCCAGTTACATCTACCCCAGCTACGCCTGTCATTTCAAAATTAGAGCTTTCTATATTATGAAAAGGTTGATGACCATGACACATAACAGTATGTACAGAACAGCATAGAAAAATAATTATTAATGAAACCTTTAATCAAAATTTGAAAAGCGATTTTAGAGATATATGCAAAAATGTGGTTCTACCGACAGCTGGGGGACAAGACAGACACCTCCATATATCTCCAGAATCGGATACTCTAAATAACTCATGCTAAATAATGTTAACAAGTTTCATGACAATTGGATAAGCAATTCTCTATATGCAGAAATGTAAGTGTGACCTACAAATGGACTGCCAGACACCGATCCACTCTCTTCAATATTTATTGATGTGCAAGTCAGATGCACGGCATATTATGTGCGCCCTCAGTCGTAAGGCAACCCCTTTGTTAAGGCCACATCTTTGACATTCGCACTGTGTGGACATTTGTTCTGGCTCTCCCACTATAACTCCATCACTGGGGATATGCATGCCCTGTGGGGGACAGAAATCAAAGTGTACAATTTTCACAAAGACTGTGCCTCACCAGGAATGCCTCGTTGAACTCGAAGGAGCAGGGGAACTGCCTGTGGAGCTGGTGCACGCAGTCCAGCCACTGCAGGAACACGGGGCAGCGCTCATTCAGGTCGTCGGAGTTCTCCCCGTGGCCACAGCGATCCGCAAACTTGTGCCCGAAATCCAGCCACTCCGTCTCCACCAGCACCTGAAAACCCTGCAGGGAGAGAGGAAAGAGTGAGGGTTGCTATACCACCCGGGGTTGGGGTTCAGTGGCTCCCCACTATTACACCTCATCTTCACTAAACAAATTTCAGCAGCTTTTGGCATGCGGCAGCAATTCTAAACACACTAGTCTGTCATGTTACCAAACACTCTGTATGAACAGTGTAGCGTGAATGTGTTACTCGGCCTGCGTGCAGACCTACCTCGATGGTTCTGTAAAAGGGGTCGAGCAGCAGCTTAGACAGAGACACAATCTGGGGGGTGCGGTCCCAGCCATCAGAGCAGTGCACCAGCACCGGCCGCAGGTCCCGGTCCACCGCGTTCACCACCAGCAGAGACGCCTTGAGCAGCACAGACAGGTGCTGCAGCCACTTGGTGCCCTCCAGAGCAGACAGCCAGCTGTGGGGAAACACAGCGAGTGAGTCAACCAGCAGGAACACCCCGCTGGACACGATAATAAAATATATAAAAGAAAAACTCAAAATGTTACATGTGTCGGATATATAAACTCGCGTTCATGTACAGCGCTGCAAAACAGAAACAGGAGCAATCTGTATTCCTATCTGACAATTCGATTGCAAGAAAAGGACAAATACTCAGCAGTGTGCTTCAGTTACTCGTTTTTTGGAAGCCTAGGTCCAAAAGTAAAAAGCGCCCTTGATGTAACAAGCAGTTATATGGAGTATAGACTATTAATGTGAATTAAGTTATTGTGTGACTTAAGACAGCATTAAATGACTGTAGTGACACACGCAGATTTGAACTTACTTTGCAGGATCTGGCATCTGTGTACAGAGCAATCGCAGGGACTGGAAACTCTTTCGGATGGAATGGATGTTGGCCATCCCCATAAACACTACTTCACAGTTGGGATAGTACTCTGGAAGGGAAGAGGAGAGAAACTCTAAGTCAGGTGCAAAGGTAAATATCTCAAAAACAAAAAGTGACGTTCTACCAAAGTATGGTATTCGTATTGGGTCACAGGTCCAATTTGCACTGCGTTGCGAAGCAGATCTATGGAAAAGTAATTCTCTGAATGGAGCTGTTTAGGAGGCAAATGTGACTCAATATTACATTACACAGCCTTACTAGAGAGCAATCCCATAATAATCAATACAGTGTTGCCATATTCAGTTGGTCACAAGGAAGGAATCTGCTGCAATATCAACACAATTACATTTAAAATCCTCAGCTTTAAAGCACACAGTAACTCTGGAGTCAGGTAGTGCAGGCTCACCTGGGCACTCACAGCCGCCCCCTTTCGCTCTGTTGGCGACGGCAGCAGCGTACGACCTGGCATCGAGGATGAGGAGCTTCTGTGGTTGGATGGCCAGTGACTCCACTCCAGTGCTGTGCGTCATTGAGGCGTCTGAAAGGGAGACAACTCTCATTAACAGCAAGCAAATCAAATCAGTAGACCAGCTGACCGAATATTATATATCCTATTATATGTCTGTAAAGTTACTCTGTGCTGAAAAAGTAAGTATATTGCAAACCTTGTTATGCAGCATCTGGGATATATAGCAAATTACAGATGGTAGCATGATAAAAATTGTCAAGCCACAGCTAATACAGCCTAGTTTGATACAATCTGTTTTTAACAAGTGAGCTAACAAGTGTAGTGTAACATCACAGTGGAATGACAAGTTGAAAAATCCATTGGTGTCAGATCCAGTCGACCCAAGTAAATCACAATCTGGGGGAGCTGCCCACTGAACTAAACTGTCGAGTCATACAGGTGCACTGACTGGGGACAAACTCCGATTGAGACATTCTAGTCTCATAGGGGCTACCCCGGTGGCATGGAATATACCTACACAGCCTCTGCAACAACCGGAACATATTCTCTTTCTGTAGTTATTTTAGGCACTGCTCTTGCAATGAACTCTCTCCAGTAGCTGACTAAGTGAATTAATATAAAGTTATATCATTAAAAAGTTGCCTGGCTGTTCAACACAGCAGACAGCAGTGGGTCTCTGATCCCTGATGCCTGTCCATTACTGTGAGCAATTTATTATCTGCGTTTTTCACCACTGTATGTCACAAACAGAAACTCAATTTTTTAAAAACTCATCATTTCCAAAGTTCACTTCATTATCATATACAAGTTATGAACCACACACACTGCATCTCAAAACTTCTCTCCTGAGAACGTTAGAAAAGTCCAAACTCACCAAACTCCCCGTCTGAGATGTCTGTGCCGTTGCTGTAGTCCCGGAGACAGTTCCCGTTGGCGAGGTGCTTGCTGGAGCTGCAGTCGATGGCACAGGCCTTGGCGATGGACTGGACCAGGTGCTCATCGTCAGCATTGCGCCACCCCCACCAGCTGACCTCGGGCTGCCCGCAACGGGCAATTACTGCCCCCGTGCTCTGGTGCCTAAAACACACACGTTAAAAAAGGGGGCTCAGCACCCTCTTCGCCTACTGTTCCCCTGCTGTCCCTTACACTTCGTGTTGTGGTATTGGGATTTTCAGGTTTTGTTAACATCAGATGCAGTTTGGAAATCTAAATCTCTTCAGGCATTTCTAATAACTTTAACTTGCACATGCACTTCTAATTTTGCTATGCTGCTATCTTTTTGGTAAATCCAATAAAGCTCCCTCTTTTTCCTGCCACTGTGCTTAACAGATCAATTAAACCTAATTTTATTGTGATTTTACCAGACCATATTTCCAAATCAATCCGAAGCACGTCTTAAGTATTGCCTTTGAAGGTTATGCGGAACAATATCATTCAATAGCACAACATTCTTAATGTTTATTCCTGTTTCTATTTTTGTTTTCTAAGCCGCTTGTCCTGCCACAATGCTGCAGGTGTTTTGTCAAACTCAAGATGAGATGTTGCATGGATGATGGTGTATAAAAGAAAGCTGGGGATCTTGAAGATTCCCTCCCCAACGCACCTGTACACCACAGCCGGGAATCTCTTCCAGGACCTGAAGCCACCCACGCTCTCCAGCTCCTTGTCTGTGATCCAGGCTGGCACAAGCAGCAGCTGGGGATAGCTGGCACACAGCCTGCCAGCGCCAGGGACAAGCGGAAGACAAAAAACAAGAGACAGTTACATAACTGACTGACCGAAGACCAAGGGCACAGAGAGGGCAGAGGCTGCTAAAGATAAAGGAAGGATCTGTTCCCAGCAACCAGAAACAAAAAGCAGTATTGTTTTTCGATTAGGAGGGTATATGGCCTGTATCAAAGCAAGTAGTGTCAACTTGTTGTGTCAAGCCTATGAGGAGACAAATAGACTGAATCAGACATAATTGAAGATAAAACACTCGCCAACATACAATCAGTACTAATATTATTATTCAATAAAAATAACACTAATCTTAATATTTATAGTAGTATTTATTTTAAAAATATACATGCATTTTCAGGCATAGTGATGTGCAGCAGTGATCATCCACACAGTCCAGGTTTCAATCAGTAACTAAATATCTGTTATTTACAGCTCTTACATGTTATTGTTTCTTTTGTGTGTTTTTTGGGCAGTTTGTTATCTTGCAAGTGAATCAAACATCCATCCTCCCCACCCCAAAGTCTGTTTTCAACACAATAAAAAGGGCACCTGAGATACGGTTGCTCACGCTAAGAATAAAGAATTGTAAAGCCTTGGTATGACTTCTTTGATGCAGCCCTAATATGGAAAAGTGCTGGAAAACACTACCTGTATTTGTTGTTTATTTCCGTTACCCTCCATGCATTCTGCAAATCGAAACCCATTCGCTCCACTTCATTCTTAAACCTTGAGGTCACGTGCTCTCCTGAGGGAGAACAATGCACGTAATGAGATTATAACAACAGAACCTGGGTTTGAATGCCAGATATCCAATGATCACCCTCTTGTATTGTGATTGTGCATCTATAAATGATCAGACACTTCTTCACACAAAGCATGGTAAAGTTATGGAATGTTTTTGATGTTGAATCACAAGATCAATCAGCTATTAGGAACCAGGCGAGTATTGAGAGATTCCCCAAACTAACTTAAATAGTTTCATATTCACAGCACAGAAATCACAAAAGAGCGGTGAAAAGGGAAAACATGAGGGATCAACCACCACATTTTATTTTATAAAACTAAATTAATACGGAGTTCATTTTTAAGGCGATTCAGTTCCTTATGTTTCATCGAGCTGGTACCTGGCCGGCAGAGCTGCCCATGCTGCTCCTTCTCCCCAGCATACACCTCCATGCACCAGGCATGGAACGCGAAAGAGAACAGCTCCTCCAGGTGCGAGGGAGGACGGATCCCACCGTTCAGCCTCTTCAGCCACTCCTGGCACTGCTCGAAGGTGGAGAACTGACATCTGCAGGCAAACACACCATCAAAGCAACTGAAACATTCACCTGACTTACTCATTCATTTCTGACCATTTGACTCAAGTACAGATACTGCTCACATTTCATTAATCATCCAACCTCCTAATGGTCTTGTTCAATCACATGCCATAAGGATGAGCACATGCCTACTGGTTCTTATAACTGGAAGGTCAAAGGATTGAAGGTAAAGCAGTAGTTTTCAACTCTGGTACAAGATTTTTTGTTCAACCAGGAACCAAATACTTATTCAAACATGTTTTCAAGTGCACATATAACACCGCTTACAGACATAATTGGCCAGTTTCAACAGCAGTTAGATACTGTATCACCAGACTGCAAAATACAGTGGTGCACAACTCAGGTTATGGAGGGCCAGTGTCCCTCCTGGTTTTTGTTCTAACCATACCCTAAATTAGTTAATTGGACCAATTAAGCTTCTAATAAAAGTCCAATAAAAGTACTTTAGGATGCACTTGGAATAAAAACCTGCAGGGACACCGGCCCTCCAGGACCTAGTTGTGCACCACTGGCAAAATACATTAAAAGAAAAATGACAAACACAAACCTGGCCTATTTGTTGAAAATGTGATCAATGGCAAATGGGTGTTGTAATACACTGTACAGTACAAGAACACGTGTGCCTTAGGAAATAGACATATACAGTTTAACCCACTTAAATGTATAACCGATTTAAGTGTTTATATACTTAAAAGGGGCTGGTGATCTGCAATCCCAATACATATTATAAAATATTACTGCACTGGTAAAAAAATGCATCATGTTATGTAAGTATTTAGCATTTCTTTGAGGCTTCACTTAATTCAGGTCAACAATAATTATTTTACTTGAATAAGAAAACACAGCACCATCAGTTTATAACGCATTTTACTTTAACATACAGTAAATGATAAATAATGCACAGTGATGCACTTTCAAGAATTAAATGAAAATAATTATTACTTAAATGCTGTATGTATATCACAGACAATTCTGAAAAATGTAGTCATTCAAGTCTCTTCACAGACAGAAATCATTATCGACGTACCTGGAACAAATGCCGTGCTCATTTTAGCACATCATAGTCCTTTACACTCTCTAAATGAAAAGTTTCCTTTTTTGCAGGAATGTACTGAAAGCGTTCATGTTCCTGAGACCAGGCCTGTGCCTGTTCACATCAGTTCACAATGTATGTTAACTGTATAAAAAGCTATCAAAAACGTTTCAGCGCTCTACTGTAAAACAGGAATATATACTTACAATATTACACTTAAACGGGGTACATTTAATGATGCAGCATTGGTGACGGTTTGGGATTTTTGAGATATACCAGTGGGGTAGACTGTATGTAGATATAGTAAGCATCTTTTTGAGATAAGCCATCCCCCCTCTACGACTACATACCTGATAACTTTACAGTCTTTGCAGATCACATGAAGCTGGAACATATCTCGACACTCCACACACTCTATCAGCTGCAACGGGACCTTTGGGAGAGAGGACAACACACCGAGTTAATCATACTGATGAACCTCTCACGAAACTGTAAGAAAGCTCAATACAAGTAGTTTATGAGAGTGTAAAATCAATAAATAAAACAAACCTAATTGAGACAAATGTTTCAACAAGAAGTCTGTCATCTGTGTTTGACAAAGACGACTCGTCAAAACTTTGTCTGATTTTTAAAATCAAGTTTCTATTTAATTTCACATAATATCTCATGATTGTAACCCATAGATTGAAGTGTAAAATACATGACAATGTTGTGATAAATCACTGATCAGTAAAACAGGGGCTGAGCTGGAAAATCAGGATGAAGAGCAGGGTTACAGTATTTAAAAGAATATTGAAATAACAACCAGCTTCAAAACTGAATGTCAACCAAAGCCCATCAATAACGGCACAATGTATTGCAGTTTAGCATGTATAATCTTCTGTAAAAGAACAGAACATTATAAGTTACATTCACAGCGTCATACAGTTCCTGTTGTAGACTTATGTAACAAGAAGTAATTATGCACAAATGTGAATCACAATCATGTTGCCCAAATAAGATCACAAAACCCTTGGAGGTTATCTGACCTCCCCCCCCCCCCCCCCCCAATCAGTTAGTTGGAGTTAGACCTTAAACCAAACCCAGCATGTTGAGCAGAGCTGGCCCCATGTTCTACCTACTGTATACAGCCTCTTTACAGTGCAGTATACTGTGGTGATTTCTTTCAACGTGATTTTAAACCAGCCACTGTAGTCTTGTGCTGCTATGACTTATTCGCTTGTTTGAAGTGCTCAGTGTTAGTCAGGTAACACACAATTGAACTCCATGCAGCAGCTCAAGAACATTGTGAGATTTAGCACGCCATTCCTTTGCACAAAACTAGTCTGGATACTGTTTCCAGCTGGTATGGTACTTACTGACACTTCACAAGAACAAGTTTGAGAATAATGCTATAGGAAGAAAAGAAGACCACAGTATCAAAACAGTAGGATGATATTATACACCTCATAATGGTTGTTTTTCTATTCAATTTCTCATGAGACACTATCCTACCTATAACTTTCCACCTAACCACACAATCACATTGCTTCCCTCCCAGCCCCTCGACTCTAACCACTAAGCCACACTGCCTCCCTCCCATTCCCTCTACTCTACCCACTAGGTCACACTTCCTTCTAGTACCTGAGCTTTAACCATCTGACATCAATGCCTTCCATCCCTCAGTTCCAACCATAAGATCCACTGCTTTCCTCACAGTAGGAAAAACAGCCTCCCAGTACTGAGTTCTAACCATTATGCCTCCCAATCTTCTACTTTACAAATTCAAACTTTCATATCTAAAGTACTGGGCTGCAGATGAGGGAATAAAACCATGTGAAGACAGATAACACACTTACATTGACCACAGACTCCTTGAACTTGATGTGCAGCCTGTAGTTAGACATTGCAATGATGGCATCCTCTGCCCTCCCCACATACTCTGTGAACTCTCCATGCAGCTCAGGAAAAGGGACCTGCAAACAGAAACAACCACAGCACAGGACTCAGACTCTTAATAAAACAATAGTTACAGCCAAACACATCCTGTAATACTACAGAAACTGCAAACCATACACCCATAGAAGCAAGTGGTTCTCCTGGAACCAGACTGGATGCTTTCTTTAAACTAGAACGTTGCTATATTAAATCATGGTAACATATTAAACGCTTTCAACACTGCAAACTTGTAAAGTAGTCTAGGATGAATGACACCACTCAAAATGACAGGCTTATTTATGCAGTCACTTAAAACAGTTTCATTACTTATCTACTCCATTGCTGACCGCCGTGGAGATAATCAGCAAACGTGTGAAGTGTATGTTTAGATACAAATGCTGTTACAGGACTTCTAGTGAATGTTAACGGGTGAAAACCTCCTGGATGGCTGCAGACAGACAGCCATAAAGAAGGAGGTCAAACTCATCTAAGAAACCCCCCCAGGGTGAAGACTACACCTACAACATTTCAACTTTGCAACAAATATTCCCTGGAAATGCATTCTAATGCAGACTATTATAAACATCATAACGCATAGTAGGCCCCATTGTTAGCAACTTAAGACTAGCGCTTAATTCCAATGAACTTCACTGCAGACAATATTCACCAGGTATGGTAGAACCGAGAAGTGCATTGTGATGCTATGTGTTTACTGGCTTGCTAATGAATGTGTTGACAGCACCCTCTCTCAGTCTGCCTGCTTACCTGCAGACTCTCCTCCTCCAACACTGGGTGTTTCCGGGGGAAGATCTGGTTCGCCTGGATACACTCCAAGCTCTGCTGTCCCTCGTCATCCTGGGAAAGAAACACAGTGGAGTGAAATCAAGTGTCAAACTCAACTCTTAACTAGGGGAGGTGAACATGCCATCAAGAGACAGCCCTGGCTAGCTGTAGCTGAATCCTTTATTCTAAGGTTAGCATTTTAGGTTAATAGCTTTAGAATCTCTTATACCATGAAGGGCATCATTTTGGCATTCTGTTTTCATCAGGTAGTGTAAACTGAAGCCTCGTCCTCTGTGCTTACCAAGACATGCAGAAAGGCATCATATTTGTGCAGGGCAAGACAGCAACGTTCAAATACGCCAAGAAACCTTGTATGAAATGAAGCTGACCTTGCAAATTAGAAAAATAATTTTATACTCTAAGAACATAAGAAAATGTAGCAGACTGGTCTCAAATCCTTGTCAAGATGGGTCTTAAAAGGATCCCAGTGATTCAGCATCAACAACATGACTTGTTAACCCAATCCATACCCTCACCACTTTGTGTGTGAAAGAGTGTCTCCTTCCTACCCTCTGTCCTAAATTTATTTTCACTTAATTTTCAGCTGTGTCCTCTGGTCCAGGTTTCTGTGCTGCGCTTATAGTATTGGTTATGGTTAACTTTGCCAACTCTTTTAAGATGTTGAAGACTTGAATCACACTCCTCCTAACTCTTCTTTGTTCTTTGCTGAACAGATTTAAGCCCATCTGTACATCTCATTACTTCAAGCTCTGGGACTAGTCTGGCTGCTCTTCGTTGAACTCTTGCCAGGGCCACAATGTCCTTTTGTTACTGGGGTGACCAGAACTGGACACAGTATCCCTACCATCTCTATGTCGCTGATCATTCTGGCTGCGTGGGTTGAATCTAACTGTTTAAATACCATTATTGATAATGTGTAATCACTGTGATTGTGATTTTGCTTGGTAAGTCAATTACTGCTGATGACATGGGATTAATGAAGTATAGGCAACAAACCTCTGAAATGGTTTACTGTGTCTGAGTTGTGGAAACATTCAGAGAAGATACTCTAAATCCAGTTTACACCAAAGCATAATTTAAGATCCATTCAGGTTTAATGGATTGTAAACATGAAATAAAATGAAAAAATCTCTGTCCCATCCTGAGCCCAAGAGACTTGAGGAGTTTCAGGCCCTCTTTTATTCTGCCTCTTTCCAACTTTCTGAAGGGGCTTCTGGTCTAATCAATCCAGGGTGAAGGTTATAGCAACCAGGTTTTTTTTAGTTGCAAATACAGTGCTACACCATTATAACATGACCTGTTATAGTGCGGAATCGGTAATAATACGGTAAGGTTGTGGCTCCCATTTCCCCCATAATGCAATTTGACTCGCAAACACTGGGTGAACATTCCAGACATACAGTACGAAGCATGGTAGACAGTAAAAAACGAAAATCTTTCTCTGTTAAAATGAAACTCGATGTGGTGGACAGAGCAAGAAAAGGTGAAACGCAAGCAGCAGTTTCAAAAGATATAAAGAGGTTTTCTTGATAAGATCCTCCCAATAGTACTCAAAGAAATGAAAGAAGTTATTTACAAACCGCTAACCAAGATCATGCAACAGTCTCTTGACACAGGGGTTGTACCGACAGACTGGAAAATAGCAAACGTAATACCGATCCACAAAAAGGGAGACAAAACCGAACCAGGTAACTACAGACCAATAAGCCTGACTTCTATTATATGTAAACTTATGGAAACTATAATAAGATCCAAAATGGAAAATTACCTATATGGTAACAATATCCTGGGAGACAGTCAGCATGGTTTTAGGAAAGGGAGATCATGTCTAACTAACCTGCTTGACTTTTTTGAGGATGAAACATTGAATAATTGCAAAGCATACGACATGGTTTATTTAGATTTCCAGAAAGCTTTTGACAAAGTCCCGCACAAAAGATTAATTCTCAAACTGAACGCAGTAGGGATTCAAGGAAATGCATGCTCATGGATTAGGGAGTGGTTAACAGGTAGAAAACAGAAAGTACTGATTAGAGGAGAAACCTCAAAATGGAGCGAGGTAACCAGTGGTGTACCACAGGGATCAGTATTAGGCCCTCTGCTATTCCTAATCTACATTAATGATTTAGATTCTGGTATAGTAAGCAAACTTGTTAAATTTGCAGACGACACAAAAACAGGAGGAGTGGCAAACACTGTTGCAGCAGCAAAGGTCATTCAAAATGATCTAGACAGCATTCAGAACTGGGCAGACACATGGCAAATGAAATTTAATAGAGAAAAGTGTTAAAGTATTGCATGCAGGAAATAAAAATGTGCATTATAAATATCATATGGGAGATACTAAAATTGAAGAAGGGAACTATAAAAAAGACCTAGGAGTTTATGTTGACTCAGAAATGTCTTCATCTAGGCAATGTGGGGAAGCTATAAAAAAGGCCAACAAGATGCTCGGATATATTGTGAGAAGTGTTGAATTTAAATCAAGGGAAGTAATGTTAAAACTTTACAATGCATTAGTAAGACCTCACCTAGAATATTGTGTTCAGTTCTGGTCACCTCGTTACAAAAAGGATATTGCTGCTCTAGAAAGAGTGCAAAGAAGAGCAACCAGAATTATCCCGGGTTTAAAAGGCATGTCGTATGCAGACAGGCTAAAAGAATTGAATCTATTCAGTATTGAACAAAGAAGACTACGCTGCGATCTGATTCAAACATTCAAAATCCTAAAAGGTATAGACAATGTCGACCCAGGGGACATCTTTGATCTGAAAAAAGAAACAAGGACCAGGGGTCACAAATGGAGATTAGATAAAGGGGCATTCAGAACAGAAAATAGGAGGCACTTTTTTACACAGAGAATTGTGAGGGTCTGGAACCAACTCCCCAGTAATGTTGTTGAAGCTGACACCCTGGGATCCTTCAAGAAGCTGCTTGATGAGATTCTGGGATCAATAAGCTACTAACAACCAAACGAGCAAGATGGGCTAAATGGCCTCCTCTCGTTTGTAAACTTTCTTATGTTCTTAAAAGAGGGCTGCTCTAAGAAAAAAATGTGCTGCGCTAAAGAGTGAGACAAACTGCTGTGTTAATGTGCTGCTGTGAGAGTGCAAGACTGTTTGTTGCTTTTGGTGTGGCCCAGGCTAACAGGGGCCAAGAATAATCGTCCCAATAAACAGTGGATTCGAGTACATGCAAATTGTGTGTGTCTCCTTCCTTCATTTTCCACCGTATGCTACAATATTAATTTGGCTTGTGGACATTGTGAATCATTTTGGGAACAAAAATGCCAGTCGTCTCCTAATTATGGACCCTGACAACCGCATAATAACGGGGTAGCACTGTACATACCAAATTTAAACTGGTTGCGATTTTGGAACCACTTGCAAATGTCTTTGATAAACAGTGAACAGTTGGCTGGTATGTATTTTTGGGAAGATTTAGCAACCTGAAGACTACACGGGGCAGTTTGGACCAAACTAATCCTGAAAGCGACTCTTACAAACTAACTTAATCCTGAAAATGACTCTTCAAGAATACTACACACAAAATGGTGTCTAGTTCATGAGTAAGCAACACTGAACATCTATAACTTTGGAGATCCAATTATGCTTGAGGCTCAAGCCACTGTTGGCTGGGCTGAAACAACTGACAAAAACCAACACTGGGCCAAAGAGGACTTAAACCCAATGATAAAGAATGATTACAGAAACAAGCCAGATTTAAACTGTGTTGTCCAGTTATGACAGACTCAGCTTTAGCCTGACTGTGCCTGGCTTCTACTCATAAACAACGTTCCTCTGTATTTACTACAAAAAAGATTAGTGCAGACCATTGCTAGAGAACCTGAATGAATGTACAGCAAATTGTGCTGCCTGCTGAATCAGTGTGATCGCAGTGTGTCTGGCCAGGCCTGACATTTTGGATGAACATGCCTGACAGCACAGTGTGCTGAGAGCCAGTCAGCGACGCTCTGCGTCCCAGGGAAGCCAGCCACACAGAAGGGCTGCAGTCAGTGTACTGTGTTCAGCAAATTACAGGCCAGCTCGGCACTCTTGCCACATAGCCTCAAGGTTAGGCACACAGGGCTCTTTTTCACATGTATTCTTTTTTTTGTAACATTATATATTTTTTTTAACTTGTAGGTCATTCTAGATAATTGTTAGAACTTGGACTGACCGAATGTGTTTTGTTCAAAAGACAGATAGAGGGAGGCAGGCTGGCTAAAGCAAAAAAATTAAAACCTACATGATTAAAAAACACATTTATTTACACAAAAGTCACGTTGCTTCCATTATGGCTTCCAAAACAGTTTCCAGATCCTCAAATATAAAAGTTGCAAGCTGAAATATTTGAGGATATATCATCGGTTCTGCTATATCCTGTTGTAGGGTTTCTGGGATTCAAACTAATGGCTCTATGGTAGACTGCAGCCTGAAGGCAGCGCTACACTAATACTTTTAGAGTCAGTATCATATTCTTTCAGAAATATCAATCTTTACAGAAAGGCATTACTATGGAGAGTGGCTCACCATGCCCCGCACCACAGAGTGTCTGGATTCCTCCTGGGAACAGCTGCCTTCTCAGCTCAATCTCACTCTCGATCTGTGGAAGGAAAGAAAGCAGGGTCAGTGAAAGATAAATGACAGAACCTAGACAGGGAACCAGAGGGCACCTCACAACACAAACAAATCCCTGCTCTGAGGAAAAAATGACCTACTTTAAGGAGTGATGAAACCAAGGCTTTCAAACCAGTTCTCTTAGACCTAACTGGTATCACAGAGAAACCATGAAAATGGTCTTATATGGTCAAAACTGTAAAAAAAATACCAAGAGATGAATGAACCTAACATTAAGGCTACATAATCAAAGCTGTATTGCACGGTCATATGAGGGCGGGTGTCTCTGTATGTGGGAATATCGGCTCTGGTAGAAGTGAACGCACCAAGGCTGAAACGCACAGGTCTGTTTAAGAGCTGGGAGTACCGATATAAGCCATCACCAGATCATCGCAGTCCTATACATCTATTATATACTGCATTATTAATAAAGGAGTTAGAAAAACAGCTAGATTTGTTTTCTAATCATTACCAAACTATTTATTCCAATGTCAATTTTTACTAAAGAGGGAAAACTTTGGGAAAGGACTTTGCAGTTGAATAGAATTTGAAAAGGTGTTTCGGGTATGATTTTAAGCAGGTGATGTCAACCATGCCGATACGGAGAGCACAGCACAGTGAAAAATTCAAGTGTCGCTGCTGATGTCATGAATTGGGTTTCTATGTGATGTGTCGTGAAATACAGAATGTGAAACGTGCGCTCCGATTGGCTGAAAGATCCTGAGCAGTATGTAATGGTAAAATAACAACTGCCATTTCCAGGGTCAAGTAGGGACTAAACAATATAACCTAATCAGAGTTTTTGTATTTTCAAATAGAATTTCTATAGTAAAAATATATACATAGCTGTATTTAAAAAAAAAAAAAAAAAAAAAAAAATTATATAACTTGCAATTATACATATATATCGATATCGATATCGATATCGATATCGATAGAGATAGAGATAGAGATAGAGATAGAGATAGAGATAGAGATAGAGATAGAGATAGAGATAGAGATATAATTGCAAGTCAAAGTATGAGGGCTAGCCAGCCTGGTTCATGCTTCACGCTCCGATATAAATGGTCCGAGACAGTGGCCTCACCCAAAGGTTTGTGATCATCTTTTGCTGATGAGTCTGCAATCTAGAAAGGAACCTGCCTTTACATTTAAATGCAAAGCATATTTGTGGCTACTGGCAGCCTAGTAAATTTGCTTAATGATTTGACTCTTCAAAGACGAGCAGTGACAGTAAATCTTGGTAGAAAAATTCAATTTGGCCATCCAAAGATCAACATGTCATATTCTAATTTATTATCGACACGCTCACTTAAAGTCCTTCTCAACCCTCACTTTTCTGAACAGGGGTGATCGAGAGGGTTTTTATTTGGGAAAAAAAGGACCATCCAAATAAAGATGTGATTATCTACAAAGACCAAACAATGGGATCGGTGGAGCCGGATCATGAGAAGGTGTTGTACTAAGCGGATCTGGATCAGGCTCCACAGATCTGTAATCTTGATCCAATCCTTGAGTCTTGCAAGGCACACGCTGCAACTAGGGAAACTGACCAACATGAACATGTGTGGTGCGTAGTTTAAAGACCCCGGCTGTATAATTTGTATACAGCCTAATATTGGGAAAAATGTCAAACGGGTGGACAGAGATAGGAGGATGCGCTAGTCTTGCACAATTGCACTCATTAAATAATGCAAGTCCTGGTAACTGTATCAATTAGTTTCATTTTCATATTAAATTAAAACAGTAAACTTGAAACACTACAGCAACATTACCTTTGTGCTTGTTTTTATACAAAAACAATTACCTTGTGCAAACAATACTTTATTACCAAGCTCTTTTTACACAATTATTATTCCAAATAAATCAAGATACATCGCTTATTAAAAATTATTTTGGCTGTTTAAATACATAGCGCAGACTCGTGCCCTGCTTTTTGTATTTTGTTAATGAAAGTGTATCAATGGTCCAAAAACTCTAGGCCACGTTTTCAACAAACATTACCGTACTATGTTGCCTAAAACATAACACAATATATTTATAATACAGCTGAGATCTGACCTATAAACAACAGGAACCCATTTAAAGTTTGGAACTCAATGTAGCGGAGTGTTGTTTACATTAATGTATTTTATTAGAGGTCTGAGATTCAAGCTACATCTGCTCTTCTGCAACTCCAGCTTTTTCTTATACCAATACCACTTAAACAGCAAAACAGTTTTTTTTATCTTAACTATTTAAACTGTTCTAGATATATACATTTTAAGGGGAATTCTCATACCTCCAATTCAATTTGCATTTTGCCACACTTGTTCTAGCTTTTAGAGAGCACATTTTAACATGACAATTGGAAGGTCTCAAACCTCCACTGGTATAAGTAGTTCAGGATGAAAGTGTTGCAGCTCTTAATAGGCCTGCTTATTGACAGATAGTTTTAGAATTGGGCATTTTAGATTAAGCCTCCTCTCCCCTTTGTGCTAACCTGGAGAATTAATTTGTATTGTACTCATTCTAGTAATAGTACTCAAACTCACCAAACAGAAATGACAGCTGATTATTATTTTTTATTATTATTATTTATTTCTTAGCAGACGCCCTTATCCAGGGCGACTTACAGTTGTTACAAGATATCACATTATTTTTTTACATACAATTACCCATTTATACAGTTGGGCTTTTACTGGAGCAATCTAGGTAAAGTACCTTGCTCAAGGGTACAGCAGCAGTGTCCTCCACTAGGGATTGAACCCACAACCATCCGGTCAGGAGTCCGGAGCCCTAACCACTACTCCACACTGCTGCCCCTGATCTGGTCTGGTTTTCTAGTTCTGATGAGTCCGTTTTGAAAGTCTCTCTGGGAAAGATCACACAAGAAAACAAATATGTATTTAGAGATTTGCTTTTTAGAGACTCCAAGGAAAGACTGTGGAAAAGCTGAAGATGAGATCACTTCGAACCATTCAGAGTTTAAAAGCACATGCATGTACACATCTCTTTGCTTTTCATATTTGGACTGTATTCGAAACACAGAACAGTTGGAAGGAATGTTTTGGTCATGTGGCTAGTTATTGTGATGCATTGAAGACTTTATGCTTGTGTGTGTCTATAACATTTTCTTGTTTAGATATTTATTTGGAAGCTTCCAAGACTTATTTCCTCTGACTGACTTGTTGGATTCATCTACATTACAACTGTGTGGTAATGAAATAGGCATCTTTTTAAACCACAAACCGTTCCCCCATAATACCCAATTAATACCCACATGCATTTTTCAACAAGCATTTCTGTACATGATGTTGAATAACAGTGCACTGTTTAGGTCTTAACACTAGTGGAGAATGAAACACGCATACCTATTGGCTAGGATCGTGTGATTTGCCATGACAATTCGAAATAATAAGAACATAAAGTTTACAGCTTATTGATCCCAGAATCCCATCATCACATCTCATAATGGCGGTGAACCTGATAGATTTTCAGTCTAGAATTACACCAGTATTTATTGCTATTTTCCTCTGCTCACCCTTACTGCTTACTAAATATATTGATAAATATATTTATCTTGCTGCACAAAGTTAGGAATTGTTTGACAAAAACCTGAATCAGACACAAGTCAGCGAGCAATTTGCTGTTTCCCATTCTTGTGAGTTGCTTCACCATTCTGTTAAATAATGTTCATGTATTGTATATTGCTGCTGCATTTTGTAATGTGTGTAAGGGTGCTGTGTTAATTTAGTTTGACAGTGTTTATCAACGTTATGTTAACCCTAAGTAACACCCATTCTTTTTGCCTCTGCCCTCGTGATGGCCTGAAACATGACCAGTAATACATATGTATTTATTTATTGATTGATTTATATTGTGTCTGGTGGCTAACTCCGTCATAGAGAACACTTTGACTATAAGAACACTTCGCTTGCTTCCAGAGGGGTGTTCTCTTATCCGGAGACTACGATATTACTCATTATACACCTTGTTCTGATACTCTAATCCACAACCTGTTCAGTTTACTTCAGGTTGTAGTAAGACTAAAGACAAGATTTTTTTTTTTCTTGAACGATATGTCCCAGCTAAATATAACCAAGCGAGTTAGACACCCAAGATGAACTGTGTGGAGGGTTTGACAATCAGCCAATTGGTGAAGCCTATTCCTTGGTCTCAAGATAATTGTAACTCTCACGTTCTTTAAAGCATTTATTAATAATACCACTAACTTGATCCTAAACCCTAGTATTGAACTTTTTTTTGTTGTTGTTGTAATGCAACTAAGGCTAAGGAGTTACCTGGTATTTGAGTATTTTTGTCCTGTAAAGTGCTTCGAGATACACCTGTATGAAGGGCGCTATATCAATAATTTTACCACTGTCACCCAAATTTAAGTATTCTGGTATTTGCACTGAAAAGGCATTTGTATCATAATAAAAATGAAAATAGTTTGCAATCTTCATTTAATGCCTAGTGAGGCCAGCCTTAAAAATGTGTTTGTTTCTCCCATAAGGTAGGCAGGGATTACATTTTTTTTTTTTTTTTTAACAATACAAGGTTACATGTGCATACATGAATCTGTTATACTTTGTGATTTGACTGATGTAAATGAAACTGTATACTCAATGTCCTAGACATCATAAGTAAAATCTAATTCTACACTATATTTTCATTAAATGTTGTATGTAAAGGTACAATCCTATACAATACTAACACTTGAATATTAACCCTATACTGCTGAATGTTGCTGCAGAGTTTGAGGCACTCGGTATGACTCAGTCAATTTCAAGTATGTTCCTGCAGGCTTCTCGTCTCTGTACTTCAGAGTTGTGCTAATAGACAGTTTCTAAATAAAATGGAAACACATGGATTAGGCAGGCAAAGAACTGGCAAAAACCTATCATTTAAATTTTGCAGGAAAAAAAATAAAACAGATACAAAATGACAAGCAATGGGAAACTGCTCGCCAAGCCAACCTTTGAAATTGTGTTTGAGTTTGTACCCAGCTGAAGCTGCAGCTCATCGGTAACACAGTCTTTGCCTGCTGTACTGTCAGTCTGACCTTTGGAGTTCAAAAACATCAGCAGTAAAATAAAAACAGCCAGGCCCGTAATCACTTGATCAGCTCTACCAAAGGTTCATTCAGAAACGGCTCACCCTTGGCACTATCAGCCTTGTTGTGTAAAAACAGGAAACACTCCAGCAATGCAATGGGAGGAAAATTATCTGATCCAAAACTCCTAGAGAAAGGGCTAAGTCATAATCAGCCACACTGCCCCTCTTAGACATCCACCACAGCACAGAGAAGCCTTGCAGAGGAACACTGAAAGGATTTAGTTATTGGGAATTAGAAAAGTTAAACATTGAATTTAGTACATTGGCTATTGCTGTCTAATACAGTAGGTCTTGTGATGAATTTAAGAACTTGTGAAATGGACTTTATTGACATTCCCTGCTACGACTGGAAATTCAAAATGAGAGGAATCTCATGAAGAAGCTGACGATCATGACGTTTATTACCAGAATGTTCACAACAGTAAAGAATAACAACGAGCAATGAAAGGTTTAATGACATTTTGATAAGAGATTCTCCAGATATATTAAACAGACAGACGGATGAATAGAGAGATAGAACCTCCATATATCCACAGAATCATACTCAATAACTTATGCTAAATAAAGTTAATAGCAAGTTTCATGACAACTAGATAAGCGGTACTCCGGAGAAATGGAAAAATATCAAGTGTGACAGTGAGAGGTAATAATAAATAAAGTACATAGCTGTGTGAACTGTAGTGTCTGTGCACACAATCAAACTCATGTAATTGTTTATGAAGGACTGCGTACTGCAGGAGAGTGGGTAGGGGTATGCTACCAGAGCGGTGCACATTACCAGAGCTGTGGTGGGTTATCAGGACTTATGCAAATCTTCAGAGCTGTTTTAAGTTACTGATGCATGTGTACATTGACAGAGACCTGTGTTGCGTCAGCAAGACCTATGCATATTGCTATAGAGCTGTGTTTAATTACCGAAGCCTGTGTTTGCAGAGATGTTCTGAAGCATGTACTGCAGTCGCAAGACATGCTTCTGCCTGGGAGGAGCCAGCAGGAGTCTTTGGAGAGCTGATAAATAATAAATATACAGGGGTTTGAAAGCATAGCTTGTCATGAGGCTGTCTGATAAACAATGTTATTGCAAACATGTATTTTCATTTTAAAACATGTTATCTGGGACAGCACCCGGCAGTGCCTGGAGAGTTAACGAACCAGCTGCTACCCTACTGACCGACGTGTTTTGAGTCAGTAACATGCTTTGAGCCCAAAGACACCACTGAGCTGAAAAAACCTAGGTAGTGAAACAAAAGCAGACTTTCTGCAAGAAAGGCAAGCAAGCTTAGAGCTTATTTATCTTAGTGCAGCACCACATATCACCTTTCAAAATGAAGACTCGTTCTTTCAAAACTACACATTTGAAACCTACTGTTTATTGAATAGAAGTGCACGACAGGTAAGACTGATGGAATAACTAATATCTAAAATCAAAGTAAGGCTTCTTACTTCATGTGAAATAGGTCATACACACCCCTCTGTAGTGTGTAAGGCAGTATCATGCAGAACAAATCTAAATAGGTACATAAATCCCCCAGTGAGCAGTGCATGGGGAAGTTAAAGGGTTACTTTTGCCTTGACCTGTGTTGTCCAGATCACGGCAATACATCAACACAATCCTGATGGTTTTATTAACACGCAAATCACCTGGGGAATACATTTCTCAGCTTCTTATGAACATCGTACTGTATTCAGATCATGGTCCCTCCTGCCACATTGCTCACAGCAATCAATCCGCTCACCAGCATAGTTACAGGAGGGGGCATGCACTGGATACACTAAGATGCTAACCAGAGAAATCCTCCTCTTTCTCCTTGCGAACGCTCTCGGGTAAAACATATTCAATTATGAATCTACTTACAAACTATGATCTTTAAAAATAAAATACATCAAAACATTCAGGATAAAATTCAGTGAAATGAACAAGAAACAGCAAAGGTAAAGCAATGTGTTCTAAAAACATTGCAGGGTGTTCTGTAACACAAAGTCTTTGTAGAGCTGGTGTCACACCAAGAAGAAAATAACAATTTGGATCAGCAAGTAGCTCCATTCACATCCATTCCACCCAGGCAGCATCACTTTACTAGTAGGACTTTCATAAGGGTGTAGTCTTCATGTGACACATAGTGGCACAACCAGATAACAAAGACCGCCTTATCAGGGACAGACACGCTGTTAGTCACATCTGCTGCAGTGTTCTAGATCACATATTCAACTCAAAACAGCTTACCATGAACATAAACAAAAATTATATTTATTAGAACAAGCTAGGTTCAGATGATGCTTGAGACAGGAAGACCAGCACAGTCAAAGTGCAGGTCTACACAGGAGTTAAACTAGAGAATCACAGAATAAAGTACAAAGCCAATCTCTCAAAGCGTAAGGTCTTTATTATGTGGGTGGAAAGAAAACAGTGACATGGCAGCCATCCTTACGTAGGTCACAAGTCAAAGTGAAGGGTACTGTCACATTTTGCTGTTTTGGAAACGTTTACTTAAAACACATTGTTGACAATTAGTGATCTGTTACTTGTATCTCTGTCATTGTGCCACACAGTACCATGTTGTAAGATCATCTCCTCTGTAAAATAATACCTCTAGTTTTACTTTGACAAGTTACAAATATTTACAATCACACCAATGCAGATGAGTGCATCGGTAGGCTACTGGTAGTTTTAAATCCCCATCAGGTTCCACTGCTCTGTACTTATAGAATGACCGTCTTCAGTCAAGTGACATCATATACTGCAGTACAATAAGTGTTACCGTTTACAGACCTTCAGAAACTAACTACAGCAACAGCATGTGTTTAAAACAAAATTAAATATATACAGTCACGTGGGATGTTGCCTTAATTATTATTATTATTATTAGTTTATTTAGCAGACGCCTTTATCCAAGGTGACTTACAGAGACTAGGGTGTGTGAACTATGCATCAGCTGCAGAGTCACTTACAATTACGTCTCACCCGAAAAACAGAGCACAAGGTGGTTAAGTGACATGCTTAGGGTCACACAATGAGTCAGTGGCTGAGATGGGATTTGAACCGGGGACCTCCTGGTTACAAGCCCCTTTCTTTAACCACTGGACCACACAGCCTCCTACGCTCACTACAGCGCTTCAGTGCAGGTATAGCTCTTCACACAGGCTGTTTCAATGCTGGCTTTTGGGTTAAACGTACTGTGAACATACTTAACCAAGATTAGCATTACAAAAATACTAAAACTGTGTAACTGTTATAGAAAATGTTGGATTCAAAAACTGGGCCTGCAGCAGAGTTATTGGTGTACAGGTTACGATAAAAATCATAAAAACTGTGATTTCATTTATTTGTGTCTCTCACTGCCATCCTTGTTGAACAACTGCCAGCTTTTCTGTTATAAAAGAAAACATTAGTGTCAGCTCTCCGTTTCTGGTTTCAATCCTGTAATGGAACAAAGCCCTGCGATTAGTGATGCTTACATCTGGCACAGACACCTGCTTTCTCTTACTCTCTACGAATGACCCCAATTCTAAAGCAACAAGGAATTCCACATCTCAGTTTTATTTTGAGAGGTAGTCGTGCGCTCAAAGGCCCTTCTAAATAGAATGTGGTACAATTATAATGTTATTTGAAAATTGTACATTTTATTTTATGTTTTTGTAAAAAAAAACACAAGTCTAGAAATCTTGTTATAGTGCTAAATCCATCTGTATATAATTAGGATTACTTCATCAATACCCTGTGCAATTAACAACCTACAGTAATTTGGATTAAAATGGGCCTTGGGTATGGTGGAAGTAACAATAAATTAAACTGTGAAAGCCAGGCAAACATCAACAGCAAAACTTAACTCTGGAAATTAAAACTGTCAAACTGAACTATGCCAAATGTTAAATGTTAAATACCGAATTGACATATATTGACAAAGCTCTATATTTAGAAAAAGGGAAATACAACATTTTAAATATATTGATTACAATATAATGTTCTCATTTCTGTCCAGTCTACTCAAACTGTATGCCCAGAGTAATTGGGCTTACACTTGTTTCAAACAATGAGAAACCTGGACTGAATTGCCAGTCATGTATTAAACATGTTCAATGTATGAATAATGCATGTGTTCCCCATTTTTCAAATGTAAATGCATTTGTCAGCTTCATTGCATTTTTTAAATCATTTTAGAAAGCATCAGACACTTCGTTGTATTTCAGGATGCCAACTGATGACCAAGCTGTTTTATTTTGGCTACAGATACAACATTAAAAGTGAATACTTAGGTGTGGAAGTTTCACAAAACAAAGCTCACCTTTGTTTTGTTTAATATTCCCATTACTTTGAATAATTTATTTAGGCTTGTATATGCAATTTTAGGATGCAAACTATTTTAAGCATCTCTCGTCAGAAATTGCAAACAAAATATCCCCATCGAACATGGCTGTGCAATGTTTCTTACTCCGACAAAGTTTTCCTGATCCAAAGCATGTGCAAATTCACACCTTAGTGATGAGGTGGGCGTGCACAAAACTCATGCACCACACAGATTATTGACAGATAGGCTAAACATCCCTTCAGTCATGTAAAGGCCTTCTGCTGCGCCTGTGTCTGTCTGTCTGTCTGTCTATAGACAACCTACACCCCCTATCACAGTGTGATACAGGCCTGCAATTTGCTATTCTCACTGAACCCACGCAATGACCCAGTTTTGTTCAAATCCAAGACAGTGTATCATATTCAAGTCTGTAAAGTAGTTCATACTGTATATAGTCATAGTATTTTAGGGCATCCCTGCTCATATTCTGGTGTACTGATAATCAACACTGTTTAGCCAATATAACAAATCAGTTAAAAGCAGTCCAATAACCCCACACCCCAAATTAAAGCCAAGAAACCGAGCTATCAGATAACTCCAGCCATCGATGACTTTGAACGTTCAATCATAAATCACACACACATTGGTACTAAAGATTTTTTTTCTTTTTTTTAAATGTACCCACAAACATAATATACATTTTGGAAATAGAAACCTTCACGTACAACGGTGAAATACATACACCAACCCCTGGTTATATCGCCCCCCGCTATACTGTGGATTCGGATATATCATGGTCCTGGAGTTGGCTCTCCATTTTTACAGTCTAACTGCACATACCTCAGCTGCAATATAGGCAATTTCACTTAGAATTACTGTTTGTTTTATTTTGTACTGCACACCACAAACAAAAATATACAAAACAAAACAAAGCATTAATATAGTACTGTTATCATATACACATGCATTGCACAATAACACATAGCAAATCAAATATCTACTTGCTGAAGCGGTTATATTTTAGCCAACAAGATGTTCACTTGTGGCAGCAATGCACTAGCAAAAGTCACAGGGCAGTGACGTCAGCTCCCTAGCAACAAGCCTCCTATGTTGGGAATGGATTCTTTCAATGCAGCGGGTTTGTGCATTTGAGAAAGGAGAGGAAGATTCATTAATTGGAGACTAACTTGAAGAGAAGCAATTACCCTCCGCAGTACGAATTAAAATGGTGTGCTGCTTTTTATACAGAAAATGAGGAAAAGCAGGTTGCGTAGAAGATTTATATTGGACCCTGATGCCCCCGATAAAACGAAGGAGTGGTTGTACAGTGTTTGTGAACCTATTTGTTTTTCTATGGGTCTCTCGCTATATCGCGGTCCTCGATATGTAGCAGATTTATATTGGACCCTGACACCCACGATATAACACGTTGCAGTATGGGACTGGGAAAACTAGTCTAGGGTGACTCTAACACTTAGCAATGGTAGAGATTTAAGTGGGATTCCAATCCATAAGAAACAACCGATTACCCAGTCTGCAGCTATTAATCCAGCAAACAAATCTCTAAGGACGTCCACATAGTCTGAAATTCTCTTTTCACACAGTTGGATTTCCTAAGTACTCGAGATCTCTGAATGTGATGAAGTAACAGAATTCTTTTGTGCTATTCAAGGGCCTTCCCTTAAGAGACAGCCACAATAAAAACCAGTCCGGTATTAGGGGGGCTGCTTCAGCCTATATTTGGGACTCTAAGAGCACCACTTGCTGTGTTCTAACAGGTTGAGAAGAGTAATTGATGGCAAGCTCATTCACTGCTAGTCTATTTGCTCCTTTCCTTTTTGAAAGGGAATTCTAATTAATGAAAATTCTCCAATTACGTCAGGTCTCTTACAGCTCACCAGAAACTCAGCTGACAACAACACATATCCTCACACACAAGATAAATCTCCTTCTAGCTTTACATGTTTGAATAGAGTATTTTAACTGAACAAAATGAAATCATTTTGTTAACATACAATTCATCATTTATTTCATGCTCATAAAAGTCAAGGGACAACTACACAAGCTGCAGTAAGGTGTGGTACCAGCATCCACCTTAAACCTCACTTGAACTTCCCTCACCGCCTGTCTTATGTCACACTGTAACTCACTGAATGGTTTGTAAACATGAAGTAAAATGGAAACGGGAGAAAGATCTGTATTAGTTAATAATTTAAAACAATGTGGCAGTGACAGTGCTAATCTTTACTGGACAATGTTAAAGAATACAACTGTGTACCAAACATGAACACAATAATTAAAAGTGTACGTTCCCTATACAGCTGACATTTCCAGTAAATTCATGTGAACCTCATAAGGCAGTCATATTAGGTCAGAGATCAAGGATATCTATACTTCTTTCAAAGGACTATATTGTGTTTCCCCATATGAATGTCAAACAATCCACAATACAGTGTATCATTCTTCTGCAGTATCCACCTCAAAGTAAAATTAAAAACCATAGTGGCTTCGTAAAAGCAGAAGTGAGGAAATCAGTTATTTAGTAATTTTGTCTGACAATGGCAGTTTAACTGAAGTAAATCGGGCTTCTGTGGAAAGCAAAGAGATAGTTAATGGATTCCTGCTTTTAAAAGATCACAATTAATGAGATGACTGCACCTGTAATGAGGTGCACAGGGACAGTGTTTGTTGTGTTGCTATAGATACTGTAATAATAAGGCAAGTTATTTTAAAAGTAGTTTGACCTGAATACAGGCTTTTAATGAAATAGCAGATTTTCTTCCCTTCTCTTCATAATGAAGTTTAATGGCAACTTCAATCGGGAATGCAGGCGAGTGAATGAATGGAGTATTTACAGATTCAGAGACGGTTAAGATTAAAATATACCTTATGTCACACAACATATAAATCTTCATAGTCTCTGCCCTTTAATATTCCTTCACCAGGCAGCATGCCTTTTGGAATCTTAATGCTAGCAATCTCATTTTAAAGATCATGTCTCCCATAGCCTAATTTTACTGAAAAATATGAAAAAAAAAGTGTCAATCGGTTGCACAGACCCTCACTGTAATTTACACACAAATGCACCCTCTTTAGAGGGGCCAAAACAGCAATGAATGCTTTCAAACCGAAACAGAGTGGAAGCCTTGTTCTCAGTAACACATCTTAAGATCTATCAATCAGGTAACTCATCTACCACATCTATTTATATTTATTATTATTTCTATTGTACTTTTGTATTCATTTCTAACTGTACATGAATTTCCACAGCAGTAAAGGACAGGTGTGTAGAAATAGAAGTAGTAACTATTATTGTAGTAATAAATATGGTCTCCAGTCTATTGCTGCCGAGACCATTACATAACCACCAGTATCTCTACAGGCGGAACCAAGCACACCTAAACATGACCAGCATGGACTTATTAATTCACCAATGATTACATGTCATTGTTTCATGCACATTGCACCACTGGCATGCTGATTGCTGTTGTTGTGTTCTTGTTAAACACTGTTGATGTACACCTGCCAACTGAGTACCTGAAATAGCCCTCTACAAAGAACAGATCTGGAGTCTTTCCCATAACAGAAACTGCAAAAGAATCAAATCATGACTGAAACAGAAACAGAATGTATTGCTGAATACATTGCCAGGGGTGGCATCCTCCTAACAATAAATCAATCAGACATAGGAGGTCTGTCCTTTTACTGAACTACCAAGATGTTTGTGCTGCATTCCCACACGTGGTTCCAATTGTGGCCAATTGAAACGGTTGTCAATAAATGTATATATTTCGTTATAATGATGGGCGCTATAGCGAGGGTGTACTGTACGTACATAGTGCATTCGTCTCAACTGTCATGCCACTGGCATATCATTTTAAATACAAAAGCACTTTATTACGATTCTTGTAATACCAGGGATTCCTATAAGCAAACAAGTGATTATGTGCAATAATGGTACTATGCACCTATCTGAACCTAGCCTTTGTGTGCATGCAAGAAACATACGTCGTATTTCTAACAAACTTCCACCCTCTTCCTATGATGTACCCTGTTACACGTCTTTTTCTACAAAACCATTCCTGCATATTTATATTCTACTCTAGCTCCCAAACTACGAACCGGCATCTCTACAATCTACACCAACTTGAAAAATCAACCAAGAACTGCCTCATGCATCGTCTCCATGTTGTTGTTTAGAGACTTATATTTTCACATTGAATGTTCCTTTCTGTGTGATGTCAGTCTAGATGTTGTGATTCTGCGTTTCTGTTTTTTTCTGTACTAGTCTTCCGTGTCATTTTTCTTGATTTTCCTAGGGTAACCTCTCGAACCCCGTTCAGGTCGCGCCGGGGTTGCGTTGCAAAGTGTTATCTGTGTGTAAAGCTGTAATCCTCGCTAAGACTCTCCTATCACAGGCTCCTGTTGTTGTTGTTGTGAGATGGAGGGCGGACCCCCCCGGCGGCAGGAGGAGGCCGCAGCCCGATACACCGAGCTCAGAAGGTACCCTAAAAAACTCACCTTTAGGGAGCTCCGGGGAACGGTCAGTTGGGTGTTCCGTCGACTTTCCGTGCACTGATTAGCAATCAGTAATAAATAATACAATAAATAAATTGTCCGCTCCGGCGCTCCTTCACTTAGTCCCGGACCCGATCTGATCCACCATCGCCGCGTATCTAACAGAGCCTAGGGAACGTGACGCAGGACGTAGGAGAAGCTAGGATGCGTCAGCACGCAGATATGGGCGCGAGCTCGTTGCAGATATAAACATTGATAGCGTGTCACTGTCTGTATACTATGTAGGAGAACTCAAGTAATGTAACTGAGAGAAAACATGTAAAATGTAGTGTTTATCACACTAAAATAAGCAAGGATCCTAACTGCATTTTAAATATAAACGCTCTCAAGACCACAATACTGTTTTGCTATGCCAACTGCAGTGTTGACAGCGTTTTGTCATTTATTTTCACTTTGTGTGGCTCTGAATTCTGATGACTTGATGGTATTTGATTTTTATAATATTGTTTTTGTGTATTCGATTTAATTGTTAAAGTTTTTCAAAAAGTAAAAAACACTGTGAAGCTTGTAATCAATTAAATACAATTCCTTAATAAAAATAAAATACATGGGCGTGGCTAAGATTTATAAACAAAACGTAATGGGCGGTGCTATGGAATAACGTGCTACACGTAAGAGGCGAGGCTATCATTCAAAACAATATACACGTTTACATTGGGCGCCGGAAGCTTCCTGTTTGCTGCACCGAAAACGAAAGTAGAGCTGGGATATAAATCTATTTCTTCTATTCAGGTAATAGGTCGACATACACCACTTGATATGTTTTCTTTATTGACTTCATTGGTTATATATTGTTGAGAGAAGGATTTCACTTACAAAAATGTTATATTACTTGTGCTGGACTTGCCGGTTGTGTTGGTGACTGTAAAACTATTTTCAGTTTGGTAGGATTTGAGTACTCT
Source organism: Acipenser ruthenus (assembly GCF_902713425.1). Lineage (NCBI taxonomy): Eukaryota > Metazoa > Chordata > Actinopteri > Acipenseriformes > Acipenseridae > Acipenser > Acipenser ruthenus. The sequence continues at coordinate 10,595,663 of NC_081209.1, forward strand.
ATTCTGTACTTTATACAGACATTCATTATACGTAATTTTATGTCTCAGAAAACGTAAGTAGGCTTCATTATGGGGAGTGGTATAGTAAGTCACTGGAATCTAATTATGTGTTTGAAAAAATACTGTTACCTGTAACGAATTAGTCATCGCCCTGCATGGGTAATGTTTAGAAAAAAAGAGGGGAGGGCTCTTTTAAACCAGTCCAGGTGCTGGCGTCTTCATATTTCCTCTGATCAACTGATATTTTGTTAACGTTAAGATTGTAACCAAATGGCAGACTTGGCAGTAAGCTTACTGTATATTCTTCAATCCTTTTTACTGTAGTTGAACTTGAAGCAGTGCAATTTCTTCCACCTCTCACTAAATAACAAGTTGTGTTTTAAAAGGTCAGTAGTACAAACTAAAGTAGCGTACTAACGGGATGACCCCGTGGTTGTGCGGAGGACAGCACTGACAGTCCAGGGTAGTTTCAATCGTAACGAATCGAGCGCCTCCATAGTTTGCAGGTTAGGTTTTAAGTTGTTCTCAATTGCAACTAACACAACGTGTCAGTCGTCTGCGCCGTAGAGCATTGTAAAGCAAGATATTAAGTTAGCCCAGTGATTCTTTAGACTAAGACTTGTACTAACGTGTTATTCATAGTAATGCATCCCCTTGATGTGTGTTTTGTACATTTTAAGCAAAGCGGTTATCGCGTTAAACATAATTCTGAACACAAATAGGAGGCTGTGTGGTCCAGTGGTTAAAGAAAAGGGCTTATAACCAGAAGGTCCCTGGTTCAAATCCCGGCTCAGCCACTGACTGACACATTGTGTGACTGAGCAAGTCACTTAATCTCCTTGTGCTCCATCTTTCGGGTGCGACATAAGTGACTCTGCAGCTGATGCATAGTTTACACACCCTAGTATCTGTAAGTCGCCTTGGATAAAGGCGTCTGCTAAATAAACAACTAATAATACATTGACGTCATTTCAATTCCGTCCATTATAACTGCTGATACTTTTAAAAAACATTTCTGCTAACTGTTGATTTCAACAACTATTCACTCAGGTACTGAATGTCTTTATATTGAGTGTTATAGACATGCAATTGACACCTTGTTATATATCTCACTTTCTTCAGTGCTGAAAGGGTCATTTAATATCATCTTTTAAAATATGTTTTATTTGAAATCGTACTATAAAAAGCTCCTATTGTTTTCACTTGAAGTATATTATTGTAATAATACAATAGAGAATAGAATGAAGAAAAATGTAAGAACACGCCTAAAATAATAGACCTTTAAAATATGCAGTACCAGAATGCAGCACTTCTCTTACTGTGCTGTCCCCACCCACACACTGCCATTTCCCATACATGAAAGAGAAGGGTCAGTTTAACCCTGAGGTCTGTACTAAGATTGAGTTCAGCTAATACAGAGCTGGAGATGACCTGCAGATGGTACCATACTAGCTTGTACTCGCCTTAGTACAGATTTAAGGACTCACAAGTTTGTTGCAATTGACCAAAAGGGATTCAATTTTTCACTAAGGCACACATCTCTAAACAGGAAGAACGGGGGTCTCCAGTGAAAAAAGCAGGAAAACAACCTCTTCAGTGCTTCTTTTTACTCTCCTCTGCAGGCACAGACAGAGGCGGCCATGCAGAAAGCTCCACTGGATGAGCTGCAGGTGACGGAGAGGGATGGGTGCACAGGGAGGGAGCGCACACTGTCAGCACTGGTGAGTCAGGACTGCAACACAGTGTCTACTTTCCACACACATGACATCTCTGTGATTGTCCTGTGATTTTTTTTTCTTTTTTTTTTCTTTCAATAATTTTCAAAAATGCTGATTTTTTCACAAATGCATTACTTCATGTTTACAAATGGTTTGATCTGTCTGATATGACATTCCACTTTAGATTATGGCCCAATATCTTTTAGTTTTCTTTTTTTTGTCATACAATCTTTCATTTCTTGCTTTACCTTGAAGTTTAGTCCTATATAGAATCATGGTGGTTCCACTCACTATTCTAACTTGTTAGGATTAGCAGCTGTGATACACTGTGTACAGTGCAACCCGCCTTCTCTTATATCCCTCTTACACACCTAATCCTGCTAACTATTCTGTGTAAGACGAGTTTCTGTATAATTCCAATTACCTTAAGGGCTTTTTATGTTTTACTAGTACCTGCAGTGTCACACCACACAGGGCAATGAGATTTTCTCAAGAATCATGTAGTCCTTTAACTCAAGCTGTTGTGTCACACGAACGCTGTGATCTGCCGTTTCAGCACCCTGAGAGGATGGAGGAGCGCTGCTTTGTGACGTACAGACCCCCAACACTAGAGGGCTCCCCAGCACAGGTGGAGGAGTACCTGGAGCAGGCCCAGTTCATTGCAGAAGACTTGGACTGGCTGCTGGCTCTTCCACACGATAAATTCTGGTGCCAGGTAACATCGATATCTTTTAAGTAGTGCATGGACAAATATTTCAATATCCATACAAACAGTGCCATCCTCAGTGTACTTTTCAGCTAGTACCAGGTTTGCCAGCTTGACTTTATATATACAGCTAATTGTGTTTTTAAATGGTTCTACCCACTATGTTTCTTACAAGTTGTGGGAAAATTAACAGTATTCAATTCCACCTAGTAAAAAGTGGCGCAAACATTGCCCTGGAGCAATGTGTAAGGCTTAGCAATCGGAATTCATTTTTCTGTTGTACATTGTTATACCTGGTCTGTTTTACCATCTTTATTTGGCCTGTATGTATTGGAAAACGGTTTATTCTAAAAAGTATAATATCAGAGGCTTTACAATCTTTTTTTATTACCTCTTATTTGTATTTTAACGTTATCACTGGCCCTGGTTTCTTGTGCTGAAGATCTGTAGGATGTTAGCTTGTTTGTTCTGATGCTGCTTTCTAACGTATTCACTTCATGCAATGAGACGGGGAGTACAGGAAGTGATTAGATATTGATGACGGGGAGCCCATGGGTTCATCCTGCTGTTTGTGCTGCAGGTGGTGTTCGATGTGTCTCTGCAGCAATGCCTGGACTCATACCTGCGACTGGCTCCCCGGGGACTGGACTGTAACCTGTCCACATCACCCAGGGTCAGCGACATGCAGAGGCACCTCCATCGCTGTGTCTTCATGACCTTTCTCAGGATGGCTACTCACAAGGAGTCCAGGGTATGGTGTGTGAGTGTGTCTGTGTGTGAGTGCATCTCTGTGCCTGTCTGGTCGGTTGTGTGGACTAGTCTAGAAATTCATTTGTACAATTTAGCCTGTTATGGTAACACACTGTTGTCATGCAAACACTTCAGATGGGCTAAAGAGAAAGAAGATCAATTATATTATTAATGTAACAACTCGGTTTTGTGATTTAATTAAAACAAATTACAACTGCACATAATGTGCATCTTGTACATTTGCCACTGCCAGAGGTAGGCATACTTTCCGTCTTTAGTTTTTCTGAATCATACATAACTATGTTTTTGTATACTTTAGAGAATAATTTCCTTATCTGCAAATATTGACAGGTATGCTTTTCAATGGCTAATTAGGTTCAATCGTGGTTTTGCCATCAGTGTAAGATCAAAATGTATTATTGGTTGCTGCAAGATATTTTGAATGGACGCTATGAATCAAGTTATGTCAAATGTTAAGTGTAGCTTGTATTTGTCTGTGTTAAGAACCTGTTTAATGTTAGAAAACCAAGCATTCTTTGTTTCTATGCTGGAAAGCAGTTCCTCTCAGAACTGAAAGCCCTTTTGTTTGTTCTGTTTTCAGTTCTTTACAATGTCAATTTCAATGCATACGGATTCTACTTCATTTATATATTTACCTCGGGTTTGGAATTGAAAATCAAGGTTGATTAAGCCTTAATCCAACCCTGCGTGTTAGCATTGCCAGTGTTATCACTGGTCCCCTTACCTTTGAGATGAATATCTTTTTATGTTGTATTACTTATTTCTTTTTATTTTTTATTTGGCGATATGAAGATATGTTGCTAATGCTAACCCCAATGCTAACAAGAGATTAGAAAATTGATCTCAAAGTGTTGATTATCAGTTTGCATGCATTAGTCACCCACGGCTTTACCTTGTGATTGCTCTTTTGTAATGTTTGTGCCCTCAATAAAGTTTGCTTGGAGAAAAGAACAACAGAACAAACTTTCTCATCAGTCTTTGCTCTGTTTGGCTGAGCCTCACACACGTTTATTGTATCAGCCATAGCAACGTGCTCCTGATACAGTTAAGGGAAGACGTATACATCCACCACAGTCAATAAGGAAAAGTGATGGCAAAAATTATAATTATATCAGATGTAATTACTGTATGCTTGGCTAAGAGTATTGGTAGTTCTCTAATTAGTGCCTACAATGGCAGATGACTGTTATGATCTGTAATATAACAATGCTGATGTATTGGTAGGGGAACTAAAGTCCTGCAATTCACTACCCTGTGCTCTGAATCTCTGCTTCTGTGCCATTCGATAAATCTGTGTTTTGATTTCATTTAGGAATACTGTAGTTTGTTAATTGTCGAGAGAGAGTAGTAATCATGCCCTCAGAGCTACTATACTGTACACACATGTGCCTGTGACAGTAGATGAAAGACCCTTTTAAACAGTGTAAGAATGTAATTGCAGCCTAGTATGCCCCAGCTGGGACACGCTGCCTTTCTATAATTGGTCATAAAAAAATACTGTAAATACTTTACCACTGAAATGATACACATCAGTAAATCCCTCTTGTTACTGACGAGATACTGAAACTAATTTGTTTAATTAAAAACAAATGAGCTTGTAGCATCCTAGTCCTACAAATCAGATTAGATCCAGGATTTTTTTTTATTTTTTATTTCTTTAGCTTTTTTTTGCAGGAACAAGCATGACTTCAGGGGTTTTCTTTTATTTTTTATTGCTCTTATCCATTCTCTCTCCCAGATTTCCCTCTGGCGTGACAGCAAACAGTAGCGGCTGTCAAAGCGTTTGTTTCTTTCTTGTTTTTTTTCAGGAACATTTCCTCTCTCCTGCTGTATTTGGAGAGATTATTTACAATAACTTCCTGTTCGACATCCCCAAGATCCTGGACCTGTGTGTGCTGTTTGGAAAAGGGAATGGAATGCTTCTGAACAAAATGATTGGTCAGTGACCACCAGGGGGAGGGGGGGACCCTAATAAATACAGCGGCCAATCAAGAAATGTCTTGTTTATTGCAGCAAGAGGTGACAGGCTTTCAATACAGTTTTTGTTAAGATAGTATTAAGCATCCTCGTTAGGGGAGCATGTGTGAGTTTTTGTTAGTATAGTATTATTCAATCAAGGTAACAAATACAAAAGGCAGCGGGGAACAGGGAATGTTAGTGGTGTCTAAGTCTTTTCTAGAATGTTGATTCACACACACACAGAGCACGTGGGATATTAGTCCAAAGAAGCAGTATAATGAATACCTGCGTTGTCTTCACTTACCTGCATAGCACAGCAACTGCTCCGATCAGGAGCTCGCTCTCTTGTTCCATGAACAGCACTCTGCACTTTCACCTCTGCTGTCTGTGTATACATTATCCAAGGAGCTGGGAATTGTACAGAAAATCATACAATGATATGATTTGAAATCACCTACATACTCAGACTGTTGTGGATGCTCTGGGGTTGCCCCTTAGATCCTATAACTGTGCTTTCTTATATATTTCAGAAAACATCTTCACTCAGCAGCCTGGTTACTACAGCGACCTTGACGAGACTGTGCCCACAATACTACAGGTACACAACAGTGAGACTGGGGAAGTGTGACAGGGTACACCCCGCCCCTTTGTGTAGTTTGTGTTATTTTGTATTGTAGTTGGTGTATTAAGATTTAAATGTATTGTTTAGTATGAAATAAACACCATGTTTTGTTAATTATTTTACAGCACGGATGGGGTTAAAATTCCCCACTCGTGCAGAATGTGACCATCTCCAGGTGATTAATTTACTACTAAACTGGAGACGGTCACGTGTAAAAAAACCCACAGCTTTTGCTGAACGGGGTTGGTTTTGGTTCAGAGGTGGAACGAGAGACATGAGTTACGAGTGAAGTTAAATACCAGAGAAAACGATTTATGTTCGTGCTGACTTTAAATCAGCATGTTACTTGTTTCTGTGTTTGTTCACGGTTTTGTTTTGTCTGTTTATTTTGGTCGCTGTACCGTTTTGTTTTGTTATTGAAAAGTGTTTTGTTTTATGTTCAAACCTTTTATTTATAATAAACCCACACATCAGCGCTTCATACCCCAGTACTGTGTGTCTCTCTTCCTGATCTGACGTCACCCACAAGCCATCCTTTCCACAGGAAGGGTGGGCAATGCACAGCTAATATGATAAACATCGTTCAAATGCTGGTTATGCAAGTAAGTAAGAAAGTGCCCCTCTCTGTCTCCTCAGGTGCTGGACACTATCCTGCAGAAGTGTGGGCTGCAGACAGAGGGAACCTCCAATGGGCAGCCCCTGAAGCTGGGGGCACAGAGTGCTCCTGGACCCATGGACATGAGTGTGAAGGTAACTAGGAACTGTTCGAAGTTCTACTAGCTTAATAAATTACAATGAAGTCTTTCCAGCCAATAATATATGTTCTTTTTTTCACTACAAGTGAATGACAGGAACCTTAAATAATCATCCTATTAAAAAAATAATTAGATCACTCTACTTCTTGTGTGTCAAGTAATGAAAGAACATGACAAAATCTGTTTTAATGGTTTAAAAAAAAACAACATAACTTTATATCACAAAACAACACAACTTTAGAGAGGTCAGATAGAGGTTTGCATTTCTGCTGTCGTACTACGTGATCTCGTCAGATCTCAGAAGCTAAACCAGGTTGATCCTTCTATGAGAAAAAAATCAGGTGCTGCAGAGAGTCGTGTTTGTATGAAGTCTTCAAAATCTTAAAAGGAGTTGACAAAGTTAACTCTAGCTACTTTAGTGCAGCACAGAGACCAAGACCAGAGGACACAGTTCAGTTGGAAATGAAGTGGAAATCAAGGGTAGGGGTGGTGACAGTATGGAATGGCTTCCCAGCCATATTGATATTGAATCACCAGGTTCCTTTAACACCCAACTTGACAAAGTTTTAGGATCAGTAAGCTGCTAGGAACCGAATGAGCATTGATGGGCCGAATGGCCTCCTCTCATTCATGGCCCCCTCTCATTCATACAGACACTCTTAGATGTTAATCTGTCTACTTCTCTCTGTCCCCCTGTGCTGTGACTCCCCATCTGCAGGACTTGGTAGATCTGGTGCTGTACCTGTGTGACACCTGCACCACTCTCTACTCCTTCCTGGACATCTTCCCACCCGCCAGCACCACCTTCCAAAAACACAGCTTCCTCCTCCGGTGAGCGGCAGTGCACCGTGCCAAGCGGCATGCAACCTGGGGACTGCATCTTCAGGGATAAATCCAGTCACGTACCTATTTGAGACATACATAAACACAACGGTGCACTAAAACAATGCATTGATTATACACAGCAACATGCACACACATACCCATGAAGAGCATCCTCATGCATGCTTGACCCACGCAAACACACAATCACACATACAGGAAATCTCACACATTCATGCGCATGCACTTCCATAGAGGCATGTATGACACACACACACACACACTTGTTGTGAATTTGGGTAATACATCATATCTTACTTGGACATTAGTGGTGCAGCCAGTGAACACATTCTCGTTATTATTTCCAGGCTGGCTTCTTTTTATGAGCTTTGTGTTCCTGAGCTAGAGAATGCAGTGAGGAAGAGAAAGTTTGAAGAGAAAAGGTACGTTAAATAAATGTATTGTGATACATGCAATGGTCTGCATTGTAGGATGCATACATAAAATGGTCATTAATAATACCACTTGTGATGCACTATAAAATATTTTAAAAATATCATTAATAAATTATAGTAAATTCTATAATAGTCACCTAAATGAGGCAGCCACCTGCTTTCACTTTCCAAAAAACAATATTACAGATTTTTCCAATACAAGGGAAAGACCCTGTCTGCACAAAAAAAACAGCCACGCGTTTTCAGTCCCTTTGGTGTCTAGTTAATTCAGGTTTCACTGTACGATACTAATGTTGCAATATGTCCTGCTCCTCCCCTCAGCCTGCAGGAGGACCTGTGGAGGAGGCTCTCTCACTCACGCAGGAAGATGGTTGAAATCAGCCACCTCCTGATCAACCACACCTGTCTGCAGCCCATTCTGGAGAACAGGTGAGAGCAGATTACAGCAGCAGTAGGGCATGCATCCAGTCCTGCAGAGCTCTGTGAAGAGCCTTTATGGTACCAATGCTATTAATACATAGAAGTTAGACCTCACCTGTATAGCAGTTTCCAGGGTTATTATGAGCTTGGTCACATGTGAGCTTGCTATGTAGACCATATGGTTAATGAAGCTCACAGTAAAAGTAGAATGGATCTGATATTTCTGTATCTGGATCAGTACTACATGGGCTCAGTACAAAGCTGATTTTTCTTTCTGTTTTGTTTCAGCAGCTCAGAGACTATCCAAGTGTTTGTTGAAGATTTCCTGCAGCTCTTCACAGCTCTCCTTCAGGAAAAGAGGTAACAGGGTCAAGGAAGTACGGGCTTCATATTTACAGGGTTATATAAAAACTGCATCTTAAATGTGTTGATGCACATGTAGGTTAATGCTGTATACAGGCAGTGCACCTATTGTTTTGAAGACTGACAATTACAGACTTTGGTTTTCCCTGTACATGGAGATCTTATACAAGTTTGTTATTAGTTGTGACCTATATTTACATTTTCTTGCTGGTCTCTACTTAAAAAGCCCCCTGCCTCAGTCTTCTGTCTTTCTATTCATCAGAGAGCCCTGGTGCTACGTCACTACCTGCCAGTAAGCAGCAATGCTAACTGCACTGCAGTGACTTACACTAGTATGCTTTACTCCACACACTTTAAAATATACACATTGTAGTTTTGAATAAACCTGAGACAGAAGAGCTACCCTGTCAAATGTTAATGCTTTTAGTATTAGACTTAATTTTCCAGATGGCTGAAGGACAGAGTGCTTTAGTGAAGCATCTGCTGCAGTGTTTTGAGTTTTTTCAATCAGTCAAAATGTTGAAAACTGCAAAATTATTCTTCAGATCCTGTATGTAATTTGTTTTAACAGTGAACATGTTTTCACCCTTTAAGCATAGTGATATGCACTGAACCCCTTATTCAGCTATAAGTAATTCAACTCAGTTGCAACATCATTGTTTTATGAAAATAAGCTACAACTAGTGCAGTACTAGGAAGTGTATTATCATGAGAGGATTCACAACAGTTCCAGTTGTTTTATTTTGTGTTACCCACGAAGAACCATTGTGTTTGCTGTTTATAACACATGTAATTGGACATGAAGTCATGATGATGGGTTCAGTTAAGTCACTTGTTTGTGATTTACAGACTGTTGCAGTGGGGAGCTGTGAATTTGGCAAAACAGTTATTGTGACGTAACTGTTACATTGAAATAGGAAACATTAAATACGCATTGAAACACCCATCCCTTGCGGGAGATACAAATGTACAAGAAGCTCAATAGAATAGCTCATCTAGTAAATATTATGTATGATGCGTTGTTCAGTAATGTGCACTGCCCCCTACCTTTCTCTCTCTCTCTCCTCTCTTTTTTAAGATTCCTTGCGGACTATGACGAGCAGTTTCCTGTAACGGATGATGTCAGCTTGTTACAGCAGGCTTCCCCACTCCTGTATCCTTGATCTGCTGATATGATACTGTCTTCTCAACAGCCAGTTCACACTGTGCAACATGAGTCGCATTTGAAGGTGGACGGTGACAGTGAGATGGGGGGGGTGTCCTTTTCCCAGCAGCCAGGGGGCGGGGTACAGCTTTTGGGCAGTAAATGTACAGCCCCCAGTCGTTTTAAATTTCCTTGTAAATGGACAGCAATTTGGGGTACCACTGTTCTTGTTAGACGCGTTACTCATGTAAATCATTTGCATATATTTGAAGACTTGTGATTAGACATAAAAAGTTAGCAAGTGGTCTCAGTGGAGTAAAGCTCTAAGCATTTACCACTTAGCTAAGGTTTACATTTGAAACCATTATCCCCCCTGCTTTCTACTTCTTTCACCTCTTTCTACTGGAAAAGCTTTAACCCTGTACCCTCAGAGATGAAACCAGGGCCTCGTACATCCTGCAGGGGATTGACTGTGCCTGGGAGAGCCTGGGGAGGAAGAAGCACAGCCTGCCTCCTGTCCGCTCAACCCCAGCTCCAGAGCTGAGCAGCGAGGCGCGCTCGGAGAGAGAGGGGCCTCAGGGAGCCACGGGCGGGACTGGAGCCCAGCAGGAATTCTACAGTGAGGATTACGTGAGTGTTTTAGGACAGCGTCTTCTGCGCTTTGTGTTCTGGGACTAGCACAGTTGTTGCCATTCTTTGTTATGGAAGAACAGAAAGATCAAGGACTGGATAGTTTGTGGTTGCATTGTAGTAGACAGTGATAGTCTAAACCAACATCCATTCTAAAATTGCCACCTGATCCCATCTTTCAGGAATGATGTGCAATTCAGCTCCATGAATAATGATGCTGTTAACCATAAAGCAGTTACTGTGACTTATACAGGGAGTGCTATGGAGAAGGGAAACCTCCATAAATGATTACAATACAACCTCTGTACATTTAAATATACAATTTACTGTTGTATTAGTACTGTAATTATACCAGGTATAGGGGGCTGGGTAGTGCATTTTGACAACTGGGCAGAAAGTTGCCAGGGGTGAATTTTAAAGCAGTCAAGATTGAAATGTGTTCTAGGGTTTACTAGAATAGGCAAGTGTCCATAAATAGGCTATGGGCTGGTTTCACCGACCCTGATTAATCTTAGGCTAACTTACATAAGATAATGTTAGGTAGTCTAGGATTAGTATTAATAAGGGATTAGGTTGTGGCTGGCCGAATTCTTGTGTTTTGTTGAACTACCAGTTATATCAAGTTTGGGTGTTGCTGAGCTATACAGGGTGATGTGTGGAATTGACTCCTGTTCTATGCTGTATTGATGGTATTGTATTGAGTGAGCTGTGCTGTATTGATGGTATTGTATTGAGTGAGCTGTGCTGTATTGATGGTATTGTATTGAGTGAGCTGTGCTGTATTGATGGTATTGTATTGAGTGAGCTGTGTTGTATTGATGGTATTGTATTGATTGAGCTGTGCTGTATTTTATGGTATTGTATTGAATGAGCTGTGCTGTATTGGTGGTATTGTATTGAGTGAGCTGTGCTGTATTGATGGTATTGTATTGAATGAGCTGTGTTGTATTGATGGTATTGTATTGATTGAGCTGTGTTGTATTTTATGGTATTGTATTGAATGAGCTGTGCTGTATTGGTGGTATTGTATTGAGTGAGCTGTGCTGTATTGATGGTATTGTATTGAGTGAGCTGTGCTGTATTGATGGTATTGTATTGAGTGAGCTGTGCTGTATTGATGGTATTGTATTGAGTGAGCTGTGCTGTATTGATGGTATTGTATTGAGTGAGTTGTGCTGTATTGATGGTATTGTATTGATTGAGCTGTGCTGTATTGATGGTATTGTATTGAGTGAGCTGTGCTGTATTGATGGTATTGTATTGAGTGAGCTGTGCTGTATTGATGGTATTGTATTGAGTGAGCTGTGTTGTATTGATGGTATTGTATTGATTGAGCTGTGTTGTATTTTATGGTATTGTATTGAATGAGCTGTGCTGTATTGGTGGTATTGTATTGAGTGAGCTGTGCTGTATTGATGGTATTGTATTGAGTGAGCTGTGTTGTATTGATGGTATTGTATTGATTGAGCTGTGTTGTATTTTATGGTATTGTATTGAATGAGCTGTGCTGTATTGGTGGTATTGTATTGAGTGAGCTGTGCTGTATTGGTGGTATTGTATTGAGTGAGCTGTGCTGTATTGGTGGTATTGTATTGAGTGAGCTGTGCTGTATTGATGGTATTGTATTGAATGAGCTGTGCTGTATTGATGGTATTATATTGAGTGAGCTGTGCTGCAGTGTTGATTGCTCTGTGCTGTATTGCAGGATCCGGGGGCCCCGGGGTGTGCACTGAGCGCTGGGGAGCTGGAGTCCCTGGTGTTCCAGGTACGAGACCTGCTCCCTGACTTGGGGGAGGGCTTCATCATGGCCTGCCTGCAGGAGTACGGCAACAACTCTGAGCGCGTCATCAACAACATCCTGGAGGGCAAGCTGTCCCCCAGGCTGGAGAAAATGGACCACAGCCTGCCCAGGTGATACACAGACATGCAGACTCACACAGACATACAGATTCACAGTCACACCCAAACACTCATAGACACACAGCAGGGCAGCTGGCAGTCAGCCTTTCTTCACAGGTGCATTTATCCCAACCCTGGCTGAACTGGCTGTGAATTTGTAATTTCAGGCTTGTATGGCTCTGTCACAATAATGAATAGGGAAAACCCATTTATAATTACCATATTTACTTTTGTTGCCTGTTTTACAGCTTTATTACTACAGTAAATATAGTGGTATCCCTAAACAGGTAATAGTCCACTGCAAATATGTTCCAATAATCGTCCCCTCTTCACAAATGGCAAAATAATTTTAACTAAGCATTCTGTCTGTATAGTGCAGTGTTAAAATGGGTTTCTGGTATTTCACAATTAACTTTTGAGGTGTCTACTGATTCCCACCCTTCAGACCTGTGAAGGAGCAGCTGCCGGAAGTCCTGAAGTCCAGATCCAACGTGTTTGACGATGACGAGTTTGACGTGTTCACCCGGGACGTCCTGGACACATCACGCATCTGGAAGGGCAGGAGGTGAGAGCGAGGGAGAGGCGGGGCTGTACCACCCTAGCTATGAGAAGGGGAGGGCTGGGCTGTACCACCTAAGTCGGTGTATAAAAAGCCACTTGTCGACAATGTTTTGTGTTTGTCTGCAGGCAGGGGGAGAGTGCCCGCGCCCTGGTGAATAACAAGCAGCACGTGGAAGAGCAGAGGGGGCGCTATCGAGCCTACGAGGTGGTGATGGAGGAGGTGCCCGTGGGGGAGGGGGAGGAGGGCGGAGCTGCATTCTACAGTGAAGACTACGATGATGAGTATGATGATACGTACGATGGTGGCCAGGTGGGAGCGAACGACCTGGACGAGGGCAGCGAGCTGCTGGCCCGAAGGTGGGTTCAAACAGCTTCAACGGGGCACTGCATTCCACTGCCCAGTGATTCTACAGGTTCTGCATATACTACATTCAACTAGTATGTAGTATAATAGATATATATTTAGCAAACGCTTTTATCCAAAACGACTTGCAGAAAATTAAACAAAATATAAAAGTATGTCAATTACAGGCAATAAAAATGTAAATAAACACATATATACAATATATACATAATAATTATAAATAAATAATTATAAATAAAATAAAAAAAATGAAAATATATGTAAATATATATAAATAGGAATTTACAAATAAATTTAAAATTAAGATTGAATAAGTGGGTTTTGAGAAGACAGTGAAAAGCAGTGAAAGACTGAACAGTCCTGAGGGTAACCGGTAGCTGGTTCCACCACAGGGGGACGAGGGAAGAGAAGGTGCAAGCACGGGAGGAAGGAGAGTGAAGAGAAGGCATAACAAGTCGGCCAATAGAGGATAAACGGAAAGGGCGAGAGGGAATATAAGGAGACACGAGGGATTGGAGATAGGAAGGGGCAATATGATGAATAGAGCGATATACAAGAGCAAGGGTCTTAAATTGGATGCAAAGCGAATAGGTAGCCAGTGGAGAGTGCGAAGCAGAGGGGTAGCGGGAGAGTAGCGGGGTTGGGAGAATGCTGCTCATCTGGTAGAATTTTGAATAAGTTGAAGAGGGTGAATAGCCGAAGCAGGGAGACCAGCGAGGAGAGAGTTACAATAATCCAATCTAGAAAGAACAAGAGTTGAGTGGAATAAGTAGATTAAACAAGGTGGATTCTATGGATTATATATACTGTTCAAGAATAGTCATAGTCTTAAACTAAACATTCTTGAATGTTTTTTCTTTTACAAGAACTCAAACTGCCGGAAGCAACGCCCATATTTTCAGTCATAATGTCATGCAGCATAGAAGCATTGAGTACAAAAAGTATTCACCTATCGTTGTGTTTACGCAGTGTGTGCATCTTTCCTGTAGAGCAGTGTGAGATCAACAATGTTTAATACCTGTTAGGCAACATTTATAACAAGAGTGTGTTTTTTTTGTTGTTGTTGGTGTTTATGTAGGCTTGACTTTAAAATGTGAGCCACGTCCACATTGAAACCTTTTCAGCAGTAACTATCTCACACTCATCCTAAACTGTATAAACAGATTAAATACGTTAATAGAAACTTTTGTCTTTTTTTAATTAGATTAAATGATGTCTAATCAGGACCCCACATTACAAAAAGTGCGAGAATTACACCCTCAACTTGATTAGAGAGCCACTGAACACTTACAAACAGATTATGCTTTTCTGCTCATGGCTTTTCAGTACTCCACTCCTGCTAGAACACTGAGGTCTGCTATATCAAGCTCAATTACTAGGACTAGGCCTCCTGTAGCCCTCACGGCTGTCTCACTGCTCAGTACTGCCCCCCACAGGCCCTTCACCATCCCGCGGGTCCTGCGTGACGGGAGGGAAGAGGAGGAGCTGAAGGAAGAGAGGGATTACGAAGAGGAGGAAGAGGAGAAGGTACAGATTTACTTTTCATAGATAGGAGAATGTGCACTGCACTGCTGCAGAGGTCTGGACTACACGACCTGCATGTGAAGAGATAGCACAGAGCAATACACTAGAGCAGGTTAGGTTTCTTATTGTAGTGTCACACTGGGAGGCAGACTGCCTTACAAAATGAAATTGTAAATCTCTTTTTTTTACACCCATACCAACAAGGGCTGTAGGCTGCATGAGCCATTAACTTAGTCGAGCTACCAATAAATAGCTCTGCTAAGTTTTACTGAAGTTTAACTCGTACAGATTATAACCCCAAGGCTTTAAAATCCAATGTCAACCTCTGAGATTTATCTAGTGAAATATATTCATAGGTTAATTTTTCTGTCATACAATAGTTCACGTCCTTCTAGTGTTGCAGGTAATAGGACTCCCCCTGACCCCTCACAGTTTCCTATGGGCAGCTTAGTCCTGTAGTGAAATAGTTTGAAAAACCAAAATCAACAGAAGTAGTTAATGACTAGTGAGGAAGGCTGCCATCTGTACATGTGTAAGCTGTGAACTAACATGGAGGCGTGGACAAGTCAATACCATTTATCTCTGGTTTGTTTTTGTTTTGTGTGGCAAGTGCGCACTGACTCAGTGAGATTACAGTTCATTACTAAATAACCCATCTTTGTTTCACGAAAGACTGGATGTAGTGTGCCAGTTTCTCTGTTAAAGAACTACCGCCTCAATGCTGAATCAGGCTCCAGGCTCTTCCCACCAAATGAATACTCTGAGACACCACATGTGGAAAGGAAATCTAGAGATTGTCTTGCTTGTTTTTCAGCTGTTTTTCTTTCGCATGACACTACCATCTCTGTAAATTGAAAATCAATAATTATAAAATAATAATAATAAAAAGCTTTTATTTTATTTAAAGGTATGTTCTTGCTAAAATAGTTTTGGCATCCTTCTGCAGTGTGGAAGTACTGATGGAATAAAAAGGGCAGTCAGTATGTGCTTAACTTTGTGTTGTATTCAGATTAGCCATGTGCTTTTCTGCATGCGCTACTCCCACCACACTGCTTGTTACCAACGGGAAGGGCTGTTTAATCCCCAGACTGTTAGCTATTGGGTTATTTATTTTTTTTATTAAAAATTTGGAATTGCCAGTTATTTATTCTCATTTTTCTCCCCAATTTGGAAAGCCCAATTATTTTTTTTATTTCAACCTGGCTCACCGCTGCCACCCCCGCGCTGACTCGGGAGAGACGAAGACGGACACACACGTCCTCCGAAACGTGTGCCGTCAGCCGTCCGCTTCTTTTCACTCTGCAGGCCCGCAATGCAGCCACCTCCGAGCTACAGCGTAGGAGGACCACGCAGCTCCGGGCAACTTACAGGCAGGCCCGCAGGCGCCCGGCCAGTCTACAGGGGTTGCTGGTGCGCGGTGAGCCGAGGACACCCTGGCCGACCTAAGCCCTCCCCACCCGGGCGGTGCTTGGCCAATTGTGCGCCGCCCCCTGGGAACTCCCATCCACGGTCGGCAGTGGAACAGCACTGGACTCGAACCAGCGACCTCCAGGCTATAGGGCGCATCCTTCACTCCACACGGAGTGCCTTTACCGGATGCACCACTCGGGAGCCCCCGGTTTATTTTTTTAATAACATTCATTTTCTTGAAGTGGTTTACATATTTCCAAAAAATATGTAATGGTGGCAGCCTTTCCTGTGAGCGTACTGGGTTTTTGAGAGAAAAGAAAAGGCTTATTTCCCAGGATCTGTTTATAGTTAGTATTTCAGTTAAAAAATAAAACCAGATTTTATCCCCAACATGTAAAAGAAAACATCTTGAAAGTGAAACACCTGAAAGTTATCATTTTGAAATGCTCTTGTGCTTGTTCCAAATTCCATAGGTGGGTAAGCTTTGTCCTACTATACTGCTTTTTAAAAAATTATTTCACTGCAAAGTTATTCTTAATCCAGAAAAACCCAAATACCGTTATCCAGAAATATACACAAACAGTGACTTTCTCAGTTTAAAAAGAAATGTGTTTCCCTGCAGGACAATGCAGTTACGAGGGACCAGTTTGTTCAGGACCCTGCAGTGCTGAGGGAGCGCGCTGAGGCACGGAGAGCTGCCAACTACAACAGGAGAGGGTGAGGAACAACACTTATTGCAACACCCTTCCCCCCCTCTACTGCCACTAGAACCGCAGTGGCTGCTAACCCTTAATTACAACCATATTGAAATAAATACGTAAGCACAGATTTTTTTATGACAGACTACTATGTTATAAAATAAATCCACAAGATGAATTCTAGTGATAAAACAAAGTGAGTCACATGACATGCATAAATTGCTATATTTTACCTTGATACATTTACATTAGGAAGTACCTTGATACGGGGCTCAGGCAGAACTTGCTTTAAACTCCAACAAGACATGTTCATGATAACACTCTGCAGACTAAAATCAACTCCAGATTGCCATGAAACTGAAGGTGGCCAAATGCAGATTCAACGCCTTCATTTTAGTTGCCATGTAGAGCACTGGAAGCACTCTCTGTAAATACTTACTACCTCTTATACCCACCTGGGCCTCCAGTAAATCTGTGTGCAAAATCTCCATACCCCAGGGCTTATAGTGCTGCCCTCATTGCCATCACTGTCATTGGATAGACAGGCGCATCACAGAATGGCTGGAGCAGCACACAACAAGAATTGAAACGTGTAAAAGGGATACTCTCTGTTCTGCACACGTTGGCAGAGGGGATGAATCTGTTTCTTTTGTTTCATATATTCCTTGTATGAGTCCTCTGTCCTCATGTCTGTTCAGATTCAAAGCCGACACGCCAGGAAGTGCTGTGGGTGCAGCAAAGGGGCGGGGCCAGAGCAAGGAGACCGTGCAGGAGCGCCGCAAGAAGGAGGCCAACAAGAGCGGCCGGGCCAATCACAACCGCCGGGCCATGGCAGACAGGAAGAGGAGCAAGGGCATGATCCCATCATGAGGGCTGCTACAGGATGGGCCCTGCTGGAACCTGCATCTCCTCCACACAGCACAGACACTCCAGCAGCTCTACATCCTGAGAGCAGTGGCAGTAAAACAAAGAGGGGTTCCAGCTGAGATGAACTGTGAGCAACTTGAGTTCTCTCACAGCCACATTCTTTATTGATTTTGGGGTTGTATGTTTTGTGTAGGAGGCAGCTTGGACTAGTGGTTAATGCTGAGGACAGTGTGCTCCAATGGTTAGAAATGAAGGATTTGAGAAAACATAGTCTGAAGCCACAGAGCTGTGGGCTAGAAGGCAGTGGCTTACTTGTTAAACTGGCCTGTTGGAAATCCCAGTGCATCCAGTCTCCAACAGCATGACTCCGTACTGGAGACCGGGCTTTTACATGAAAATTTAAACTGTTCCATTTCAATGAGAATAAGGCCAGATTCTGGATGTAATAAAATGAAAACAACATGTTTTTCATGTAAAAAATGCATTTATTTACAAGTGGAGTGGTGTAAACATTTCCATTGTCTATTGTCTATCAATATTACACAATAAATGTTGCGGAAGAGTCTGGCTGGGGTCCAATCTGAGACTATGTTCCTGGTGCTATTGCTTTGGAGGGGTTTAGACAGGATCGACAGAGTGGAAGCAGGTTGCCTGGGTAAGCGTTCTTCACACACTCCCTGTACCCTAAACACAGCAACACAGCAGCCAGACATGCAGAAAGATCTTTTAATAAGCCTCTGTAAACATGTCATGAAAAGTGCTGACGATTCTTAAATACACTTTTACACTTAAAATTTTACACTTACATATGGTGTGTGCTTACTATATTGTTTAATCGGAAATCAGACATGGTTGATAATCCAGTTAGTTTACATTTTTCAAAGATAGTCTTCAGGACACAATCTTCCTCCATTTTAAAACCTGCTTCCTACAATGTGAGGCACAAAAGCACCTGCTGTTGCTGTTGCTGTACTTGCAGAAGATTTTGTAAGACTGAAATGTGATTGGAAACACAGAGGGTTGTTGGAAGGTGTTAAGCTTCCACAGTATGTAAAAACTATTTCAAGCACTAGAAATCCATTCATTACAATTTCATTTTGATTCTGTAAAGCAGTCTGCTTTCCAGTGTGAAACTACAATAAGAAACATAATGTGCTCTAGTGCATTGTCACGATGGGAGGTATAATGGTGTTCTTTCTCAGAAATAGTTTGTGTTAAATGATTTTGGCTTCTTTCTAAGTGAGTTTTCAGTCATACAATTCCATGCAGTTACAGTGTAGTGGTCAGAGTACGAGGTCCAGGACTAAAGGTTATGGTTTCAGACCACAGAAAACCATTCCATAATGTTTGCTACACTGGTAAGTCATCAATAGCTGACTCATGGCAAGCCCAATATTTTTGTGGTGATGGATCTGCCAGGCGTCTGTCATAATAATTTATTTAACAACATTTGGAAGTCCTGACATGCAATTAGGTTTAATATCATTGACTAATGAAACAGAAAACTTTACATATATGAATGGAAAGGGCAGTGCAGAAAAGAATGTGGGTTCAAGCTTGGCTTTGGTCACAGAGATCTGTCATAGTAGCAGTCATAGTCACAATTACTTTAAAAATACATCCATCTACAATTGGTTCCAATGTAGTACCTGTCCTTTGAAATGTAATCTTTAAAGGACATTCTTAAGTATATACATTTGATGCCCCTTTAACTGTCATGCTGTTTGGACAAGCTGTATTAGCTCCAGTCCTAGTCATTATGGAACAGCAGAAACTCAAGTCACTTGCTAACTGAAACCAACATTAGTCAAGATTATATGCACTCCCTGGTACAGAGGGACTGGAACGTTAACGGCTGGCACATGAATGTAAAGCTCTGACTGCATTGTGAGAATGTGTGTTTTTCACCAAAAACGGTATGGTGGGAACAGGATCAATTCATATTTTCATGGGATGACCTTTTCACGTTAAGAAATTATTTTGAAAGAAATGTACAGCTGAATATGTCACCCCTCCGGTAAGAGATAGCATGTGCATGTGCATTATTAGCCGAACATTGTGCCATAGTGCAAGTTTGAAGTTCAAGATACCTATAGCAAGAAGTGCTGCAGTCGTACACCATCACACAGTGGAGGAGCAGAGTCCCTCTTACAGGCTCCTCACCCTGAAGCACAATCACTATTAGGGAAGCTCTAGATACTGTAGGTTGGAGCGAGTGACTTTGAAACACACACACACACGTTAGGATATACTGGAAGGATGACTTCTTGTTATTTTACATAGTAACTTTGCCTCCATTTTTTTACATATAAAGATAAATTCACATCATATTGACATGTTTAGTGCAGGGACACTGAATTCAGCCCGGGACTGGCAATATCCTGTGGCAGGATCACATAGGAGCAATTTACATGGTAACATCAAGCAGTGTTAATACACCATAAGGTGGTTCTGTATGTTCATTTAGGTGTACAAGTTTGCATTTAAATAAAGGTGTACAAATCCCTAATAACAGATTCTATATTCACAAAACTTCCTGGCTATTAGCAGATCTCTGCATACAAACTTTTTTCTTAATCAATCAAAATAGAATTTAAAGAGAACACAAGTTTCAAATCTGTAATAAAATATACATTACACAATGGCAGGGATCCTTCTCCTATTGATTTCAATGGGCTATGTGACATAGCCATGACAACTTGTCAGGACATCATCAAGGTTCTATTTAAACCTATTTTTAGTTGTTGTCAGTTTCCAATGACCTCAGTAATCTCAAAATTGGCTTCACCTGGTGCCTCACAACACACCTCGAGATGCAGCAATATCCCACAATGACTCTCGCCCGGTTGTGCCATATTGCTTCATCTCAAAGAGTGTTAATTGAATGGTACAACAATGTGTGTTGAATTTTGTCTACTTGTGTTAAACGCTGCTTGATGCTATGCAAAAAACACAATGACCATCACTGGTCTAATATTTCTGCCATACTCTTAGTAATAACATTAGTTATTGTGCGCTTCTCTATTGAGAAAGTTGGGTAACACAAACGAGTTTCCTAAAAAGACTTTGTTCTAATAAGAACATTTCAAAAGCTGAGAAGCTGTTAACAGACACCTTACACTATTACACTATTCAACGATTCGGTCACCTGGGGCCTGTTTTTGCATTACTAAATATCCCTGAATAATCTCTAATCACATGCAACAGATTTTAATAAGCAATCCCTCCCACACATGCAGTGGTAGCCTAAACATTATTGGGCGGGATATTTGCTCTTCACTTTACCCCCAAAAAGCATTTCTAAATCAGTGCTGATTGTATTAATTGTATCAAAATATTGTACCTTTCTTATTGTAGTCACATTTTAGGGGTACCAAAAAAAAAAATCTAACTGTCTCACCCAGTCATTCTGTCCCAGTACTTGGTGGTGGTGGGCAGTGTACCTAAATGCATGTGAGAGATGGGCTTGTCTCTCTTGCAGAAGCTGACAGAAGGCAACTTTAGAGGGCTGCTCTAAAGAGCCCTCAGAAGTCTTCATTGTTAGCGCTTGTTAACAAAATCAAACAAAGGCTGTTGCCTTTTACACTGTCAATAGGAGCAACAGAGGGCTGCTGCCTAGCACTGTTAGAATCCGAGTGAGAGGAGTGGGTCCCTCCTCACACAGAAGCCCTCGGAAGCAGGTGCTGGTCCCAGAGACGCACGGAGAGAGACAGCCGGTGAGATGAGTTGCTTGATCCCAACTTCATTTGCAGCCTGATTGGAGCTGAATTCAGCTGTCTGTGGAGTAATTGCCTGGAAGTACAAAACAATTAGCATGTTAGTGATATACATCTTTTTTACTAAATTATAGTTATCAGTAAATGAAAAAGTTCACTGAGACATACTCTGCAGTATGTATTCTGACAGACAGTCAAGCACGTCTCCATATATCCCCAGATTCTGGTATGGCAACAACTTGCATTCTGAACTATTTAATCAGATCAATAAAAGTAAAGACTTCAGAGCCTAGCAACATGCAAACATGAGCTGGCTACGAAGTAAAGAAGTACAAGCGGTCTTGAATAAGAGGGGAGCGGATATGCTTTTGTACACCTGCTGCATTCAAGTTCCTTTACCAGTAAAAATGAACTGCATTACTGCCACATTGTTTTAACCACTGAACATACATGGCTGAGGCAGATTTACTTGATGCTTACAAACGACCCCCCCATATGGATGCTTCTATTATGTGAAAAGCAGACAATATATTGTGAAGTATTGTAAGGCCCATTGGGAAATACAGCCTTGTGGATTGCTCACCCAGTATGCTTCGCTTGCAGAGCGGGCAGGTCTGCTGCAGGAGGAGCCAGGGATCGACACAGTCTCTGTGGAACTCGTGAAGACAGGGCAGCACCCGTAGACACTGCACAGGGGAGCAGCACACACATGCACGCACACACACACACACACACACACACACACACACACACACTGTACATCAGCAGGGATAGAAACGGACAGCAAGAGGCACATGCCTGCCACTGACACAAATCTGCTCAAATATTTCACTGCAGAAAGAAACTCCCTGCTGATTCTTTGAAGGTAGAATGGGGATACTTTTTTTTCCATGTTCAAATACAATCTAATTAAAGTGAATACCAATTTTAAACAGTTAAACACATCTACCTTTACAGTAAGAATTTTGTTTAAAATGTCGTTGTCAGATGGGTACATGGTTTGGGTGTAACCTGTTTTTTGTGAAACTGCTCCAGACACACGGCACAGTTCTCCGTCTCTCCTCCCTGCTCCTGCGCACCCAGCGGGTGATACTGTCTGGTTTTCAGAGCAGCCAGATGCTTCACAATGTCGTGTTTTGGGTGTAACTGAAAACAAGAGGATTAGATCCCAAATAAAAAAAACACTATTGTGCCACCCAAAACAACTATACCTTCCTATAGTATGAAGTAAACTAGTGCATTTGGGTGGTACTATATATATAAAGAAGAAAGTTTGTCTGTCTGTCTGTTCCTTTATGCATTCGGACCCCGCAGGAGCCAGTGCAACCAGACTTTGCATGGCCTCCTCTTTCATCCAGGGGAAGGTCCAGGGCTATGTTTGGATCCAAATTTTTGGGATGACAGTGTGGGCTAGACAGGATTGTCATTGCAAAAGCACAATTCTTTTGCAATTCCTTCAGTGCAATAAGGTACTGTGTGTGAAGAATTTGTAAATCAATTTTAGTATCAAAACCACCCTTTGCATTTGCCTTGTCTAATAAATTATAAACGGAAATTAAACCTAATGACTGACCCAGTAGCAAGTACTGTATGATGTAATAAATTAATAAATAGAACAGCATGTTGGGGTTCAATAATGGCACACCCTGGGTGTATTTATTGAAGAGACCTAATTGATAAACGTACCTCCATATCTTCATTTGATTGGTAATGCCTGTACTGCCAGCGAGCCTGAACTACGACCCCAGTGCACAAGATCAGAGCTACCAATAGGATAGTGTTCCAGAGCTGCTGGAGGTATTTCTGTGAGAGAAAGAAAAAAGAATCCACTGTAATCCTTAATGCCAGTAATAGTGAATCCATCTGGCGCTGTCCATTCATAACTAAACGACAGTCCAGCAATACCAAAACATGACCTATTTACTACCACTGTGTGGGACATTTGTGAAGTTAAATCAAAACATCTTTAAAAGACTATTCTTTCATTTTCAAGTCCTGTCCATTTCACAGTTTATTTTAAATGAACTGCGTACTCCTTGCTTCACGGCTTTTCTTACCTGGACCTGTGAGTTGGTCTCTCCAGTGCAGATCACGCCCTGCCACTCCCCGTACAGCCCGCTCCGGGACCGGCCGCAGCTCGACCACAGGGTCAGCGTCGCCCCCTGCAGCACAGGAGGGGCACATCAGAAGAGCTACACAGCTGGGGTTCACTTTGTCAAAATCAGCGTATCTCAACAATGCTGTTGTTTAAAATGCAGACTACATCATTTTTACAGATGCAAATATATTGGAGAGACCCGCAGGCGCTGCTAGATGTTTGACTTTGATGATCTTGGTACACAGTACTTCTACTACTACTGCTAATAATAATATAATAGTAATAATACGAGGCACAAAGTATTAGTTCAAGGACTGATCTTTCACCTGATAATCTAATCTCACAACTTCCCCAGGTCTTGCAGTCTCATGCTGTATTAGCCTCCAGACAGCATGATTAGTCACGTCTGGCTTCAGGATTTCATACTTCTCAGTCACTGATAGATGAAATGGTAGCCGTATCAGTCCAAAGATGATTGACAAAGAGAAGGAGATGTGACTAAACAAAACAAAAATCACAAGCTTTCAAGACCTCAAAGGTCTCATTTCAAGTGAAAGAAGAGACCTTTGAGGTCTTGAAAGCTTGTGATTAAGTATTGTTTAGTTAGTCCAATAAAAGGTATCACATCTCCTTCTCTTTGTCTATAATTCTCAGTCAAATCTTCATCTCTGAAAGCGTATATCAAATGGCTTTGAAAGCCAGCAGCTTGCAAGTATTTCTATCAGTTATAATAGTTTGCACTATGACAGTCCAATGAGTTAATTCTTAGAACATACACTGCTGTGCAAAAGTTGCATTTTTCTACTCTGATGTATTATGAGTATTAACAATTTACTCAAAGCCTCCTCTAGTGTTTTCTACTATTATAACAACCTTGACTTGCATAAAGAAGAAAAACATTGAGTGAAATAGCTTGCATCACTTGATTTTCAAGATGTGGTATCCGAAGCATAATCAACAAGTACAGAGAAACATCATCTGTAATTGACAAACCCAGGACTGGAAGACCCAAAAAGCTGTCTAACAAGGATGAGCAATACTTGAAGATACTATCCTTAAGGAATAGAAAAAAGACAAGCATTGAATTGACAGAACTGGCAGAAGGCACAGGTGTCGTTAGTGTTGTGGAGAAGTTACAATAAAAATTATTTTAAAAAATAAAGCAAATAAAAAAGAGCTCAGTCCTGTTTCCTTTGTAAACATCTGAACTAAAAGTAGCCTAATAATTTGATGTCGTCAATTCAAGTTCTGTACGTGACTCGCCCCACTTATTAAGAGTACTACAAACACTGCTTCTGTATGTGACTCGTCCCACTTATTAAGAGTACAACAAACACTGCTTCTGTAAGTTACTCGCCCCACTTATTAAGAGTACCACAAACACTGCTTCTGTACGTGACTCGCCCCACTTATTAAGAGTACCACAAACACTGCTCTGTACGTTACTCGCCCCACTTATTAAGAGTACCACAAACACTGCTTCTGTATGTGACTCGTCCCACTTATTAAGAGTACAACAAACACTGCTTCTGTACGTGACTAGTCCTGCTTATTAAGAGTACAACAAACACTGCTTCTGTACGTGACTAGTCCTGCTTATTAAGAGTACCACAAACACTGCTGCTGTTTCAGTGCTACTCTTCAAGCCACTTACTAACTTTAGTAAAGGAGATGACCTGCACTTGAGGCAATTATTGATATAGAAATGTAAATATAATATATATATAGCTATTTTCTTAGCTCCTGATTGTCTCACCAGATTATCTTGGAGGATAGATTTATAGGTGATTTTTGCAGTTGCTCGAAGACCTCTGCAAGGGAAGAGAAAAAGAGTAAGCCAGGTGTTCAAATAACTGACCCCTCACACAACAGCCCCTGATCAGGACCTCCCACAAAACAGCTCCTCAAACACACACACACCCTGACCCTACTTATATCACACCCTTCCCCAATTATGTAAGCATACAGTCAATCATTTTATATCATGATATGTTTAAAATACAGCGCATTAATGTATACCCTTATTAATCCTGGTAGTAAGATTTTTTACAAAGACATACTGAAGGTCAAAAATAAAAAAGGGAGTAGCCTTTTCCCAAAGGTTATATTTCTTATATCAACAATGCTTTACTGGAACCTTCAATAAAGATGTTATTTTAACATGACAGTATAAGGGAACAGTTTTCTTAAATATGCAAAAAAATTATTATATATGATAAAATAAATAAGGGTACTGACCCTTTTATAACGTGGTGGTGGAGCCACTGTGCCAGATTATTGCAATGTGAAGGACTCTGTCCAGATGTGTTGGAACAGACTTTTAACAATAGGATGCTAATTAATCAATACCATGTCCAGTTAAAAGAGTATTCTGGAGCTAGCATTGTAGCACCCTGATCCTATGGGTATTATATGGTATGTATTAGCCAATCTGCTTTGTGGCTTAAGGTTTTAGAAAAAAATCTGAGCAGCAACCAATAACATACAATGCCGTTTTATTTAACAAACAGCCTGAATGATTATTTCTAACTAATATTGACTAACACGACGCACATGAAACAGAAATCATTTTTGTACACTTTATCTCCTCTTGAATGATTAATTAGTTGATCACTTTTTACGTGACCGAGGTATTCAGTTTTAATTTAACAGGTGTTTGTTTAAATAATGCGAACTGTCAGGTTTTACCTCAAGAGGGCGCCGATAAGTTTAGTGACATTTTCTGATGTCTGAATCACAACTACTGGCTTGGAGAGCACCTGGGAGAGGTCCATCTGAAAGTGAAAGAGCAATAAGCAGATCAGACAGGGAGCCAGCTAGCTGGGCTCAGAGCTCACATTCCCTGGGAGAGCAACATGGGAACACACTCATTCCCAGGGCTATGTAGTGACAACAGCTGAAAGAAAACAAAAAGTGCAGAGCAAAACTGCCTTGTCTGAATTGATTTTCATCCAGGAAGAGACCGTCCAAGAGTGGACCTGGTTTGGGCTATCCATTCTGAAGACACATGTGGAGGCACCATAAGCTTTAAGAAGAACTGTGGTTGACATCTGAATAAATCTGAACAAATCCACTAAATTTGTGTCAATAAGGCAAAAGAGTTTAAACAATAATGTAATCTATGCCATTGATATATATATATATATATATATATATATATATATTTGCATGACCCCTCTTTGTGCAACAGTTCCTGAGAATTAAGCTCTTTGATCAACCTGCTGTGCAATGGGACTTATATTCTGTGTTAATCTTGGGATCCCTGGCATGACAGTGGTTTTAGATCATGGGGTTGAACGAATGATACCTCTCTGATGGTGTTCTGGTTCAGAGCCAGGATGAGCAGGGCAGAGGCTCCCAAGACAAGGGCTCGCTTCATCTGCAAACAGAAACACACTGAGTGAGAGCAGAGCACACAGCAGGGGAGGGGAGTTGGGAACATCAAAAACAGAAACACACTGTGTAACAGCATATAGCCATCTAGCATGTCCCTGTACTACTATTTATTTAAAAAGCACAGCTGCAAAGATCATTCCTAACCAACCTTATCTATCTGTTCAGTCAGTTTATAAAGCTCTAAGGACATGCAGTATAATTGTATACTGCATCTCCCTAAAACTTTGGTGTTTATCAGGATAAGCAGCATTTTCCACACATCTGAGTGAGAGTAATCCAGCTCGATTGTCACATGTGGTAGATCTCTGTCATCCACGAAATGAGGTCACATTGCTTTGGCTATAAATATAACCTTTCATTGAGCTAGAGTTCATTGTGAACTCATTTCAAGCTCTTTCCAAATATTTCCAATCACACATCAATCAAAAACACAGTACAATTACCCCCAGGTCATGAGATGAGCCTGTGGCCCCTGATATTGGCAACATTTAGATTTCACACCTTCAGGAGTCCAGCCGGTGGGGGTGTGTATAGATGTATATAGTTTTGTGATTAACTGATTTGGTCAAGTGTTTGAAACAGAACAGAAAGAGAGACACAATCAGCACATCAGATAGGTGGGGAAACAGCATGGATAGGAAATGCCACCCTGTGCTTATTAGGCTCAGGGAAAACAAAGCCACTTTTTCTGGAACAGTGACTTGAATCCTGGTTCTAGGAGACCAGGAGACCTAGTTTTAGACAACCTTGCTGTATCAAACCCCAAGCCTCCCCTGGTATGCCATGCAGTGGCCTGAAACCAAGTTCCAAGCCACACAGTGGCTTCGTGTTCCCTCAGCTTTAGAATACAATAAGGCAATGTTACAGAATGACCGGCACATCTCTCGGTTGACCTTGCTGACAACAGCAGCTGCAAATGTCTCCTGGCTGCCTCTCTGTGCCTCTGCCTGCTCCACTTCCACAGGGACCAGTCCGATCCAGGGCTCTGCTGCCTCTCTCTTTACTGGGGAGTCCTGCTCCTGCCCCTCATCCACCACCTGAAACACACAGAGCAGCTCAACTCAACACAGGCTCATCTCAGCACACACTGAGGGCTGATCTTGTGCAAATCGGAATCCTCCTGTTCACATTGGTTAACGTGTCAAAGAAAGGGAACAAATGCAAATGGGGCTACTCCACCCCGAGTCTAATCAGCCCCCAACATGCTTGTACTGGCTTAGATGGAAATGAGGCAGAGAAGTTAGTTTTGTTATGGGATCTGATGTACATTTATTATTATTATTATTATTATTATTATTATTATTATTATTATTATTATTAATAATAATAATTGTTAATAAGATATTGAATCGAGTATTTGTATGGACAACAGTTAGGCGTGGAATAGCCCTGCGTTTGTTTAAGGGGTGGTGGCACAGCGCTTCATTTGTTTTTATTGGGATGGAACTACCCAGATTCATTCAGGGAGTGGGTTGAAAAGCTGCATTGGTGCTGGAGCCAGGAATACAGTTAATGCCTACATGGCTTGTTCGATGTTTTGGGTTATTTGTAACGTGTGTCACTACTCTACTTGTCCAGTAACAGATTTGTATTTTTAGAAACACGTATGGCTACCATTCCAAAGGGAGATGAAATTGCCCCACTTCATCCTTCTTAGTTCTATGTGATTGTCCATTGTCTGTACTTTTTTCACTATGATTATTAATAGACCTTGTTTGTGCTTTTACCGTGCAATACTGCTGAAAATGCTGTTAAAATGCATAAACTGGTTGGTCTCAATCGGTTTTTAGTATTTATATACATATACTATTTTTTAAATAATATGTAGCAATATTTTAGAGTCCACTTTAATATGCGTAGTACAAGTACTGTTTAAAAAAAGAAACAGCTTACAAGAATCAGACTCCCTTCGGCGAGTTCCTGGTTTTGTTCGAGTCCCTTGCTGTCGCTGGCGGCGGGGGTCTTTTCCAGCACCGCCCCCTGCAGCCGGTACCCGGGTCGGGGCGTGCCGGGCAGGTCCCGCAGGAACACCTCCACCAGCGCAACCCTCTCCCCGGACACCCCCGGGTTTGACCGCAGCGACGGGGCTAACAACAGCACCGAGACGAGAGACAGCCCCCAGCAGCAGCTCTCCACAGCCATGGCGCTTCGAGACATGACTACAAATAATAATAACAATAATCAACACATTAAATAATAACAAGATCACCTGAGCCCTGACAGAAAGTCTTCCCAGCTGTGTGTGTAAACAAGGCGACCGCTTGCGCGTCACTGCAGCGACGAGGGAGGGCGGGGAAAGATGGTATAAGCCGTCAGAGGAGAAACTCAAGCGAACAAGGGAGGTCAATGCGCCATCTGCTGGACATGAATGCTCACTACATTTGTGGAATGCTCACTACATATTTCTGTAATCAATAAATCTGCATGCTTGGATGGCGTTTGCAACTACAGCCACCATTTCTCTTATATTAGCCGACCACCCATCGCGTTTACAGGCAAACCCAAGTAGAAAGGAAGTAAACATAGATAGTAACAGTAGAAGTAAGCTCACTTTACAAAAAAAAAAAAAAAAAAAAAAAGATGCACTGAATGAATTTCTTTATTATCTCCTGCAGACTTCACGTTTAACAGGTGAAATTCTATAATGGATGGAGTTTTAATTAGTTAAACAATTTAGAACATGGTTGGAACAAAGACCAGGACTGGAAGAGACAACTTTGGCCACCCCTGGAGTAAACAAATACAACGAAACCAGGACCTGTTATCTGAATAGGCGAGTATGTTGAGCACTGTATTGCAGGGATAGAAACAGGGTCCGTTCCTATCGGTGTGTTCTAACATTACGAGCCTGCACCCCAGTGAAACAGCGAGGCAGGGCTGTACTGCTTCTATTACATTCATATCTGTGTGTGCTACATTTATTTGTATGACTGAGGAAACCTGTTGAATTTCACCCATTGCTCACTGTAATTAATACATTTATTAAATAATTAGAAAACAAAATCTGATTCAAGAGAGACTGGGTGCAAATGCTTAAAAACTTAGCTGAGGTAAGAATGCCTTTTCGGGCAGGTTGTGGTATGAAGGGCACAGAGGAGAGGGGAGGCTCTAGCTACTGAAGCCCTGGTCACTTCTCCCAGCCAGGATGCCTGTCCGTGGGGGTGGAGCGTCATTCCCTTTGGAAGCAGGATCTCCAGTGGCCCTGCTGCCTCTCTCAGTCATGAATCAGGGATTGGCATGAAGTTAGCTTGGCATACACCGTACCTTATCATACACAGACCATTACTGTCTACAGTGCTTCTCTCTTCCAAATGACAGGCTTTCCTTGGTTACTGTTGATGCCCAATTGCATTTGGTGAACTCAGTGTATACTGCACTTCAGAAATTACCTGCATTAAATCTAATTGTCTATATTCTGAATACTGGAGCTGATGCATTATCATATTGTTCCTATACTAGCTGAACAGCAGGCAACATATAACCCACTAACACTGGCCAATTCAAAGGAAGCTGTTGAATTATTTACAGAAACCAAGCACTCACAGCCTTATCTATTCAATGTGACAATTAAACGGTTGTGGCTCGGGGTCACGAAACTGCAAGAGAAATGAAGAGTTAGCTTGGCATATCCCATACCATACACAGACACTTACACACTGCTTGAGTTTAAAGACTACTGTCAGCTGAACACCACTCAAAACTAGACAGATCAAAAGGAAGCTGTTCAATCACAGCGACCTTGTGCTTGCTTTGTGTCATTTTAGAAGTGTGGGTCTGCCTGACAACCTTTTGCAACCTTTAAATTATAGGCAGAATGTTCGTGGGGCTCAATCCTAGAGCAAGAGTCTAATGAAATACAAAACATATTTCTACAAGACGGCACTCTACAGGAGCCAGACATTCAATTATAAACCTGATCATCTTCAGTGGTGCCTTTATCTGAATAGCCTGGCAGCCTTGCTTAACCAGTTCATCGTCTTGTTCACAAAGGTGAAGTGTACTTGTTATCCCTACAAAGTGACAAGACCATCTCAGTACTTGTGCTGATTCTTGCCAAGTGGTGTGCTTTTTAGGAAGATGGTATAAAAAGATAAACAAATTGAATATTGCTTAATGAGATTAGAAAACATAGAGACGCACAGACACATACACGCACACGCACATGCACACACACTAGTGTTCTGGGGGCGGCTGCAGGTTAACACTTGATAGTCTATGGGATTGAAAGTACTATGAAGCAGTTTTTTGTTTCTTCATTTTAAGGTTCTTGATTAGATGGCAGTATGCTGGCACCTCATCACACACTCAACAACACGACAGAGCCAGCGGCACACAGCCCAGCCCTGCTGCTCATCACACATTCAACAACACGACAGAGCCAGCGGCACGCAGCCCAGCCATGCTGCTCATCACACACTCAACAACACGACAGAGCCAGCGGCACGCAGCCCAGCCCTGCTGCTCATCACACACTCAACAACACGACAGAGCCAGCGGCACGCAGCCCAGCCCTGCTGCTCATCACACACTCAACAACACGACAGAGCCAGCGGCACGCAGCCCAGCCCTGCTGCTCATCACACACTCAACAACACGACAGAGCCAGCGGCACGCAGCCCAGCCCTGCTGCTCATCACACACTCAACAACACGACAGAGCCAGCGGCACGCAGCCCAGCCATGCTGCTCATCACACACTCAACAACACGACAGAGCCAGCGGCACGCAGCCCAGCCCTGCTGCTCATCACACACTCAACAACACGACAGAGCCAGCGGCACGCAGCCCAGCCCTGCTGCTCATCACACACTCAACAACACGACAGAGCCAGCGGCACGCAGCCCAGCCATGCTGCTCATCACACACTCAACAACACGACAGAGCCAGCGGCACGCAGCCCAGCCCTGCTGCTCATCACACACTCAACAACACGACAGAGCCAGCGGCACGCAGCCCAGCCCTGCTGCTCATCACACACTCAACAACACGACAGAGCCAGCGGCACGCAGCCCAGCCATGCTGCTCATCACACACTCAACAACACGACAGAGCCAGCGGCACGCAGCCCAGCCCTGCTGCTCATCACACACTCAACAACACGACAGAGCCAGCGGCACGCAGCCCAGCCCTGCTGCTCATCACACACTCAACAACACGACAGAGCCAGCGGCACGCAGCCCAGCCCTGCTGCTCATCACACACTCAACAACACGACAGAGCCAGCGGCACGCAGCCCAGCCCTACTGCTCATCACACACTCAACAACACGACAGAGCCAGAGGCACACAGTCCAGCCCTGCTGCTCATCACACACTCAACAACACGACAGAGCCAGCGGCACGCAGCCCAGCCCTACTGCTCATCACACACTCAACAACACGACAGAGCCAGCGGCACGCAGCCCAGCCATGCTGCTCATCACACACTCAACAACACGACAGAGCCAGCGGCACGCAGCCCAGCCCTGCTGCTCATCACACACTCAACAACACGACAGAGCCAGCGGCACGCAGCCCAGCCCTGCTGCTCATCACGAACTTAAGCCCCTCAGTGTGGTAGAGGCTGAGCCTGAGAGTGAAAACATTTTACTCTTACAATGCTATTAGCACATTTGTTTCTGAAAGCATTGTAATAAATGTGTTACTAACATTGTAATGAATGTGTCATGAACGTGTTATTGATATTGCAGCACATGTGTTACTAACAATGTAATGGATATGTTAATAACATTGTAATAAATGTATTACAAACATTGTAATGAATGGTCAGATTTGCTGAGCTGCTCAGAGTGTGCAGGGATAACTTGGCAGAGCAACCCCAGGTGAAATCAATAGAACCCTCTCCCCTTTCCCTCTGATTACTGACCGCTCCAGTGTGCTGAACCCTGTCCCCTTTCCCTCTGATTACTGACCGCTCCAGTGTGCTGAACGCTGTCCCCTTTCCCTCTGATTACTGACCGCTCCAGTGTGCTGAACGCTGTCCCCTTTCCCTCTGATTACTGACCGCTCCAGTGTGCTGAACCCTGTCCCCTTTCCCTCTGATTACTGACCGCTCCAGTGTGCTGAACGCTGTCCCCTTTCCCTCTGATTACTGACCGCTCCAGTGTGCTGAACGCTGTCCCCTTTCCCTCTGATTACTGACCGCTCCAGTGTGCTGAACGCTGACCCCTTTCCCTCTGATTACTGACCGCTCCAGTGTGCTGAACGCTGTCCCCTTTCCCTCTGATTACTGACCGCTCCAGTGTGCTGAACGCTGACCCCTTTCCCTCTGATTACTGACCGCTCCAGTGTGCTGAACGCTGACCCCTTTCCCTCTGATTACTGACCGCTCCAGTGTGCTGAACGCTGTCCCCTTTCCCTCTGATTACTGACCGCTCCAGTGTGCTGCTTGTAAGGGAGAGCTGATATATGACTCATTGCCCTGCTACCTCGACCTGAGGAAACCAGAATGAAGAAGCCACCACCAGTGGGTAAGATAAAGCTTCTTCTCTTATTAATCAAATCTGAATGAATGAATGAATGAAGCTTTCCTGTCACTCAGATGTGTTGGTGCGTCTGTTCCACAATTCCACAAAAAGAAAAAGGTGGATCACCTTCTTAAAAAATGTGTTTTTGCTGTACTGATATTATTTTGCAGATAGCAGAGACTTCTGAAGTATGGGACAGCTGTGGCGCTACATCAGTTATTTAGTCAGTATTTTTGACAGTGATAGTGGTTATTAAATGTTTAACCTCTAGGGGGTGACATTATACAAACAGAGGTTTTCATTTCAACTCATCGTTATTGTAAACAGGTTACTGTAGATACAAAATTAGAGCTTTCATTATCATATATAGGCAAACAGACATGTTCCTCCTCTTGTGCCCAGATTGTGATGCTAGCACAATGTCCCTGCAATGACAGTGCTACCAATTAAATTACTTTCAGTGCCAGGGCCTTCAGTTACTTGTCCATTTACTATGTACCTCAGTACCTGGTATTATCCAGAGTGCACGAAGACCGGCAAAAATGAACTGTTCTTTGATTTGGTAGCTTAGCCCTTTTATTTACAGTAGCTGTGTTTGCACTGCATTGCTTGTAAGCTGGTGTGTTAAGCATGCATATTTTAGAAGCTAGCTGCTTTACAATCATTATCTGGGGGCTGGAATCGGTTAGTTTTTACTTCTTCCTCATGGCTGTTTTTGCACAAACATACAGTTAGTGACTGTATGTTTGTGACTTTTGGTGCATTCTTGGCCTCAATGAAATGAGATGGATATCTTAATTGAATCTAATACATTGAATTGAAATGCATTGATCCAGTTATTTTCAATGGGCCACTGTACCCTGTTGAGTGAGCCACAATTGTCATACATCATGGTGACAGGGATGCTTAAAAAGAGAACTTTGTTTTCTCACAAAAGATTCATTAATTTAGCTGAAAGCAAACTATAGTAAAAAGCAAACAAAGAAAACAGTTCACTCTTTGTAAAAAGCCTATTATGATACTGACGCCAGATTGGCTGAGGTATTGAAAGCTATATCTTGGAAAACATTTGATTAAACTTGCACAGAGGTACTTTGTACAAAGTTATTCCAAATCAATTAAATGTAAGTTGTGACTCCTGATTAGCTAATTTACTTTATGAAGGATATATCTTGTGGGGCACCTGTCCGGTTTTGCTGTAGATGTATGTCATGGTGACCTGTGAATTACATGGTGCTGACACCTATAACGCTTTCATTTGGACAAGGACATAGATAATAATGCTGTCTATAGGGTCACCATGAGCAACGAAGGCCGCACTGGTTAGACGTGAAAAGTCTGCAAGGTGCTGAAGTTGTTCTAGGGAAACAGAAAACAAGTCTACTGTCCAGAATCCAGAATGACAAACTTCTGGATCCTCTGGAAACAGCAGTAATTTGCACAGTCTTGGATACAGAACCTGCCAACTGAGCACCTACTGCTGTCTTGACCATCCTGACTGAAACTGGCTCAGTAGAAAGAGACAGCTTTTACATGACAGTATGAAAACCTAAAAAGGGTGCGTTTGTGAACAAAAACAAAACATCCCTGGGGACATGCTGTTTACTGGACGAATCCTGTGTGGAACCTAATGGAATGAACCATAAAATACAGCTGTGAACCAATGTGTTCATAAACAAGCACTGTGTGTGGAAAGTAATGTTCATTATGTGCTCATAATTATGAAACTGTGCCGAACCTGTGTGTGTAAAATACATTTAATTAATTACATTTAAGGTTTCATAAGAGCATAGTCGTTGATAGGTGAAATGGTAGCCATAACCTGTTTATCAACACTTAAATTCCTAACTGTGTCCTCTGGTCCTGGTTTCTGTGCTGCACTTAAAGTAGGGTTGTCAGCTACAGTGCTTTAATATTTTAAAGACTT
Organism: Acipenser ruthenus; assembly: GCF_902713425.1. Classification (NCBI taxonomy): domain Eukaryota; kingdom Metazoa; phylum Chordata; class Actinopteri; order Acipenseriformes; family Acipenseridae; genus Acipenser; species Acipenser ruthenus. The sequence goes on from NC_081209.1 coordinate 10,630,953, forward strand.
CAATCAAGTCCCCCCTTCAGTCTTCTTCATTAATGAATCTGTTCTAGACCAAAGTAGCTCTATATGAAATCATATATTTGTTTAAAGTTACGCTTTCTGATAGAGCCCAGCAGTAGAATGATCTTGCACTTTTAAATGTGTGGTTTTAATCTTACACACATCTCCGTCTCTATATGTGTTATTTAATCTTGGAAAGCAAACTGTCAAATTACATAAAAGTTGTATTACAACACCAGGAAAATCCCTGATACATAAATACAAACGCGCACTCAGCAGTTCCCTGGTTATGATGTGAAAACTTGACGTGACTTTAAATCTCTGTCTCTTTAAGAGGCCGTACCTTTACGAACTGACAGTCTCGCAAAAAAACAAACGAAGCGCCCCGAGGTGCAAACCAGAACCAGAGCCAGGAAGGAGAGAGAGAGAGGGAGCTGATGCTGTACGGACCTGCACAGTGAAGACAGAGGAGAGAGGCGCTGACTGTACAACCGCCTGCTTGCTTTGATCAAAACAGGGTGTCATTTTGAAAAACATGAGCGGACGGGTCGGCGACGTGAGCCCAAAGCAGGCTGAAGCGTTAGCACAGGTAAGATGATATCTCATTTAAAACACGCCTTTTCTATTTTTTTTAAATATATTTGCTTAGCTCCATGCTAAATAAAGCACTGCGGGTATAACGAACGGAAATGTAGGTTAACCATATCACAAAACACGCAGTAATGCTATGCAAAAGAATAAAGTTTCCATGTACGGTTTGATGCCACAAGCTAGTATCATGAATATGTCTACTGTTGATTTTTTTAGACAGCAGAGCTGAATGTGTATGTATTTATTATCGTATACTGGCTAACAGAAGGATCTAACATAACACATTTCTGATTGGTAAGGAGGAATACAGAAATATTATTTCCATTCAGTCCTGCAGAACGAGCAAACTGCACTAGTGTCTACAGTTTGACTTTGAATACACCGTGTAACAATTATTTTTTTTTTGGTTCCTGTGTAGTAAGTGTTATTTCCTAATTGCTTATGCCTCAAAAGTATAGAAAATGGCTATTATTCCCCACAAACTTGCTTTTGTGACCAGGACAGTGATATTTTGAAATTTACCTATTTCCAATGAGAAAACGGGCGAATTTGTGTCTTTTCGTTCACATAAAGTCAGAAAAAAACATCATATGAATCCAAATTAACATGTATTTATATTAAAGTAATACAAAAATGACTACAAAAGATTTAGAAGTGAGTAGTTTTTCGAGATTTACGATTATACTGTAAATCACTTTCACGAATCATCCCCCAAATGTAGTCTCCCATCATGTTCTCGTTATACTGTCCTTGGTAGCGGCGTTCAAAGTCCAGTATATCCTGGTGGAAGCGCTTGCCTTGCTCCTCCGAGTACGCTCCCATGTTCTCCTTGAATTTATCAAGATGAGCATCAAGGATATGGACTTTGAGGGACATCCTACAGCCCATTGTGCCGTAGTTCTTCACCAGAGTCTCAACCAGCTCCACATAGTTTTCGGCCTTGTGATTGCCCAGGAAGCCCCGAACCACTGCGACAAAGCTGTTCCAAGCCGCTTTCTCCTTACTAGTGAGCTTCTTGGGGAATTCATTGCACTCCAGGATCTTCTTTATCTGTGGTCCCGACGAAGACACCGGCTTTGACCTTTGCCTCTGACAGCCTTTGACAGCTTAGGGAAGAAGTCTTGAAGGTACTTGAAGGCTGCCGACTCCTTATCTAGAGCTCTGACAAATTGTTTCATAAGGCCCAATTTGATGTGCAGTGGTGGCATCAGCACCTTCCGGGGGTCCCAGCCATACTCATCATACTTCAAGGCGTTCAGCAAGGTCTTGATGCTGTTGTAATCCTCTTTGAGGTGCACCGAGTGAGCCAGGGGAAGAGACGAGTACTTGTTACCATTATGGAGCAGCACGGCTTTGAGGCTCCTGGATGAGCTGTCAATGAAGGACAGTATAACGAGAACATGATGGAAGACTACATTTGGGGGATGATTCGTGAAAGTGATTTACAGTATAATCGTAAATCTCGAAAAACTACTCACTTCTAAATCTTTTGTAGTCATTTTTGTATTACTTTAGTATAAATACATGTTAATTTGGATTCATATGATGTTTTTTTCTGACTTTATGTGAACGAAAAGACACAAATTCGCCCATTTTCTCATTGGAAATAGGTAAATTTCAAAATATCACTGTCCTGGTCACAAAAGCAAAGTTTGTGGGGAATAATAGGCATTTTCTATACTTTTGAGGCATAAGCAATTAGGAAATAACACTTACTACCCAGGAACAAAAATTGTGTTACGTAGTGATATCAGAAACCGCGGTGCAATATACATGGCAGTTTGACTTTAAACTGTGAAAAGGCTAACACAACTCTAGCATCGTGTATGAAAAAGAGAAGCCAAGTACAGTAGCTGCTTGCTGGTCGTGTGCCCAAAGTCTCAAGTTCTCATGGACTAAAGCAACACAAAACAAATACAGCCAGCCTCCCCATTCAGGGTTCAGATTTCTGACAGAAGAATAGCGACCTTGTTCTTCAAAACAGGCCCAAACAAGTGCAACCTATTATTAATATTATTATTTGTTTATTTAGCACAAGGAGGTTAAGTGATTTGCTTAGGGTCACACAATGAGTCAGTGGCTGAGGTGGGATTTGAACTGGGGACCTCCTGGTTACAAGCCCATTTCTTTAGCCATTGGACCACACAGCCTACCTATGTTAGAGTATGGATGTTTATGCAAATTCCAACTTTCGACTCTCAAAAAAACAGGCCCAATCCCGCTTACTATACACGGACTTGGCAACTCTTTCTCGCCGTGCACGAGTTCGGTATATCCCCGCCCATGATAGGAAAACAAAAAAACTGTATTTATAACATTTAAACACACAAACACAAACCAAACATAGCCGACAAATGCATTCTAAAAGATTTCTCCTGCATTGATAAAAAATCTATGCTAGGTCACAAACAGATGTGAAAGTAAAACAAAAAATCTAAAGAAATCATGTTCTGTGGAAGGTGGATGTAATAATATTGACAATGGAGCACCTGCCATATGTAGCACATCCTTTATGTAAGGCCTGTCTGCACACAGCGTCCCTGACATTTATTCTGCATTGATAATCACTGATTCTCCTCTTCAGTCCATATGGCACAGCCAGACAGCAGATCTGTCACACTTTGAAGGAGGACTGACCTTTAGTCACTCAGCAGGGGCTTCCGTATCCAAGACAAATCTCCGTCTCTGTCTGGAGTCTCCAAAGTGCCTTGTCAGGTCCGTGCCGTCCTCGCTGCTGTGCTCTGCAGTCATGTTTGTTTAAGTGAAGAATTAGGGGGACATGACTGAAGTCTTTAAAATGTGTAAAGGAGTGTCCTGTCCTTGCATTGATAATTGAGGTCTATTGAACTCTGGAATAACAGCCTTCCAAACTGCAGTGTTTCAGAATGACAAAGCGCTGTGTTGTTCTTAGAATTTCCCTCCCCTTCTTCTACAAGAGTTTCATTGAGGGCTTTGCAAAGCAGTCTCGGTGCTGGGAGAATGAGCGCACAGCACGGCTCAAATCATAGCTTAAAGTGGAGCTGGGGTCAAAGATCCATCCCATTCCTTCAGTACTGTAACAGAGCCCCCAACTCTCCCTAAATCTGTACCGCTATACTAACAGAGCCCCCAACTCTCCCTCAATCTGTACTCCTCTATACTGTAACAAAGCCCCCGACTCCCTCAATCTGTACCCCTCTATACTGTAACAGAGCCCCCAACTCTCCCTCAATCTGTACCCCGCTATACTGTAACAGAGCCCCCAACTCTCCCTCAGTCTGTACCCCTCTATACTGTAACAAAGCCCCCAACTCTCCCTCAATCTAGCAGGCACCCATTGAAGTTACAAAACTTGAAAGAAACAACCTTTAATTCAAGGGCTCTGATGTATTCTTAAGATGTATGTTTCTAGTTCTGTGACACTGATTGGTGTTCTTTTAAGAAAGAATGGTGTTAATGACATTGTACAGTGAATAACGTTAAACCGCACATGTAGGATCACCTTATAATACATTTGTGGCTTTAGCCACTTGTGTTATAAGGTCATCCCCACTAATTATTACATACAATACAACAACTGAACCCTGCTCTCCCATTGTTTTCTAAATCAAGGAGCATCTCTATAATTAAAGGCAAAGTAGTAGATAAAACATTCTTCATTAATGGTGAGGCAATACCAACAGTGTCTGAGAAGCCAGTGAAGAGTCTTGGGAGATGGTACGACGGGGATCTAAAGGACACAGTTCGTGTGGGAGAAGTTAGACAACAAGCAGTGGAAGGGTTGAAGAGCATAGACAGCTGCGCTCTACCAGGTAAACTAAAACTCTGGTGCTTTCAGTTTGGTCTACTGCCGAGGTTGCTGTGGCCACTGACTGTGTACGAGGTTTCTTTGACAACAGTAGAGAAGCTGGAAGCTTTAATCAGTTCATACATCAGGAAATGGTTGGGAGTTCCACGCTGCCTCAGCAGAGTGGGACTTTATGGTAAAGGAATACTGCAGCTACCAGTCTCTGCTCTAACCGAGGAGTTTAAGTGCGCCAAGGTCAGACTGGAAATGACATTAGTAGAGTCACGCGATAAATGCATAAGGGAGGCAGCACCTGTGTTGAAAACTGGAAGAAAGTGGGCGGCAAAGAAAGCTGTGGAAAGGCTGCCCTTCGAATTGGTGATATCATGGGGCAAGTTCAGCATGGAAGAGGGGGTCTTGGTTTCAGTTCAGCTCCTCCTACATGGCACAAGGCAGCCCCAGCTCAAAGGAGGAAGCTGGTGGTCAACGAGGTGCAAAAGCAGGAGGAGAGGATGAGGTGTATAAAGGCCATTTCCCAGGCCAAGCAGGGAGAATGGATGAGATGGGAGAGTGTGGAACAACGCAAGATTGGCTGGCAAGACCTATGGTCAATGGAACAGAGCAGGATCAGTTTCCTCATCAGGTCAACATATGATGTTCTCCCATCACCACAGAACCTAAACCTCTGGGTAGGAGAGGATCCCTCATGTCCTTTGTGTTCATCACCTGCAACATTAAGGCACATTTTGACAGGATGTAAGGTGGCTCTTAGCCAAGGACGGTTTACTTGGCGCCATGACCAGGTGCTGCGATGTTTGGCCTTAGCATTGGAAGACAAGCGTAACATGACCAATAAGTTGTCACCTGTTCCATCAAAACATTACACACAAAAGACAACATTCCTCCGCCCAGGAGAGCAACCACCAAGAAAAGGTGTTAAAACCAATCCTCGCCCAGGACAACTGGAAGCTGCTAGAGACTGGAAAATGCTGGCAGATGTTGGTCAACGGCTTATTTTTCCACCTGAGATTGCCACCACTAACCTTCGACCAGATATTGTCTTGTGGTCTGGATCAGCACGCCTTGTTCACCTGGTAGAGTTAACAGTGCCATGGGAGGATGCTGTAGATGAGGCGTATGAGAGGAAGAGACTGCGGTATGCTCAACTAGCCACTGAAGCGGAACAGCGAGGATAGAGAGTTCGGGTTTACCCAGTGGAAGTGGGTTGTCGAGGATTTGTGGCACACTCTACAACCCGGTTTCTCAGAGACGTCTGATTCAGTGGCCAAGAGTTGCGTCGCACAGTGAAGAACTTATCTGAAGCAGCAGAGAGGAGCAGCAACTGGCTGTGGTTGAGACGGAAAGATTCTGGCTGGGGATCTCAAGCACAATAGAAAGAAAGAAACGCTGATGTACAGGTAAGTAAGCTGGGCTGAGTTGAGTGGGGGACGGAGGGGGGTGATGCTGGGACGCCAGAATCACCGTCGAGCCCTCTTGAGGTGTCGTGGGCTAGTCGACGAAACACTGAGGATGGAAGGTGCCCACTTGAAAACCCCAGAGATGTACCCTACTTAGCTCAATCCAGACGGTTGTCATGCTGATGCGCTGGGGAGGCCGCACTTTGGTTGATCCCCGGAGCCAGCATCGCAGCCGTCGTGTGTGCTGATGCGCCAGGGAGGCAAAATAAGCTGATCCCTGGAGCCAGCATTACACTTCAGCCATTAACACCAGACAGAAGGATATCTACATCATCATATGGAAGGAAACGTAAATGGATGGAGACACATATGGATCACATTAGTTTACTGTAAAGCTACGTCTTACTTGGTGCTTATCTTGGCGAGAGCCGAGTTCAAATCAGCATGAAGTTTTAACATCTACTCTCGTGTAATGGAAATCATTATGGAGGTTAGCCATGCTGTTATAACTCAGTAAAGGAAAGGACTGCTGCTTGCTAATGAAACCACAGGGATGCTGGAGCCCTTCTCTTTAAAGGTTAACTCTTTCAGTGGAGTAAAATGATTATTTCAGAAAACCAGTCAATAAATAAATAACTTGAAAAGCAGTAGTATAACAGTGCTCTGTGGCATTGCTGTGCCGTGTTTCTTGGTAATAATGCAACTCCCCTGTTCAAATAATACACTTGACTTCTGGCCTCAGGCTTTATTGACAAGGGAGTTCCATTATTACCTTGCAGCACGCCACCGCAATGCCATTATCCCATGAGTGAGTCCTGCAGTATCTGCTATTGATATCCCAGCAGCTAAATGCTGTTATGTAGCTGTTTCAAGAAATATTTATAATTGTTAAAACAAAAACTATATGCAGTATGCTTCTTCCATTGCCTTATCGGTGCCATTGTGTGTTTGGTTCTTTGTTGTGATTCATATAGTGAACTTTGGGTATGACAAGCACATTTACTGCTGTTTTGTCTTTACATTGGTCATATTTTAAGCAATGCTAAATACACTTTTTTTATGTGAAGGTTTTTATGCTTTTGGGTTATGTCAGTGTTATTGTATTTTGTGGTTTTCATACAGGGATAGAAAATGAGTATGTGCACATGTACCTAATGATAACACACTAGAACTATAATAATAATAATAATAATAATAATAATAATAATAATAATAATAATAATAATAATAATAATAATAATAATAAACCAGGAGCAAGAAGTGTAATGTAAGACAGAAGTAGGACAAAGGTAAAGTAGGGTGTGGATGGTGTTCTTTTTTTTTTGTTTGTTCCTGAAGGGTTACATATCATTCGTTAGATGTGTATCACCAGAGGAACGCATAACCAACAGATTTGCATACAAGGGAAATTCTCCATTAAAATAACACTTGAAATGTATTTGCTTACGATTGTAAGTCGCCCTGGATAAGGGCGTCTGCTAAGAAATAAATAATAATAATAATAATAATTAAAATAGCAAGCTGGCTGTGAATGGTCAATACAACAGTCCTGTGAGATGAGAGTCTCTTGATTGCTCAGTAACACTCTCTCCTCTCTCCTCTCTCCTCCTCTCTCTTCTCACTCTCTGCCCTCAGTTTCGAGAGAACATCCAGGACATATTACCCAGCTTGCCTGCCCAGCATGACCACTTCCTGCTGCGCTGGCTTAGAGGTTAGTTTTCCGTGTCCAATTTCCTGTCTGTAATTAGCTGTCTGGTACACAACATGAAACAATCCACCACAGCCTTAAATTGCTAACCCCGACATTTTCCCAAAAAACTGTTTCATGAATTTTGTTTTTCACTCAATTTTTTGATTGGTAATAAACACTAATACATCTTGAGGACATTTTAAACAAAACAAAAAACAAATACAAAGGGCCTTGCTAACAACCTATCCTGTTTAAACTTGTGTTTTTTCTGTGTATTTTACATGACCTTTGATTGAGAATCCTGATCTAGATATACATGTATACAGTTTACAGAGCCCCTCCAAACCTTCTAGAATCACAGTAATCACTCTGGAATGCCTGCTCTTCCATAGCCCTGCCCCTTTACCTAAGACTGTGCCTGTACTGAGTTTGCAACAACGCTCCTTGCTTTTTTGCTTGAGTAGCTGAGCTGGTACACAATGCTGGCCTCACCGCTTGTTCTTGAACCTTGGCCTATGTTCATGTGTTCGTTTGCATGAACTGTTTCAAACAGTACAGTACACACTGTTATCAGGGGCACAACTCAGCCACACAGTGAAGAATCCCTTATTCAGCGCCCCGGTAGTGGGGCTCTCTGGCCTTCCACAGAGACAGGACGCTGGTCATGTGAGAACAAGGGGAATTCACAAAGGCAAAATTTAAAATAAACAGCCTAGGAACTGAAAGTGAGTTTAGCTAATAAAATAATTCCATTAATCTTCCAAATGTCCAGTTTTGAAAGAAACACATGTTATGGTAAACATATATTTTTGTTTTAAAACATGAACTTGGCTGAAGAAACTGAGAACATTCTTTAACTTAAAGCAATTCCAGATATCATGTTTAAAGATAAAAATACATGTTTGCTATGATGTGTGTTTCTTTCAAAACTGCACATTTGAGACGTGTGTAGCTAATAGAAGTGCAGAACAGGTAAGACTTATTTTGTAAACTGCAATTACAATTAGTTATTTTAAGAAACCAAGTGTGAATGACACTTTGAAGTAAAATGATTTAACTACACACGCCAAGATTGCCTTACATAATAAACACAAGGCTTTACCAGGATGTTGGACGTCAACCTAGCCTGCAGCTCCCCCAAGCTTCAGTATAGTTTGTTTTGCTGTACCCATTTCCTCTAGCAGTTGCAGACAGATTAACTGTGAGCGCAGAGGGGCTCTTCTATAACAAGGTCTTGTGCTTCCCTCCCTGTGATTGTGAATATGTGCAAGCGGGATAATCTCCACAGATTTCAACTGTGCTTCAATCGCTCTGCAAAAAAACTGACAATCAGACATCTGTTTCCTACATTCATCAGGGCTGAAGACATTTTAGCCAATCAGATTATTACACAACAAGGACAAATCCGCTGTGTAATCATTTTAAACAGTTAGTATTATGCAACTGTACGGATAACCCACATGTCTACAAACAGACCCCAGACACTTTTAAGGCCTCCAGAGGTGAGCAGCATGAAAGATGAGTGGATTGGCCTGCTGGGCCCCGCTGTTCTGATGCCTACTTTCCAGTCACTTCAGCAGATCCATCTGAGCAAGTCAGCCTCAGCTAAGTCTGTGGCCATATTCCGTCAACCCCCATTTCCAGCAGAAACGGAGAATACACTGTGCTTTGAATTGTTTATGTGAAGGGATCCAGTGGTTTATTAATGGCAGTCATCATGAGTGAAATAACCACAGCACTCTTCGTTCATGGATTCTGTTTATATAACAAGAATAATGTATTGAAACAGCCTTTAACAGAACATGAGAGGGAGAGAGGGAGAGATGGAGGGAGAGAGAGAGGGAGGGAGGGAGGGAGGAGAGGTTTCTTCCCAGGCCCAGCTGCAGATGACAGTGTGGTGTGAAAAACCAACTGTTCTTAAAATTAATGAGTGGATTTTTCTTTATGAGCTACAGCACTGGTCTGTTTGTGTTCTGTTTACATTAAAACCTTATACTCTAGGCCCATGGTTCTCAACCTTTTTTTAAAACTGAACCCCTTCTGTCTTAAGGTTTCAGTTCAAGAACCCTTTACAATTTTTGCTCTGCTGAATGGTACCACAGTTGCAATAAAAGGCAGAATTATCCGATTACAGTTTTCCCCACCACTGTTTGTTTAATATATAATTTATGTTTCAACAGTTTGGCACTGACAAACTGCTGGGTTAGGACAGAATACCAAACAGTAGGCTTAATTATAACTTTTAATTACAGGTCTTTGGAGGCACAGAATCAAAAGACAGTATCTGGGAATCTCTTCACTTTCTATTATAAATAATCCAAAATAGTCTGCACTGTAAATGTTTATCACATTACCATTTACTTCTTGTCTCAGCATAATTATGTGTGTCATTTAAAATGTTTACAATATCAAAAACATTAACCTCAAGATAAAACTATAATAACTAACAATGATAAACTTTTTTTTATTAAAGCCAGCAGAAAAATGATCTAAAGGGACTGGGTATAACTGTCTGTCGTTTTGCACTTTCTGTAGACTCTTTTGTGCTTACTTCCTTGGTTTTTCTTTTGCAAGTATGAAACGTATAGATTTTTGACTCGAAACGCTACACAGGATAATCTGGATGTACTCTATCAAACACCGAAAACAATTCAAGCAGCTGCAGTTGCTGTTAATAAAACGCAGCTGTGCCTAATAAATAAATAAAACAAAAACCATCAAAGTAACTATACTTCTGAAAGATACAGAAAGATTGTGCTTCACTGATTAGTATTCAATTATACGACGAGTTCAAAACTGCAAAGTTCATGAGCAGCACAGAGTGCTGTCCATAGGCAGAATTGGCAGACGCCTGCTTCATCCAACCTAATTTTGGAAATCTGCTTAATTGAAATCACGCAAGCTTCAAGGTGGATGATCATTTTAAAACTATACTATACTAACCAAAAATCCAATATGTATGCACAGGGGTTAGAGGTAATATATGATACAGTTAAAAAAAAATCATTATTTTCTTTTACTTTCATTTTTTATTTTTGCATTTCTGTGTCGCAAGAGCCAAATGCATACCTGTCGTTTCCTGATTTCTGCATACCACCACCGACCAGTACATTTCTTTTGAGAGTCTCTCTCTCTCTCTGTAACACGGGGTCTGATGAGGACAACCAGGTTATTGTTGACTCAGTTGTTTGCATATTCCGTACTGTAAAGACATCAACGTTACAAAATGAACATTTTGTCCTGGAGGTTGTAGTCGAATAGTGCTGGGACTCCGCTTGAAATATATTTGTTGGCAAAAAATCTGAATTTGTTCATATAACAGAATTTATAAATTTGTGGGCAACGCCTACCCCCCAGTTGTTCTGAATGTATTTGTTTGCCCCAGTACAGAATTTATAAATGACTGTATCAGAAAAATATGCAAATGAAAACGAATGCATAAATAAAGTCTGACATAAATAACCCACATTCTGCTATTCTTTAATAATGTGATGGGCACCAGATTTATTTGTGGTATAATAGTTTCTGGTTCAGCATCGTAATCTAGTCACTCTCCGTTATGTCAGGGGAGCCTGGGATGGGAGTGGTTGGATAAACGAATGCTGACTGTAGGCTAAATGGATTCAGTTCCCTTAGTCTTCAGAACTCATTCCTTTAAGCCCTGGGATCAGTCTGGTTGCTCTTCGCTGGACTCTGTCCAGGATTCCAATGTGCATCATCATAACCTCCCTGGCTGTGTACTCTGCACTGTATAACTAAGCATTCTGTTTAATTGCTTTTAATTGGTCTTTCTTGTGGCTGGCTTGTTTCTGTTCTGTACCAGCCATTTCTTGTTGAGTCTTACATTTCTCTGATCTTTATATTTAGCAACAGTAAGTTTAATTTGCCACGTATCTGCACAGTTCTGTGTGTGCCCAAAATCATTTTGTATTTCCTGGGTTGATGAAAAAGTTTCCCAGCCATGTGCAGATTTTACAAGCTTGCTGGTTGATTCCTATCCACTGTATGTCATTAAAGCAGAGATAGAGCAGGGTCCTGGTACTGATCCCTGCAGCATACCACTGAGTGCATGGACCTCCCTGCTTCCTGTGTTTAACCAGCTATACTCTGTTGTGGAACTATTATATACAGATGATCCTTTTTTTGCAACTTGGACCTTTTTTGTCAATATTGCATATGAATATGGCTGATCCAGCTTTGTTATGATCAGAATGAATATACAACCCATGATCACACCACACAATATAATTCAGGGTCACTTTTACAGTATAATTTTACAGTGTTATTTACATGCTTTCAATTTTTATTTCAGTCCACATGCATAGCAAACTACTCAGCAATTCTTGTTCCCTGTTTTCCTACATACTACTTTCATCAGTGACCAGAGTTGGCCCCCCTTTATTGGAGGCTCAGCTGGCCCGTGATGACACCTTTAGCCAAAGTTTTGTGGATTAGAACCAGTTTTACCTCGGTTGTTTGTGGTTCACACCTATGATTAAAATCAGCATTTTAAGCAGAGATAACTCATGCATAAACAAGGGTCATCCGCCAGAGATCACAACTGCTCTTTGAACCATAAAAAAAAAAAGTTTTATATCATGACTGTCAGACATGCAGGGACCTTTGACTGCATGCAAAGTTGCATGATTCACTGGTTTGGGCTACGTTAGGTAGAAGACTGAAAAGCCTTACATTAAACACAGGAAAATCACAATGTTCAGAGATGGAGCCTCAATGATTTCTTACTTCATTTAAAGGGATTGCAATTTATATAAAACCTTACACCAGAACTACTAACAATTGACAACACCACCAGTTAAGGAAATGTAAAAAAGAAATGAAAATGACATTTGAAGCTTATTAATGTCAGTGAAGTATTTCTGTAGAAATCTTCAAGAGCTGACAAGCTTGGGTTTCTGAATGAAACGGGGCCCGTTTAGCCCCACTTGTGTCTCGTTTTATTTCTCTTTTTATCCCATCTCTATACAGAAGATCCTTTTTGTAGATATCACGTTGTACAGCTGGTCTTATTTTTTTGTAACTTCTGTTTGCGTACCAGTTTTTAGTCCAATCTGTAACTGGAGTTTGGTTGGCTCCATGTGTGGATCGCATGCCCTTTGCCTGAGTGACAGGGAGGAGGTTGTTTTTCACTTGATAAAAACAAAGGTCATTGTCCCGAGGCTTGCGATAAGATTAATATATTTGGCACAGTCCAAGTGGAGCAGTGTTTGTGGGGGTTGAAAGATAAGCCACTCTAGCTCGGGGTCAGAGGTCCTCAAGTCCACCCTGTGGTCTCTGAGGTGTGGTCCCTGTCTGTAAACGGGATCAGTCTTTTGGGAGAAAATGTGCCAAAATATACTGTTTAATATTGTTATTAACATTGAATGCCCAGTTATACCTGTACATATCTGTGTATCACACTTATGTTTGTTGTGGTGAGGGAACTTAATTGGGCGTTCTGAATTACGGAAAACATAGGGGGTACACCAGACTCATTTTACTATTTATCAGACTGAACCGGATTCAAACCAGGCACAGTATGCTGCAGGGTAATGTTGTCAGCAAGTATGCGATACACAATAGTTAAAGTGTAGTAAAGTGGGACTACTTTTTTCTATGGGTTTTTTTTTATGCTTGTGTGACAAAGTGGCTAGTGAAGGGGAACAGGTGTAGCGGTGATGCGATGCAGGAGTGACTGGCAGACAACGGTATCCAGTGAAAAAGGTGCTTTAATTATAATCCAGGTCTGGTGACCATAAAATAATAAATCCCCGGCTATACACAACAATGTTTAAAGCGCGGGGATAACAAAAAACAGGGCACAGTCCCGAACAAAACACAAGACGCTGTCACCAGTCCTGGGTGAGTGCAGACGTGCAGGTGCTCGGTGTAGACACAGGTTGGGTGGTGTGTAGTGGTGCTCCGGATAGTGCTGACCCTGTTTCGACAGCTCCGGAGATGTGCTTTAACTGTCTAAGTGAAAAACGCAGACAATTACCAATACAAACACAACACGTATTTTCCCTTTTTAACTACTGAGAGTTCCTCTCTCGCTCCTTCTCTCTCCAAACGTTTACTCAAATGAAGGAAACGATCAGCGTTACCCTGGCCCCTATATGTAATCCCGCATGATATCTAGGTAAACGGTTGCAGCTGCCTTATTACTTGCAGCTGCCCCTCGTTTACCTTTCAAGTCAATACCGTCTTACAACAGAGTCTCGCTTCTTTCCAGGCTGACCCATTTCCCGGTCCCGGAAACGAACTGTCAGGCCAGCCCTTCCAGATACTTCTCCTCCCGTTCTTTAGCGCCCTCACAGGTCGGGAGGAAGTTTTATCACCAGAACTCTTTGTATTTCTGTCACAGCTTGTCATGCATATTCATAAACCTGTTCCTACATCTGAACCTGATGAACCAATCAAAATTCTGAACTTTGTGACTGGAGTCGGGAACCAATGAAATGTTTCTGATTGAACAGGCTGGATTTTAGCAGCCAATGTTATAAATTCAGAAGACATTCTGACGACATAAAAAAGGGGAAATGAAAATAGCTAGTCAACACTAATTTTATGACCAGCGATATGTTAAAATAAAATATCAAATATCAATCACAAATTATGTTGAGAAAAATATTCCAAGAACATAGACAACAAAGCCGAAAGCTAGAGAAAGTAATGCGTTTTAAAAGCTTCAGTCTGTTCAGTAACACTTCAAGGTCAGGAGCCTCACCAGAGTGTGTCTGACTGTGTAGATTAATTCCTTATCTGTCTGCATTGTTAATGATTTACAGTCCATATCTGGAACCCTGCTTATCCATTGTCTTGAAATGTGGTATTAACATGATTTTAGAATGAGTTATCGTCATGAGACTTAGTTCTTCTTCTTCTATGCTATTCTGTACTCTTCTTCTCTGTATCATGGTCATCAACGTTTTCATTATACTGACAGTTGAATTTTGAATTTACACTCGTGGTAGGGGATGTATGTTGCTGACATAGTTATTTCTGTTTTTAATCACGTACTTGGAACTTCCCTTTAAAACGTTTGAGCTCAGCAAGATTCATAGCAACATGTTATCTTCTAAAGACCACTGAAGATGCTTCTAGTTCCACACAAGGGCTCTTTGCCTCATCAGTGTGAGACTAAAGATAAGAGCGAGACTAACTTGATTATTAGTCTCACCATGCTGAGCTCAACATTTTTTTAAATACGTTTCAAGGATGTAAAGAAAAACAGAAACAAAACAAATTGGGGAGGGGGGGGGGATAACTTGAATGATACGTAGATGAGAGAATTATTCCATTTGTGTACACCCTATTTATTCTATCTTTAAACAGAGTAAACTGCCCGTGATTTGTGGAGTAGTGTTTCCTGGCTGTCGGTCTGGAGTAAGCGCTCTAATAATCACCTTTGTGATGTATTAGGCTGTGGGTGTCAGGCTGGCGTAAGCCAGGGGTGGAGGTGGGGGGAGTGGAGGGGAGGCTGGTATTAGCATGCATATCCCTGACGGCTTCCGGATGTATTAAAACGAGGAATGATGTAAGTTCATTATGAGTCAGGGCCTCGCCACAGGGCCTTCTTACTGACTCCAGACTCATTAAAAGCCGGATCTTGAGGAATAATAAGAGATCAGTTTATATAAAAGGCAGCCTGGCTGGAGTGATACTGTATTCACAAACAGGCCATTGTGAAGCAGTGTCTGGTTTCACTGTATTTTTGTATGTTTTATATATATATATATATATATATATATATATATATATATATATATATATATATAAAACACACTTTAGTAGTGACTAGTTGACTATTGTTACCTTGTCTATTTGACTGGCACATAGGTACTCGTTCCACCTCTATATTGCAGTGTTCCTTGCTGTACGAGTGGCCCCTGGTCTTAAAAAGGTCGAGAAACACTAAGGTAGACAAAAATGTTAAGTACATTTGTTAAGATACAGCGGTTCTGAATTTTAATTTCTTAATCAAATTACTTGGTGAAGCCCTTATGAACGTTTCCCACAGTAAAAGCATATAGGAGTATAAAGGCATAGTTTAAGCATTGTAAAGCCTATAGAGGTATGGTAAAGTACTTACTCTGGGAGGGTAAACTTTGGTAAATGCCTTTGGAAAAGCATCATTAACATGGTAAACTTTAAGGGAACACGCAAGCAATATGGAGCACTCAAAGCCTTTGTCCTGTGATGAATGTGTCCTTTCACAGAAATTTATACAAACAAGGTCAACTTTTATATGGTCTAGTACAGTACTTGTAACCTGTTTCTTCTGTAGAAAGCACAGTTTATTTCTTTGAAATGTGCAACATATTTGGACATATGCCCAAGGAAACCCCACGCTAACTGAAATGTTCCTTTTGTTCCCAGCCAGGAATTTCAACATCCAGAAAGCAGAAGCGATGCTTCGCAAGGTAGGAAGTTCTGCACATTTTTACTTTGTGTATTGAGATCTGTGTTCATTTATTACTGTGAGAAACACTAAAAGGAATTGCAACTAACAAAATAATGCCATAAAGCGTACCTGTTGTGGACTTCCATTCATATGCAGGTCTCAAATGTGCAGCTTTGAAAAACACATAGTATATTGAAAATGTTTGATAATGGATACTGCATTAGGTTAAAGACATTTCTGTTTGCACGCCTTGCTTTCAGTTGAGGTTGCACTTGCTTAGCCATCACCTGACTTTCCTGTCATTACAATGACCCTGGTGGTACAAGTGTAACAGAGAGAACAAAGAAGAGTTATGGGGGATTTGACTGAAGATATCTCAGATGGAGTTGACAAAGTTAACCCTAGCCAATACTTTTAATTGCAGCACAGAAACCAGGACCAGAGTTGGAAATTAAATGGAGATAGACTTAGGACAGAGTGAAGAAGACACTTCTCCACACAGTGGTGAGGGGATGGAATGGGTTGCCTAGTCATGTTGTTGAGGCAGAATCCTTTAAGATCCTTTAAGACCCGACTTGACACCTGGCTGGGACTACACTAGGTTAAAGGAAGATTATTATTATTATTATTATTTATTTATTAGCAGATGCCCTTATCCAGGGCGACTTACAATCGTAAGCAAATACAATTCAAGTATCACAGTACAGATCTCCATTTGCTTGCCTTGATCTCCATTTGCTTGCCTTGATCTCCATTTGCTTGCCTTGTCAGTCAATAGGGGAAGCAGCTGTTTTTTTAACCTAGTGTAGTACCACATTTTTTAAAATGAAAGAATATTTTTGCTAGCATGTGTTTCTTTTCAAACTGCACAGTTTGATTAAGCCATGCATGACTGTTGTTGCATATCAAAAACTTTAATTCATCAAAGCAGACTTTAAAAAAACATTCTTAAACTACTCGTGAGTTAAAGCTTTTGTCCATTGTCTTCAAATTTGGGAGTCTTAAAAGAATGAACAGTTTGTTTAAACTCCCTCTATATGTCACAAACACACTTTATATATCCTCTGCCCATTTCCACATATACTGTACCCTTTATTTCATGTTTGCCAGTACCAAGTTGTACCTTTTTACAAGATCAAACAGATTAGAAGTCTCATTTTTAGATGAATCGGACAACAGTTTGCCAATTTAATTACCACCAAATGATAGTGTTGCATTACCCTGTGCAGTGTTTACAAGAAGCATAATACTTTACCTTTGCTGTATCCCAGTTAACCCTATCATAGTATTCTTTAATTGTATTGCTGATAGTTTTCATATTTTTTTTCATTCACACATCATAGGTAATAAATAAATGATGGAATTAGCTTTTTCAACTTTTACTAGAGAACGAGATTTTTTTCTTCTAAACATCACAGTGTATCCCATTCATGCTGCCTCTTGCAACAGTGCTGGTGCTATCATTGAAAAAAGTGGCGCATGGGAACAGATAACCAGCATTGTTGCAGGAGGGAGCGTGATCTGGATGCACTGCGATCCTTAGAAGACCATTTTTTCCTTGGCGAATGCAGCAGAGTAAATGTTGAGATATTGAGCCCAGTTGACTTGTTACCTATGATGTGTGATTATAAAATGTCAGCAATATGTTTAAAATGTAACCCAAGAGAGTGTGGTTTCTTCTTGGAACCATTGATAACCAGGCCTTGAAAAAGCCTTTATTGTTCATCTGTGTTGGGCATTCCATATCTGCAATCCATGCAAACAGCTCTATGTATTGACAGTGTTGTTGGGTTTCTGCAGTTGTAATGCAGTCATGTGGTTTCAAAGCACAAAATCAATACACTTTACTTGCTTAGCCTCTGATGTCTCAATTGCAAATCAGTTACAAAATCCTTTTTTTGTTTTAAGCACCTTGATATGGAATAACAGAGCAACTAAATATATGGAACTATTTTGTTAGCTGCAGTTATTTTAAGATGTGTTGATAATGCCACTTAGATTAGATTATATATTCCAGTATAGGGGACTTGCAATATGAAAATAAATGTAATGTAAGAGTAAAGGGAAGATATGAACCAGATGTAATTTCAGAGGGTGTGATTATACCATCATAGTTTGACCTTAGTAAATTAACCACAGTGGAAAACAGGTTCCATAGCTAGAACGGAGATGGGCTTGGTAAGGCTTAACAAAAATGACATTTGAAGCTACAAAACTGCATACAGTTCACTGCGTACACGTGACTGAAAGAGCTGAAACAAGCCCTACCCTTGTCTAATAAATTGTATTGTATTTTGGCTATTTCAATTTTAAAACAACATGCATATAAAGATCAATATGCATTTATAAGGGACAAGGTTTTAAGGGCAGCTATAAAAGGGTCATGAGCACTGGACCGTGGAATATCTGTTAAAAGTCTTTCATGTGGTGTGAGTTGATGATTATAGCACCAGTGTGGTATCAGAATTTGCTTCCATGTGAAATTGCTGCAATTTTTCCCCCCGGAATATTAAAAATAAACATGTTTCCTTGTGAAACATGAATTTTGAAATTTTCCTTGCTATATTTAAGGCTGTCTGATTGCATTGAGGGTGGTAAAATGGCAGGATCTGTTTGTAAGCTATAGAAGAAGGTTTTTTTGATGTTACAACTGGACACTAAAACACATTAAAACCTGAATATGTAAAAGCAAACAAAACACTACCACACTACGCTTCAAAGCAAGGTAGGCTTGATGCAGATGGAATGGATTTCCCTTGAGTCAGACTGCACAAATTCACAATTAGCCTGAAGAGGCCGGCCCAGCCAAGCACTTGCAGACACAGACAGAACTGTGCTGTCTAACCCAGTAGCACAGCTCTGAATTGAAGCCCAGGCCTCCAGTGGTAAAGGAGTGAATTCCCTTCTGCACCAGCTAGACCCTCACAGCACTTGACATTCAGAAAGTCGTTCCCCTGGCTGAATTGCGTCACAGAGCTCCTAATCTCCTGTGTGCTGCATAGACAGATCCTAATTCCAGGGCATGTAAGCCTTGTGATCTGCTTTAACTCAGGCATGTTCTTCAGTTTGCTACAGCAAGCATTAGCAAGTAATCACTGCAGCTGCAGAGCACCGCACCTTGCGCTGACGTCCCTTTGAAACATTGCTGCATTTTTGAAAAACATGTCGTATCACACATGTATTTTTATTTTAAAACTTGATATCTGGTACTACCTGCTTACAGGAAGCGCTCAGTTTATATGCCTTATTCTCGGGTTATCTGTTTGCACTTCCTGGGTTATTTCACCTGAGCAGTGTTTTCTGGGTCAAAGCCTACTTGTGACTAAAAGCATGGTTATTGACAGGAAGGAAGCCAGTGAAGGGATGGGGACAAGTTCATCCTCCAATTGAAATGACCCAGGAAGTGCAAGGAAGTCTAAAACCCTAGTGAATAGACGTGCATGACAGACACATGTTAAGGAGCAATATTGTTAGCTTCAATTACTCTAAATTACAGACAATCTGGTTAATCACTGATAGTAATGATATAGCTTTGTAAAAAACATGGTTAACCACATTTAAATGCATGTGGAAAGTGCAAAATGTACTTGGGTACTTGCCAGGGTTGTAGCAGTCGCTCCTATATAAAGTGCAATGCCCCCTGCAAAGGTACTACTGTGCAGTCCACTCAATGCAAACAGAGTTAATGTGGATGTTACTGCAGCAAAATGAGCAAAAATCTACTACAGTGAAAACACTGCTTGCAATGTGTAGCTCATTAACATCAAATGGTTCCATAGGTTCCAGTGATTAGAGACTTGCTAGTTTAGTAACTGGTGTTTCAGATATGATACTCACGGGAGTCCAGGTTTGTGTCTGGGCTGATCTTCACTGGAGATTCCACAGGGAGCGTCACTCTGAATCTGGCTACCCTGCTGGTTAGGGAGACAAAATCAAAGGGGCCCACCTTCTCATATAGAGGGCACCCCGCAAGCTCAAAGCAGAAACACCTGCAAGGCTGGGCTTGGTCTGCCAGGGGCTGGTAGCTGTCAAGCGCTCGGGTGGAGGCTTGGCTTGATAGGGATCAGAGGTCATGAACTGATCTTCAGTATTCCTGAGCTGTGGTAGTGAGGGGAGGAAAACAGGGGTAAAAAAAAGAATATTACACTCTGTGGCAGTCTGGCTCGCAGTGGTGAGGGTGATGACGTCACGGACCAGGAAGTAACTGAATCACAACAGTGGATGGCGGGTGAAGCTGAGTGCAGTAGCACTCAGCGTATTTATTAACAAACAAAATATTAAACAAACCAACAAAACACAAAACAAAAGGGCACGAGGGCCAAACGAATGCACAAACAAACAAGTAAGTGACGTGCTGGGTAATCCAGCACGTTTTAGCAATTGTTTTCCAAATGTGGCTTTCTCTCCTCTCTCCGCTCTCCCGTACTCTCCTCTACACTCTCAACCCCAAATGCAGAGAGCTGCAGGTTTATATACTCTGGCCGAGGGATTAACTAGTTGGTAATTATCTTATTATCCCCCGGCCAGAGTCTGCACGCGTTTGGTAAGGATGCATGACTGTCAGCTATTTAAGTAATCAGTAGCTGATCAGCCATGCATCCTCACGGGGTTTTTAAATAATAAAAGACGCGGCGCTTTTACCCGCGCCGCAAACAAAAATACAAATAATAATAAATAGGGGCGGGACACTCCGCCACACATGCCCCCCCTTGTGCGCAGCACACATGGCCCCAACGGCCACCTCCCCCCTCAGTCTTAAAGTCCCGGAAGAGGGGGAAGCAAGTTACTTCTGGGGGGTGGCCATGGTGGAATCTCTGGCACCCCCCCATTCTTCGTGGCCGGCAGATCCCTCTTCCGGGGCTCCCGCCACACTCTATCCTGCCGCGAAAGTGCGGCTGGGGGAGCTGGTCTCCTGACCTCTCCCCCCTTCTTCATGGCCGGCAGTTCCCCTCCGTGGGGCTCCGACCACATGATCTCCAGCCGCGAAAGTGCGGCTGGGGGAGCTGGTCTCCTGACCTCCCCCCCTTTCTTCATTTCTGGCAGCTCCCTTTCATGGAGCTCCGGCCATCGTGTAGCGACCCCAGGCGAAGCAGGATCCCTGGCGACCCCAGGTGAAGCCGGACCCTCGACGACCCCAGGCGAAGCAGGATCCCTGGCGACCCCAGGCAAAGCAGGATCCCCGGCGACCCTAGGCGAAGCCGGACCCTCGACGACCCCAGGCGAAGCAGGATCCCTGGCGACCCCAGGCGACGGCAGCAGCGGCGGACCCTCGGAAGGCGACGGCAGCAGCGGCGGACCCTCGGAAGGCGACGGCAGCAGCGGCGGACCCTCGGAAGGCGACGGCAGCAGCGGCGGACCCTCGGAAGGCGACGGCAGCAGCGGCGGACCCTCGGAAGGCGACGGCAGCAGCGGCGGACCCTCGGAAGGCGACGGCAGCCGCGGCGGACCCTCGGAAGGCGACGGCAGCCGCGGCGGACCCTCGGAAGGCGACGGCAGCCGCAGTGGACCCTCGGGAGGCGAACTCGGGAGGGGAGCCCCTGGCCATGGAGGCGGCAGCGGGAGCTCCACTTCTCCCTCGTACCCTGTGTCCTGTAGAGAACAAAAGGCAGCCCCAGGCGATGCAGAACAGCCATCCCCAGGCAATGGCAATGGTGGGAGGGGAAAGCAGTCCTCCCACAGCGGCTGAGACGGAACCAGCAGGTATTTACCCTCTGCTGGTGGAGCTGGGAGTGGCAAGCAGTCCTCCCACGGCGGCTGAGGCGGAACCAGCAGGTATTCACCCTCTGCTGGTGGAGGTGGGAGGGGCAAACAGTCCTCCCACGACGGTTGAGGCAGAACCAGCAGGCATTCACCCTCTGCTGGTGGAGGTGGGAGGGGCAAGCAGTCCTCCCACGACGGTGGAGGCGGAACCAGCAGGCATTCACCCTCTGCTGGTGGAGGTGGGAGGGGCAAGCAGTCCTCCCACGACGGTGGATGTGGAACCAGCAGGCATTCACCCTCTGCTGGTGGAGGTGGCGGAGGCAGAGGCAGCTCTTGCTGCTCTGCTCCTGGTGATGGTGGAGACAGAAGCAGCTCCTGCTGCTCTGCTCCTGGTGGTGGTGGAGACAGAGGCAGCTCCTGCTGCTCTGCTCCTGGTGGTGGTGGAGGCAGAGGCGATGGGGCGGATGCTGGCCACTCAGAGGGAGGCTGTGGCGGTTCTGGCTCCCTCTGCTGTGGCGGCTGGGCTGGTGTGTGCCGTGCTCCCTTCAGCAGCATAAATAGAGGCTGCTGGGGAACATCAGCATCCTGCCCTTCTCCCCCCCAGAAAAATTCAGGGGGTTGAGCCTGTAACTCCTCCCCTTCTGGCTCTTGGGACTGCAGCTTGGGTCCTAAGGCTGTGGAAGCGCAGACTTCCACCTTTTGGGCTATGGACGCACCGACTCCCCCCTCTTTGGGCTGTGGACGCACCGACTCCTCCCTCTTGGGCTGTGGACGCACCGACTCCTCCCTCTTGGGCGTAGGACGTTCGGGCTCCTCCCACTCGGGCGTAGGACGTTCGGGCTCCTCCCACTCGGGCGTAGGACGTTCGGGCTCCTCCCACTCGGGCGTAGGACGTTCGGGCTCCTCCCACTCGGGCGTAGGACGTTCGGGCTCCTCCCACTCGGGCGTAGGACGTTCGGGCTCCTCCCACTCGGGCGTAGGACGTTCGGGCTCCTCCCCAGGCTGTGGAGGCGAAACCAGCAGGCATTCTCCCTCTGCTGGTGGAGACGGTAGCGATGGCTCCTCTCCCTCTGATGCTGGAGATGGCAGCGATGGCTCCTCTCCCTCTGATGCTGGAGACGGTAGCGATGGCTCCTCTCCCTCTGATGCTGGAGACGGTAGCGATGGCTCCTCTCCCTCTGATGCTGGAGACGGCAGCGATGGCTCCTCTCCCTCTGGCGCTGGAGACGGCAGCGATGGCTCCTCTCCCTCTGGCGCTGGAGACGGTAGCGATGGCTCCTCTCCCTCTGGCGCTGGAGACGGCAGCGATGGCTCCTCTCCCTTTTGTGCTGGAGATGGCAGCAGCAGGGTCTCTCCCATATCCGCAGCCAGGTAGTTGAACACCATGGCTGCGATGTCTGGGAGGGAAGCTGGGTGGTGTTGCTGTTCCCAGGCCTCCCAGCGCTCCCCATCTCTTGCCCACAGGAGGTTGATCACAGCAGGGAGGGCGTCCACGATATCCCTCTCAGGCTCCGCCAGCCAGTCCCAGATCCCCTCTGAGGAGAGTGGACCAGTCCGCCTCAGAGGATGCAGAGGCAGCTCCTGCTCCTTTCCCTCGGACGGTGGTGGTGGAGGTGAAACCAGCAGGTATTCTTCCCCTGCTAGTGGAGCCATTGGCTGTGGACACTCGGCCTCCCCCCTCTTGGACTGTGGACGGACCGACCCCTCATCCTCCGGTTCCTGCTCTGGGCCATCCTCCTCCCATATGTGCGCAGGATGTGCGCAGGATTCAGACTCCTCCCTCACCTGCCATGGAGGGGGTTGGTCGGGTGCTACATGCCCAACCTCACCAATGGCAAAGCACCATTCCTCACCCCTCAGACAGGTGAGGCAGACGTCCAGCACAGCAGAGACCCGGCGGGACTTGCGACCAGCCCCGCGCTGTTGCACCTGCTGCTGCTGTTTCCTCCTTCTTCCCATTATTTAGTTTGGGAAAAAAAAAACGAACAAACAAAAAAAACGCACTTTTCTGTCCTGGTCCGGCTGTTGGAGGCGTTGTTTATCCCACCGCTGCCACCATATGTGGCAGTCTGGCTCGCAGTGGTGAGGGTGATGACGTCACGGACCAGGAAGTAACTGAATCACAACAGTGGATGGCGGGTGAAGCTGAGTGCAGTAGCACTCAGCGTATTTATTAACAAACAAAATATTAAACAAACCAACAAAACACAAAACAAAAGGGCACGAGGGCCAAACGAATGCACAAACAAACAAGTAAGTGACGTGCTGGGTAATCCAGCACGTTTTAGCAATTGTTTTCCAAATGTGGCTTTCTCTCCTCTCTCCGCTCTCCCGTACTCTCCTCTACACTCTCAACCCCAAATGCAGAGAGCTGCAGGTTTATATACTCTGGCCGAGGGATTAACTAGTTGGTAATTATCTTATTATCCCCCGGCCAGAGTCTGCACGCGTTTGGTAAGGATGCATGACTGTCAGCTATTTAAGTAATCAGTAGCTGATCAGCCATGCATCCTCACGGGGTTTTTAAATAATAAAAGACACGGCGCTTTTACCCGCGCCGCAAACAAAAATACAAATAATAATAAATAGGGGCGGGACACTCCGCCACACACTCAGAACAAATTCTTAAAACTGGTCTGTAATAAATGTATTTGGGGTGTAAATACATTGTAATGCATGGGGTTACAAATGATCATGGGAAATGA
Source organism: Acipenser ruthenus (assembly GCF_902713425.1). NCBI lineage: Eukaryota > Metazoa > Chordata > Actinopteri > Acipenseriformes > Acipenseridae > Acipenser > Acipenser ruthenus. The sequence continues at coordinate 10,655,224 of NC_081209.1, forward strand.
ATGGTGGGAAATATTTCATGCTATTGAAAATAGATTTCTTTAAAAAAAAAAAAAAATTTAAATTTAGTCGTTGCCAATTATTTTTTATTATTTTCTCCCCAATTTGAAATGCCCAATTATTTTTTAGGCTCAGCTCACCGCTACCACCCCTGCGCTGACTCGGGAGGGGCGAAGATGAACACACGCTGTCCTCCAAAGCGTGTGCCGTCAGCAGCCCGCTTCTTTACACTCTGCAGACTCACCGTGCAGCCGCCTCAGAGCTACAGCGTCGGAGGACAACGCAGCTCTGGGCAGCTTACAGGCAAGCCCGCAGGCGCCCGGCCAGACTACAGGGGTCGCTGGTGCGCGGTGAGCCGAGGACACCCTGGCCCACTTAACCCTCCCTCCCCCCGGGCGACGCGCAGCCAATTGAGCGCCACCCCCTGGGAGCTCCCGTCCACGGTCGGCTGTGGAATAGCCTGGATTCGAACTGAAAATAGATTTCTAAACAGCCACATGGATGTTATGGGGTTTGTTAAGGTGCCAGGTATATTGTAGCCGTTTGTGACTGTGTGTGAATGTGTAGGAGCAGGCCTCAGGTTAGGAGGCTGTGTTCTAGTGAAATGCATGTGTTGGATTGTAATCAGATGCAATAATGTGGTGTTGTTGTTTTCAGCATGTTGAGTTTCGGAAGCACATGAAGGCAGACACAATAACTACAGACTGGCAGGCTCCTGAGGTAAGGGAGAGGGACTGGCGTGATCAGGGGTCCCTCAGATTGAGAGGAGCAATGGGGGTGGAGTGCCTTGGGTTTGCAGTCCAGGGTTAGGATTGCATTATCATCTTGTTTTATCAGAATCAGAACTGAACTATGCTCCCTAGACACATTAAATAAACAATAAAAGACGTTCAAAGCATAACAAAATAGTCTGTTCAAATTGATCAAATAAATTATAATATTGTGTTTTGTTGGAAAAGAGAGTGGTGAGGGTATGGAGTGGGTTACCCTAGTCATGTTGCTGATGCTGAATTACAGGGATCCTTTAAGACCCAACTTGACAACGTTTTGAGATCAATCAGCTTTGAGGAACTGGACTAGCACTGATGGGCTGATCAGCCTCCTCTTGTTCTGATGTTTGTGTGTCTGTGTTGCTCAGGTGATCGAGCGCTACCTGTCGGGTGGGATGTGTGGCTACGACAAGGATGGGAGCCCTATCTGGTATGACGTGGTGGGGCCCCTGGACCCCAGGGGCCTCCTGCTCTCCGCCTCCAAGCAGGACTTCCTCAAGGCCAAGGTGCGAGATTGTGAGAGGCTGCAGAGGGAGTGCAAGCGGCAGAGTGAGCAGGTATGTTACAAGCACCATTTACATAGGCCAGAGAGCATTGCAGTGTCTGTGTCCCGTAGCTTTATGATTGCCTGCTTGTAGTGGCTGTGTCCCGTAGCTTTATGATTGCCTGGTTTATTCTGAGTTGTGTGGCTCCAATATTGAGTTTCAGTCATTTTGCTGGGGAGTTACTGACTTGTTGGGAATTGGAAGCTGTATTTAATGGATACCCGGCTAGTGTATTAAAACCAGCACATGTTGCCAGCTGTTAGGTAGATTTAAAGGGATGCTTCATACTGTATACATTTTCAGTAAATTCCTTACCTGTTTAATATCCTAATATAAGTGTTTTGTAACTTCAAGTGAGGTGGTTTAAAAAATGACCACTAGTGGTGTGCAGCTTTAATTTCATCCCCTTCTGCAAACTGCTCCATTTAGTTGCTACAGTTGCAAGGGGGACAGAAATTACAGTTGCGCATCACTTGTGCTCGTTTCTAACACCACCTCTTAAATTCAGCTTTTAGAAAGGCTATTTAGAAGCAGCCCAGAGGTTAGAAAAAGGACATTTGTGAGTAGGCCTGGTAAGTAATGGTTTAAGAAGAAATAGCAATAGAGACAAAACACACATAACAGGATATTAAACGTAAGAGATTCAATATAAAATGTAGATGGTGTAAAATCGACTGACTTTAACATGTTGTAATAAGGGAATGTGAAATTATGATGATTATCTTGAACTGGTGAAAAACAGCAGTGCCGGTGCTTTGTGCCATTGCTTTTCTCTGTGGTGCTGTGTCTGTCTCACTGTGTGTCTCTGGGACTCTCTTCCAGCTTGGACGCCATGTGGAGTCCATCACCATGATCTACGACTGCGAGGGTCTGGGGCTCAGACACCTGTGGAAGCCGGCCGTAGAGGCGTATGGAGAGGTACAGGCACACACTGCCACAACATCTAATCACCACGCTTCTCCAGCTGCTGCACGCCTCCCATTACTGACTTGGGCCTATAGCACAGGAATGTGGCCTGCTTGGAAATAAGCTACTAAGCTACTAAATAAGCTGGACTGCATTTCATTTTATGGAAACTGACTACTTAAAACTTAATTTCTTGTGCTGTCCATCACCACTGCTCCATCTTGACAGCTGATTTGGTCAAAATAGAGTGTCTCTCTACCACATGATGGCTTAATAAAAAGCACAGGCTTGTTTACTGTAAAGAAACTGTAAAACCTGTCTGCACATTTTATACTGTGTTTAGTGTTTTTTCAGCAACACTACATTAACCAAACTACATACATGTCAGCTTGTGTGTTTTGTAGTAAACATGGATCAGAAGTGAATACATTAGACTAGCATAGCAATATTTTGTTACACACATGTCTATTTTCCTATAGGATTTGCAGTCGTGTGTTATAGTTCAGAAGCTCACATAGCTGGCAGTGCAGCGCCATCATGTCTCTCTTCTCTCTTGTCAGGTTCTCACCATGTTTGAAGAGAACTACCCTGAAGGACTGAAGCGGCTGTTTGTGATTAAAGGTACACTCAGTGACACTGTTCCCCGGGCTACTCCTTGGCTTGGCTGTAGAGCCTCTGAGCTAACCCTACATGATCCCAGCCTATTTACAAAAGCACTCAATATCACAGTGAGGTTTTCCTCTGAGCTAACCCTACACGATCTCAGCCCATTTACAAAAGCACTCAATATAGACTACTGTAAACTACTTTATACTGCAGTGTCTTTTATTAGGCATTTACAAAAAACTGAAAACTATAAAGCAAACTGTACACTTCTCAGATAGCAGCTATTTAAAACGATTTTCATTGTTATATTCATGCTGCTTTTTTGGAGCTGTATCATATCTTTATATGTGTTCTAACTTGCCATGTTTTGACTATGGGATCTGTTTTGCAGCATTAAAATTACTGTTGCTAATTATTTCATACATTTCCCATACCAACCACACCCATTAACTTCACAGGTCTCAAATGTGTAGTTTTTAATGACATGTTTTAACAAACGTATATTCATTTTAAATCGTGATATATGGAACTACAGTAGGTTAAAAAATATATAATCCCCTCTTTTTGCAGGACTCCCTTTCAGATAGTCTTGCACTTTCATGGTCATTTCACCTGGAAAGTGAAATTGCACCTACTGCCTCTTTTCCTGTTAGTAACCAACCAGCTGCTTCCCCTAATGACGACATGCTCTGCAGCCAGTAATATGCTTGACCCCGAAGACACTGCTAGGGAAGCAGATGCCATGTTTTGAAATACAAATACTTGTTTGTGATGTTTCATTCACATCTACACACTTGAGACCAGTAAAGTCCATAGAATTGCCATTTAACAGGTGTGTCTGTGTTCCTGTCTCAGCCCCCAAGCTCTTCCCTGTGGCTTACAACCTGATCAAGCACTTCCTGAGCGAGGACACGCGCCGCAAGATTATCATCCTGGGAAGTGAGTACCTGTGTGCCTTCAGCATCCAGTCAAACAAGGGGAGCCAGGTGTGGGTACCTGTGTGCCTTCAGCATCCAGTTAAACATGGGGGGCCAGGTGTGGGCACCTGTCTGCCTTCAGCATCCAGTTAAACATGGGGAGCCAGGTGTGGATACCTGTCTGCCTTCAGCATCCAGTTAAACATGGGGGGCCAGGTGTGGGTTACAGGAAATGTGAGCTCTTCCTAAGTAGCTGTGGGTGCTCATGGGATTGAGGGAGCTGCCTGCTGTGAGGGGACACGGATGGCTGCTACTTGATGTGCCAGACTGTACCGGTATGGACAAAAGCTTCATAAAGTCGAATGAAACCTGCTGAATAATGTTACATTAACATATTGAATTACATACACTGCTTTGCAGTTTTCCATATACTTAACGAAAAACTGACAAGAATTGAAAAATGTGACATTTAGAAATCTAACATGAAATACTGTACTACTATTATGACTTCTGGTAGACTTTAGAGATATCATTTTGCAGTTTCTTTGATTGCTAGATGTTAACTGATATATCTAAATTATGTTCATATAGTTGTTTTTTTTCAATGACGTCTCAATCCTAAAATTCAAGGGTGAGACAAAACTTTTGGCCAAAGCTGTAGACAGCGCTGTTGTCCCTCATCATAACAACAAAAAATGAAAGTGGGGCATCCCTGACTGATGTCTTTAGAGAATAAGAATTGAATTCACCGTTTACTTATGTAGTTGAAAGCAGATTGAAACCAGTCCTGTTTGTTTCCATTGGCAACTGACAAATATCAAGCTGGATTGATTGGTGTTCACTGGCAGAAATAAGTCTGCCCTTATAAAAGTTTACAACAGTACAGTTGCACGGTATAGTTGCAGTTTTCCAATGATTTCCCCCTGGTTATACCATAGTTTGCCATGTTTTTTACTAAGCTTTACCATACCTCTCTGGGCTTTACAGTGCTTACTTATGCTTTACCAATGCTCAAACAATACTTTACTACACTTTACTGTGATCACATTTTATAAGGACTCTGACTCACTCTGATGGAGGATATGACAAAATGAGTTTGTGGCTGGGTGTAGATTGCCCCAGTTTGATATTGGAATGAGATGAGTTTTATATGATTAAACGATTGATAAAGCCGATGTGTGACTGGCCCTGTGTCTGCTCAGGTAACTGGCAGGAGATTCTGCTGCAGTACATCGAGCCGGACCAGCTGCCTGCCTGCTACGGAGGGACCCTCACTGACCCTGACGGAGACCCTCGCTGCAAAACCAGGGTGAGTCCGCGTTAGAGCAGATCAGAGCATTCTTTACAGTGAGAGCGTTCAAATAGGCAAACACTGCACGTCTGCATTGGCATGGAACACCCTGCAAATGTATGCTATTAAAACTAGGTGCCATTGTCATTCCTGAAACTTTGAAACTAGACGATTCTGCCACCAAAAAACACAAATATTCTGTGCTGTTTACCTGTGGCATACTTGTCAGGAATAGGGTTCCCTACCTTTAAATGGTACAGAAAATACTGTTTACAGATACCTGTCTAGGCACGCTAGTCTTGGATCAAGGTAATCTCCTGTAACAGGTGGTGTTTATAAGAGTGCAGCTCACTCCCTCTGTCTAACTTCATTCTCATTCTCACAAGGCCCATATTGTTGATCTTTTTGTTTTCCAGATTTTTCTTTTCCCTTAACTTAGGCAAAGCTGCCACACTATAAGTTCACTTCCTTCCTGTATTACAGGCAATAGGTCCCTACCTGAGCCTAACACTAGCCTTCTATGGGAGCCTTTTCTTGAATGTAGAGAGAAAGCAATCGCTTCCATCAATGTGTTGTGTTGTGGCAGGATAGCCAGGCTTCAAAAAGATCACCAGCTAACCAACATGGGGTTTGTGATTATGTTATTATTTAAGGACTCAAGTATTGTATTTTATTGAATTAATCTTCTTTAATTTCTATCATAATATCTCAGCCAGTGAGATATTTCAGTTTGTGTTTTGTTTTGCAAGTCCACAGTGACACCTTTTGATCACGTACTGCTACTGTATTCCAAGGATTTATTTGTTTAGAAATGCTAGAGAGACGAGTAAAAATATCTTTATAGATGCATTGGTTTGTTTGCTTGTTTATTTATTCATGGGGTGATTCTGTTTGTGTCAAATCTTTGTGCTTTGAGATCAATTATAAATGATGTATGTATATTCTAAAACATTTACTGGGGTGCGATATTTGCTGCTCCTTCTTGCTTACATCTTGAAATACATGCACAAGATTTGAACGAGGAATTCATCCCACAGGTACAATGGTATCAATATTTACAGGGTGGCCTATTTGTTCTTTATTTTACCCACTTACATAGATTTCTGCCATGCCACTGGTATTGCTATCTCAAATGACATTCAACAGCGTAACAGACAGTTGGTGATATTTGATATGCAAATCACGTTAAATAATGTGAACAACCAAATGGTGTCTAAACTTTGAACAACCTTTATTTATTTGCTTACTTATTTATTTAAACTGGAAACGGTTGCTTCCCAATTAATTCAGAAAAAGCCCTTTCCCAGTGGCACAAGCAAACCAGACTGGTGGTATATATCCCATGGGCCACACCAGAACCAGGCCGTGACACTTCTCTGAATCCGGCCCTGGGCCGAACCAGGCTATTGTATTTCATTTCTTGTCAAACGGGATGCGTTCTTGCAGAGCTCCGCACATCACTGTAGTCTGGACAGAACATGCTCTGCTCTGAGATAAAGGTGAAACGTGCACAAAACAAAGACGAGCATAACAAAAGTAAACTCATACCTACCAATATTCACTTTAACTTAGGCATACCTTTGAGTCCTTAAATGAAATACTTTTTTTTTTTACAACAATCCTCTTCATTCTTCCAGATGCAGATCAGCTAATAAAACCAGTGAATTGTAGGAGGCACTGGGATTATCAAAGGCAAAGCATTTCACTGCATTAAAACATGATGTTTCTACCCTTAGATACTTTGATAAAAATTGTACCGCCCAGAAGTGGGGCCTCTCGATCACCTAGCGAGACACAGGGAGTCATGTTGGATCTTACCTGTGGGAACCACGTCTCCCGGCGGACTAAATAAGGACCTATGTGAATATGTGCTGCTTCTAGCTTCTATAGAGACCCCTCTAGAGACCTATATAGAGACCCCTATAGGACGATGTTGCTTCATTATAGTTTTATAGTATTAGGAATGTATCTATGCACACTGCCCTACAGCAAGTATTGGGATAGTAAGAGATCCAGTCAGCAAGTTGTCTGAGGGGTAAAAGGATCAATAGGAGCCCCAGCCCCGGTCATTCTGCATTTACTCATCCGCACCGATGCTTGTTGAGGGGAGAGTGTACTGTATGGAATCAGGGCACAAAGAGATCTGGGGGAAATTGTCGAGCAAAAGCAAAACTCATTATTTGCCTTTTATTTCCTGTGCAGCAGATATTAGGACCCAGCCTGAGCCTTAAAGTTTTATTTTGTAATTCAGAATTCTTTTTTTTCCAATTGCTGCAGATTTCACTATATATATATATATATTTGTGTGTTTGATGTTTTCAAGGCCTCACTTGCGCTCCATTGAAACTAAAGCTTGGCAAATCTTTGCCATTTCAACACAGAGCATTGCCAGCAATAACAATAATTATAAATATAAAGTGCAAAACAGAACCAGTGATTTCACTGAATTTTGATATTGCGCTTATTTTGGCCAGCTTAGACGTTCCCACATTAATGGAAATGAAGTGGGAAAGTACTTCCCTCAAACTTGTAACATTGTGGCTGGATAACTGGGCTTCCCAGAATTGATCATAAACTTTGGAACAAAAAGATCAATAGCAAACAATAAGATACGATAAGAATATTCTGGTAATTATAGGTGAGTGCATGTTTTAAAGCCTTGGTTATTACCGTTTGTTTAACTGGTGAGTACGATGCCCTCGGATTAAACTTTTATGAGAGCCTCGACCTGGGGGCCACTTGTATTTACACGTCCATTCAATAGCCAGCTATCTCTAGACAGGCCTCACAGTACATCATACACAGTTTTATATACATTATTGTATCATGGCTGTGGTCAAGTTATTATATCACAGCAGGATGCTAAGATTAAGGCCCACTTTCGGACTCGTGTCAGTAAAGTAAACTTTAATAAACTGCACAGAATTAGGCTGATTTGCTACCTTAGTAACATAATAGATTGTGTTTGTATTGCCTGAATCTCTCAACAAAGCAGGGTTGCTAATTTAACATCTAACCTTAACTGATCCATCACAAGACCTGACCTTAACTGATCCATCACAAGATCTAACCTTAACTGATCCATCACAAGACCTGACCTTAACTGATCCATCACAAGACCTAACCTTAACTGATCCATCACAAGACCTCACCTTAACTGGTCCATCACAAGACCTGACCTTAACTGATCCATCACAAGATCTAACCTTAACTGATCCATCACAAGACCTGACCTTAACTGATCCATCACAAGATCTAACCTTAACTGATCCATCACAAGACCTGACCTTAACTGATCCATCACAAGACCTAACCTTAACTGATCCATCACAAGATCTAACCTTAACTGATCCATCACAAGACCTGACCTTAACTGATCCATCACAAGACCTAACCTTAACTGATCCATCACAAGACCTAACCTTAACTGATCCATCACAAGACCTGACCTTAACTGATCCATCACAAGATCTAACCTTAACTGATCCATCACAAGACCTAACCTTAACTGATCCATCACAAGATCTAACCTTAACTGATCCATCACAAGACCCGACCTTAACTGATCCATCACAAGACCTGACCTTAACTGATCCATCACAAGATCTAACCTGATCCATCACAAGACCTGACCTTAACTGATCCATCACAAGACCTGACCTTAACTGATCCATCACAAGACCTGACCTTAACTGATCCATCACAAGACCTGACCTTAACTGATCCATCACAAGGACAGTTTTGCTCTTATTGAAGCAAGTCCATTTTCCTGCAGACGTGTTGAGGGTTAACAGTGCTCATTCAGTCCACTCTGCATCATCTTTTCAAATCTTTTGCTCGCTATTTCTCCTCCTCTCCTTTCACCCTTCTAATTGTGTATCATTGCCCGAAACACAGTTAACTTTTTCTCACAGAAATGTCACATTTTGTTTATGGCGGCATTTTGGATTTCGTTTTCCTTCATGATCTTGTAGTGCTCTCGAATTGGTCATTTCAGAGGACTTTATGATTAATTTGTCTGTTCCTCTTTTAATTGCCGTCCTAAGAAGTTGCTTTTTCTCTCTTTTGAACAGGCTCTCAGCCTTGACCCCTCTTGCAGTGTTTCTCCTCCTCAGAGGTTGCAGTGAATGCATGCAAGTCGTTGTTTTTTACAAACACTCCTAGTATGCACACAGTCTTCAGCACCTGGCTGTTGGTACCTCTTTTTAGTCACAATCCTGGCTTCCAGGCAATTAAATGCTTCCTCACTTTTATGTCCTATTTTGCCTTTTTCTCCTGTCTCCTTTCTTTGGAGTCAATGGTTATCATTTAAACTGCTTTGTGAATGTTGTTTTTACAGATCTGTTGAAGTGTTAATTTGAATGTTCCAGGTGATTTACACTGCTGCTGTTGTGGAAACACCATTCTCCACAGGACAATGAAAGTAGCAGGTGGAAATTACAGGCAACAAGGGCTGGGGCTGTGTCTTAATTTGGTTCTTAAAGGATCCCAGTGATTCAGGCTTGGCAACTCTGCAACATTCATTTTGACATATTTAGCTCAACACTTCATTACTGAAAATATGCTGCACATTCCTACATGTTATAAAAAGTTAGTGTAGGCATTGATAGTATGTTAAGACGTAGGCTGGGACTACCACCACTTTCATTGAGTGCACTGTAGCTGGGCACACAGTGTTCCACAGGGACACACTATTCAAATCGCTTGGGAATGTTTTTCCACAACACTTTATAATTGCCTTGTATATTAATACAGATGGCTTGTAGCTTCTATTTAGAAGTGCATTGCCTAGCTTCAGGAAATCATTTTTATAAGCTGTATTGCACAGATAGATTACAAACACAAATTAGTATTTCATTGTGGCAGTTGTAAGTGTTTTTGATACAGTAGAATCTGTTCTATCTGATTTAATTGGTTCCAGGGGTCCATCGGATATGTGAAAATATCGTATCTCAGAGGGACTCGTTATACTACATTGTAGTTGCTTAATTAACGACATTGTGTTATAAATTACAATGTCAGGTACAGGTTTGTCTAAATCACCATCGTACATGTGTTCATCTTTTTAACGGTAGGGAAATGCTACGAATCCCTTGCTTTCTTGTTTTTATATTGAACATGGTTCAACTGGGCAGGTTGTTTATGTGAAGTGACAGCATGTCAAAAGTGAAACGCAATTCCCAAAAGTCTTTTTTTAATCTGCAACTGAATCCATTCTGTCCTGCTAAGAGATGAATAATAAAATGTGCATTGATCAGTTTCCATCTGTACCGTTCTGATTGTAGCGGCATGTGTATATGACACATGCCAGAGGCCCTTCAGTTAGTACAGGGTATTGTATCTTACAGGATCAGATGTGACAGGTTCTACTGTATGTGTTTTTTCAGATGTTATCCAATCCTTTACTAACAGTGACTGGGGTGTAACAGTAGATGTGTACTATATAATGTATTGATGCTTGAGACATGATTTGTACATTGCCTTGAAAAAGACTGAAAAGTGTCTGGTTTGATTGCTAATAAATTCAGTTGGGCACATCATCAAGAATGAGGCTGGGTTCTTTCTGTGGCCAGTTATTGTAGCTCCTTTGCTACAGATTCCTGCAGCGAGGTCAAAACTAAAAGAAAGTAGTTTAGGTAGGACACACTGGAAATTGATTTAACACATTAAATGTTTAAACCAGGCTCTTAGTTTTACCTCCCGCGTTTATGGTTTAGTGTTTGGATTGATATTAACCATCCACCCCCAACGCTAGGCTATTCTCTGTAAAGGTACATCAGGCCAGTACAGCAGGAATGAATGCTAGACTAAGATTGTGACAGAAAGGTAATATAATCCCTTAGATGCGATATGAGCGGTTGAAATGTTCACTGGCAATTAGATTGTAATTCAAGAAGATTGAACTCTCTCATAGTTTTCTTTACTCCTCTTCAAAAGCAAACTGTCACAAAGTACAGAAGAAAACCAAAATTAAGACCACATAAAAGAGATGACTGAAATGTCTGTACTTTTGAAACTTGTATTATATTAAGAAATGGTGTACATGTTTAACATGGAAAATAATATTAAGAAAAGAAACAATAAGCCAGGAGAGCTGTGTTTCTATTAAAACCCACAGTGTCAGTTCTGCACATCTAGCAGGCTGTGTAAAAAAGTTCTTAAGTATAAATACTCCACAAATTAAATGCAACTCTAACCCTGTAATTAAGCCTACGGTAGACGATCAACTTGCACCGCCTTAGACTTTAATATTAATAGGTAGTTCTACAGCCAGTACCGTATTTAAAAAAGTGTACACCTCAAACTAAAACGATAGGAATCATGCACTGAGGTTCAAACACAAATCAACGTATTCTACTGTCCTATTCTTTTGTATTTGTTCATAAATGCAAGAAAGGTGGAAAATGAAAACTCAGTGCGCTTAACAGGTGTGTGGTAGAATACAGGGCTAGAATACAGGACTAGAATACAGGGCTAGAATACAGGGCTAGAATACAGGGCTAGAATACAGGACTAGAATACAGGACTAGAATACAAAGCCAGATTACAAGACTAGAATACAAGGCTAGAATACTAGACTAGAATACTGGACTAGAATACAGGGCTAGAATACAGGGCTAGAATACAGGGCTAGAATACAGGACTAGAATACAGGGCTAGAATACAGGACTAGAATACAAAGCCAGATTACAAGACTAGAATACAAGGCTAGAATACTGGACTAGAATACAGAGCTAGATTACAGGACTAGAATACAGGGCTAGATTACAGGGCTAGAATACAGGACTAGAATACAGGGCTAGAATACAGGACTAGAATACAAAGACAGATTACAAGACTAGAATACAAGGCTAGAATACTAGACTAGAATACTGGACTAGAATACAGGGCTAGAATACAGGGCTAGAATACAGGGCTAGAATACAAAGCCAGATTACAAGACTAGAATACAAGGCTAGAATACTGGACTAGAATACAGAGCTAGATTACAGGACTAGAATACAGGGCTAGAATACAGGGCTAGAATACAAGGCCAGATTACAAGACTAGAATACAAGGCTAGAATACTGGACTAGAATACAGGGCTAGAATACAGGGCTAGAATACAGGGCTAGAATACAGGACTAGAATACAAAGCCAGATTACAAGACTAGAATACAAGGCTAGAATACTGGACTAGAATACAGAGCTAGATTACAGGACTAGAATACAGGGCTAGAATACAGGGCTAGAATACAGGACTAGAATACAGGGCTAGAATACAGGACTAGAATACTGGACTAGAATACAAAGCCAGATTACAAGACTAGAATACAAGGCTAGAATACTGGACTAGAATACAGAGCTAGATTACAGGACTAGAATACAGGGCTAGAATACAGGGCTAGAATACAGGACTAGAATACTGGACTAGAATACAAAGCCAGATTACAAGACTAGAATACAAGGCTAGAATACTAGACTAGAATACTGGACTAGAATACTGGACTAGATCACATGACCAGAATACAGGGCTAGAATACTGGACTAGAATACAGAGCTAGAATACAGGACTAGAATACAGGGCCAGATTACAAGACTAGAATACAAGGCTAGAATACTGGACTAGAATACTGGACTAGAATACAGGACTAGAATACAGGACTAGAATACTGGACTAGAATACTGGACTAGAATACAGGACTAGAATACAGGACTAGAATACTGGACTAGAATACTGGAGTGATTGCTTTTAAAGACAGTGCAAAACAACAGAGTTCTGAATCACCCTGTTTTCAATCCAGACCTTATAAAATACAGTGTGGTCAGACAGTGATTTGATAATATTGCCATAGAACAGAGAATTAACAGGAGTCATCAAGTAGCGCTTTATTTTTTGCTTGCATTATTCATACAGATCATTTTTAAAAGTTCCTACACAATTTGGGCTCCTTTGGTTTCTGTCTGTCTGTCTGTCTGTCTTCTTTTCATCTCTCTTGACAAACAAGATCAGGAAACAGCTCTGCATTCTCGGTTGGTTTAATTTTTAATTTAATTCTTTTGTGTGTGTATGTGTATGTGTGTGTATATATCTATAACTCAAATACCACAATAATACTACAAGGGCAGCAGTGTGGAGTAGTGGTTAGGGCTCTGGACTCTTGACCGGAGGGTTGTGGGTTCAATCCCAGGTGGGAGACACTGCTGCTGTACCCTTGAGCAAGGTACTTTATCTAGATTGCTCCAGTAAAAACCCAAGTGTATAAATGGGTAATTGTATGTAAAAAATAATGTGTAAAAAAAAAAAAAAAAAGATAATGTAATTGTAAAAATAATGTGATATCTTGTAACAATTGTAAGTCGTCCTGGATAAGGGCATCTGCTAAGAAATAAATAATAATAATATTAATATGCAGCACTCTAAGTTTGGGTTTGATTAAATGACATTCAGCTGAAGAATCTGAGCCAAGTTTCTCCAAATCTATGCAGGGGGATTAGTTCATTTTCATTCAATAGCTTCTTAAAAAAAACTAAATAAAGTCATTTTGAATATTAAAATAAGAAGATATTTGCAGCTGTAGAACATAAGAAAAAAACTAGAGGAAGCTGTTTGGCTCATCAAGACTACAGGAAACAGTACTGTGTGATAACTCTGCGTTTGTTTTAAACACAGTACAGTGTTTGGTAACGCTGCGTGGGCTCATAGAGCAGTCTTGTGTTTTTACATTTGGAAGTGGAATTGAGTTCTATTCAATATAGTTGTTCAGCCTCTTCATGCAGTCAGCTCACTGCTGCCTGTGTTGTGTTCCAGGTTAAGTACGGAGGGGAGGTACCTCAGTCCTACTACGTGCGGGTCTCCATCAAGCAGCAGTACGAGCAGACTCTCTGCATCAGCCGCGGCTCCTCCCAGCAGCTCGAGTATGAGATCCTGTTCCCTGGCTGTGTGCTCAGGTGAGTGGGGCTTTCCCTTCCCCATCCCGACCGCTCAGGAAAGGGGAGCAGCAATGGAGCAGAGGCTCAGCCACATGCAAGCAAGCGCGTCTCAGGCCCGACCTGGGCACCCCCTGCCTGCTATTCACTCTGGGGCAGCTCTTCACAAGTCACTGTTAATTACATTGTGTGGTGCTTTTGTAATGTGGGCTAATGTCCACTGGGAAGCATTTCACTGAGCTGGACTGGAACCCAGGCCTGCAGCGCTGAAGGGCACACAGCACCACCTTCTGTGCAGTTAGAAGACATACACAGCATATTAAAATATATATTGGGCCATTTGGCCCATCAACGATTGTCTAATTCCTAGTAGCTGATTGATCACAGAACTTCACCTCCTTACACCTTCTGAGCAGTGAAAAGAGTGTTCATATGTAGCATCTAACATTTGAAAATGTTTCTTTATTTTTTTTTAAATCCTGAATGCTGCCCCTGAGCTTTAGGTTCTATTAGATTGCAAGATCAAGCCGTGATGAGCTTATTACTGATTTCCATATACTTTCTATAGGGGGAATGAATCACCCTGATGGGGACGAGTTGTAGAGCTTCCTTAGGAATCCTAAAGTATAATGTAATAGGAATCAATGTCCCCAGAAAGAGAGCAGTACTGTGTGTGTGTGTGTCGGAGCAGTGTCTGATGTGTGTGTGTGTGTGTGTGTGTGTGTGTGTGTGTTGGAGCAGTGTCTGATGTGTGTGTGTGTGTGTGTTGGAGCAGTGTCTGGTGTGTGTGTGTGTGTGTGTGTCGGAGCAGTGTCTGATGTGTGTGTGTGTGTGTGTGTGTGTGTGTTGGAGCAGTGTCTGATGTGTGTGTGTGTGTGTGTGTGTGTCGGAGCAGTGTCTGATTGGTTGTCGGTTTGCAGGTGGCAGTTTGCCAGCGAGGGGTTGGACATCGGCTTCGGGGTCTTCATCAAGACGAAGGTGGGGGAGCGGCAGAAGGCGGCCGAGATGGTGGAGGTGGTTCCAAGCCAGCGGTACAATGCACACCTAGTACCGGAGGACGGCTCTTTCACCTGTCAGGACCCAGGCATCTGTGAGTACACACACTGCTAGGTGCTGGTACACTTGGCCTGCTGTTTTCTAATTGATAAGGTGAGCAGACACCTGCAGGACTGGCCTCTGTCCTCCACGGGCTGGCAGCTCACAGCATCCACTGGAGAGCACCGTGGTGTTAAGAGGTGATTGGATGTGGGAGTGTAGAGCACCCACTGACTGCCAGTTCTCTTGAGGCTTTGTGGCGAAACATAATTGAACACCAAATAAAAACTGTACAATTCCTGTCTCCTAGTAAAAACACCCCTATTGTTAAAGTTAACCCTTTGAGGTCCATTTATTCAGCGCCGGCCAAAACAGGTTTAAAAGGCACTGCATACCAACATGACACTCAGCACTGCATCTCCAGCCCCGCCCCACCCCTTGTTCGCTGTATTTATCACATATCTCTTCATAGTCGTGCATACGGATAAATCCTCTTCTGATTTTAAAAAGCAGGGTCTGGACCGAAAAGGAAAAATTTTAATGTCGGACCTGGTTCAACATAGGACCGCAAAGAGTTAAGTCAGTGCATGGGGCCAGTGTTTTTATAAATGTACTATGCTACACATGACACAAGAAACGCAGTAGTTAAACCAGTGTCTCTGCTCCCCAGATGTACTGCGGTTCGACAACACTTACAGCATCTTGCACTCGAAGAAGATCAGCTTCTCTGTGGAGGTGCTGCAGTCAGACAACGGCTCCGTATCCAAAGCCCAGGAGCCCAAGGGAGAGGCTGGGGAAGAACTCGCAGCCAGCAGCCAATAGAAAGAGGAGGAGGAGGACAGGACCCAACTGCAGGCAGCCCCGCCCCGCTTCTCCCCAGATCAGGACGCGCCACCCTCTGTACTCACTGTATTAGACAGGGAAGCCTGGCCAAATAGGTACTGCCCCCAAGCTGGGGTGGGGGGTCGATAGTTTTGACAATTGCTAAGTGCTTCCTGAGCTGAACTCGGAAACGTATCTGTCCAGATTGTTCTATGTGTAACCTCGGTGTGGCTGGCACCCCTTTCTATAATGCTCATTAATGCCACATTTTGACATGCAGTATAATTCTGTTACTGTGTAGTTAGTGCACCATCTAGTGATAAAAACGTTTAGTGTTTCATATTTACACTTTTAAGGCACAGAGATACTATTTAACGTATAAATGTACTAGGACTTTGGGGTTAGTGCCCTCAAGCTTATTTCCCCAAAAAAACATTCCAATATCTGACCAATTGAACTCTTTGCTTTATACTTACTATAATTATCCCACTGACAGGGACCCATTCTGTACATGGATTGTATTTACATGGTAGCTCATGTGGTGGCACTTGGTACGGGCATTCCTGTGCACATGTTCTTGGGGATGTTGGAGTCACTGTGTCCCTGTTGTTCATGAGTTCTTATCTCTTGATGAAGAATGTGAGGTATGTTCATTGGATCTAATCATTGGCAGCTCAGTCCTTTTTAAATCACTGAATCCGACCCTCCCCTCTGGCATTGCCATTGTACAGATTACATGCACTGCTAGAGGTCTGATTTGTAAAACCCTGCTACACCAATTGTAATGATCTGAGCAGCTATACTTAGATACACCAGTGTCTATCTCAATTGAATAGACCTGTATTACATGCCCCGATGTATTAATTGGGTAACAGTACCTGCTTTTTCAGGACACTGGCACTTGAATGGTTGAACAATTGAATATTAAATATGGGACTGTTTTTATCCAGCTTTGATGATTATAGTCATGGTTACCTATACGAATGTGTTCTCAATGAGAGGAGGCGATTAGACCCATCAGTACTGTGTTCCTAGTTGCTGATTTATCCCAGAACTTTGTCTAGTCGGTTCTTAAAGGATCCTAATGATTCAGAAGCAACGACCTAACTTAAACCCATTCCATACTCTCAGCACTCTCTGTAAAGTATACATTGGACTGGACTCCTGTTATGAGCTGCATGTAAAAAACAGTATGCAGCTGTCTCTCGGGTACACGCTTCACTGTAGTACACCCCCCTCTAGTGGCGTACTGTGGCATAATATATACTGGAGCTAGAGCAGTCCTCATAATACGCACTGTATTGCTATGTTTTCTGTCTGCTGTATTATATTAGAGAGCAGTTTGTAGAAGGTCCTGTGCACACCGTTCTGTACATAGAGGGTTCAGGACCTGGCAAGATGTTGGGTGAATTACAGGTATACAGTTTTGGAAAAATGAAAGCACATTTTAACATGTGTTAAAAAATCACTAAACTCAGTAAATGTAGGTTCAAATAAAAAATCATATCACATTTATACTTAAAAATGGTGAAAGTAATTGAATATATTCACAATACAAAATACCTGGTTTTGAAAATAACCCCTTTAGTGTTCAAAGTATTTCTCTTGTTTAGAAATAGGTACGTTTCAGGTAACTTTCCGCTGCTATACGCTGTACCTATAAAGTCCAGAGAATACGCTGAAAATAAAACTGATTGTACTGCGTTAACCCTTTATATCCTGGATACACCTGCATCCTGGATACATCTGCTGAGAACTGTGGCAAAAGATACAGAGATAGTTGTCCAGACTGCTAACTAATGGAGCATCTTAAACTATTGGGTGTCAATACTGGATCCACTGGAACACCAGCAGAGTTACCAGTGAACCCAGGATTAAAGGGTTCAGCCAACACAATCAGTGCAGCCTAATGCAGTTTGCACAGGGTGTACAGGACCTACCTGTATAGAGCTCCAGTACTTGGTGGAGTGGAGTGTATATGCTACTTGATTGGAGAAACCTTGATCTTTTCCCCATGTGTGGCCATCGTCTCATGGCATGGGCTGAAGCTTATTGACCGGCCTGTTGCTAGAACCATTTATTTGTTGGCCAGTGAATTCTTGTACATGTATCTTGCAATGTAAAGCTTGTGTAATAACATGTGTTCTTAGCTCTCAGTGCCGTATGGGTTTGCTGTTGATTTTCGTTGTTTTCTAGACTTTAGTAAATACCTTCTTTGTAACTGAGTATCACCTGACAGTTAGGTCACAGCAGCCTATTTGTTCCGGACACTGGCACCTCAGTGGTTGAACATTGTTAAATACTGGGAACTACTTCTTCAGGTTTGATGAAACTACATTATACTGATGCGTTATTAACCAGAGAAACCGATTAGATCCATCAGTGCTCGGTTACTTGCAGTAGATTTATCCCAGTCAGTTTTTAAACCAATGATTCGGCAGCAACAACGTGCCTAAAAACTCATACTCTCGCCACTCACTGTAATGTATACCCTGAGCTGGGGATGACCATGTCACTCTACTTGATATTAAGGTACCTTTTTAAGATGAGAAAAATAAAATAAAAAAAATCAACAGCAAAACAATCCTACTTGTTCCGATGATTAGAAAATGTTTTTCAAAGGTTATTACACCTTTCAGAAGAGTGGTGAAGTGAAATCACATTCAGTGGCTTTTAATTCATGGTTTGTTTACTGCAGGGATAATTGCAATGTTTGTCTTTTAAAAGCACATTCCAAAAAGCTACCCTAATAATTGATTATCCCCATGACGGGGATATAATGTAGTCTGGAGATGCATGTATTGTATGTATTTATTCCCAGTAAAGTATATCCCATTTTTTAGCTCTATCTTGAGAACTGCTCATCCAACAGGGATGAAACTTGGTATGGACATTCCTTATAAGTTTTGCATTAGAGTTTTGTCTTGGGGTTAGTTTAATTATACCTGTGCATTTGTTCTAAAAGGCTGCATGCTGTGCTCAAGGGGACTTGCTTTTTCATGGTACTGAACCCTTATGGTATTAATATAACAGTCGGGTATAGATTACTGCAGTACATACCCGTGCCTTGTTGTTCATTTTTCAATTGTTTTATATCATGTTCTGCAGTATTCACCAAGCCTGTGTTAAATGTATATGCAGTGAGTGCAGGTTGAAATTCAAATAGGGTCAGGTTTGAGCTTTGAAATCTGAACTGGAAAAGTAGACTGTTCTGATGGTCCCAAACTGAGTCTTGAGATATGCAAAGGGTATGTACATTGAGGCTGAACCCACATGTAAGAGAAATAGATAAAACATATATTTTGGAATACTATATAGGGTCCTGGTCACAAAACTGTAAGGGATGTTTTTTTTTTAAGTACTGTTTTTGATTATAAACATTGTTATATGTTAAACAGCGCTTTGAAAAATGTGTTATAAACATGTAAACTCTCTAAGACAGTTGAAAAAGGTGTCATGGTCTTAAAGTGTTATTTGATTAATAATTCTTTAAAACAGTCTCGACACTTTAAAATCTTTGTTTAAGCATTATTCAACTACATAACATTGAAGTACTGAATTTTGGGTTAGGGTTAAGGTGGAAAGTGACAGATATCAGTAGCTTCTAGAGCATGTTACCATAGCCTTTACCTGATCTGCATGTTCCAGTATCCCCAATCAACCAGGCTTTGTGTTTCTTTTTTTTAAATGTATTGTAGTTTTGGTTTATTTTGTAACTGCTGTCTTTTGCGCACTGAACAACAACACATGTTTAAAACAATGTGTACATACAGCATTCCCGGGCTGAAAGGACTGTTTGTCCATTCCTTAGAACCAGGCTGCAGCGTGTGGGAAACGAGGTATTAATCAAGGCGCTCTGTAAGGTAGCAATCCGTGTATATGCCTGCAGTCTGGAAGGGTGCAGGTTCATGTCATGTTGATTCAATCACGCACATTTTAAATAATTGTATTCAATATATGTTATTGTGTTGGAATTGCAACGATATAGATAAATATCTTATTGGTAATATTAGTGTTATTTCCATGTATATGATAGAAAACCAGATTTTCAGGCCTAAGAATATATACACAGCCTTAAAACAAATATGTAGTTCCTGTTTGAAACACCTGGATTTTTAGGGGTACCTGATGACCAGGTACAGCTACAAATGCCTTCTGAAAACCCCAAGTCTGCATTACTGTAACCAAAGCACTTCTCTGTGTTACTGGACACAATTACACTACAGGATAAAAATGGGACCCCCGGCCTGTTTCTTTATCGGTTGACAATACTGCAATGTTAGATGTATTGTTTTAAGTATAAGACATGTTTATCTCTCTCCTCACTGGTACAGTCCTCATCTCCCCTCTTGTTTATTGTCTGGTGTGCTGCACGTTTGGATTGTTAGTTTTGTACAGCTGCGTGTTGTGCACTACAGGGGCAGAGCGGGAGCGACGTGTTTTAATGCTCTATACTGAGGGGGCAGGATGACAATACTGGAGAACTGAACTTAACTGCTTTCACGCAGAATCCCAGTTAAAATCCAGGAAACTGCCAAACGTTTCAACACTTGAAAGGAATTCTTTTTTTTTAATGTAATTGAAGGATCTTGTTTTTTGCCTAGTGCAGACTGAAAAGTGCTCAGTGAGCAATCGTTGTGATTCCTTCAGATTACTCTTAAGTGTATTTTCTATTCAGATTCTATTTGAATGTTAACACGTAAATGCTGTTTACATAATTTGTGAGAAACTATGCCTATTATACCTAATAAAACCTACACAATGTTATAATTGAGTCCCAGTTGTCTTATTAAATCTACACTATTACACCATAATAGTATTACATGGTATTGCTCTTAATCACCTGGAGAATGGAATCTAGCAAGCAGCTACTTCCCCTACCTCATGACTGAAGTGCTGTTCAGCCAGTGCCATGCTTGGACTGTGAACACTCTGCTGAGGTGAAGTGGTGGAACTAACAGAGTACTTGAAAGTAGGAGAGCTTTCACCGAACTGGTATATATACATGTGTCTCACAGCTGTGTGAATTGAAACACAGAACAGGTGAGGTTTACACTATTATATGTTGGCTTTAACTGCTTTAATGTCCTACGTGCATCAAAAGGGAGTTTCATGTGTCAGGAGGGGTCCTAATACCTGTTGCACGGGCACTCAGTCTGCATTGAGGTTGCAGGTTGAAAGGACATCACCAGAAGTTGTATTACACCTTTTAAAAGAGTAACAAATATGAAATTCATAATATCAGTACAAAGGAAGCGGGTAAGAGGTAAAGACACACACTGCTATCAAACGCTGTGGTGTAGCAGGATAAAGGAGTATCGGCAGGGGTAAGTCATTGAGAAAGGCTTTCAAAATGCCCTACGTCTTGAAAGGTTAGAAGTCGTCCCTTGTCATTGTTTTCCATTCTGTTTTTGTAAGGAAGTTTACTTCCTGTGTTACACGTATTGGGTCCTCATCTCGGCCTCACACGTACATGTTCAGTGGTGCACAGGTGAAGTTTTAAAGTTGGCAGATTAGGACATTATAATATATATATATATATATATATATATATATATATATATATCTTGTCTGTTGGTGTTAATTTCAAAACAGGACATCTGTTTTCCCCGTCACTAACCCTTACAAAAATACCCTTTAAAATTCATATAGCAATCCTTTAAAAATGATGTCCTTGGCAACCCTTTTAAAATGATGATGTCATTGGTCATGTTGGTGAATGACTCTGTCATAGTAAAGCTGTGAATCTGGTATAATATTGCGTTTCTTCTTCAATGAACTTTTTCAATCGGTATGATCCTCAACTTTAATCTAGGAGTAACACGCCAAAACAGCTTTCTGCACAATAAGAGAGCAATCCAGTATTCTTAAAGGCAGTGACGTGTGGAAGGGAGAGGGGGCTGGGTGTGCTCCTGCCTTCCTGTCCTTATGCCCCAAAAATGCCCTTTTTCTCAGTCATGCAATGCTTGAAAAGTGCCCTTTTTTCTCAATCAGCCCCTGCCCTTTTAATGTCCTCTGCATGTTACTGCTTAAAGGGTATCTTCTACGGAAGAGACCAAATACTAAATAAAGGTTTGTCAGCATTTCTTAATTATATTGTGGAGATGAATCTTGTTTTCCTGTATATGGAGGTGTGTACAGTACTAATACTATGGAAATGCCACCAGGATTAACGAAGGGCAAAGGCATGTATATTTTAAAATAACATTTAAGCAGCATGACACACAGCAGTTACACATGCATAAGTATTCAGATATACCTATGAAAATACTGAAAAACATGACAGAGTTTAGCAAAAACATTTCCATAGATGTATAACTTGCATGGTTTTGAGGACATCAGAATCCTGCACTGAGGGAGGACATTTTGAAGGAATGTCTGAAAAAACACATTTGTGTCAGAAAGTGACATTTTTGACCCCCTTCCAAATCCTAATTATTATTATTATTATTATTTCTCCGATCTCTTTGAGGTCAAGTATAGCTTCTTTTTTTCTTGCTGTAGTCGTACATGCCTGCCTTCACCTCCTATTGACCTTGACTGTACTGTAAAGAACACACAGTACAGCAGTAGGCACGCTACTGCAATACATTGTCATGCTCTTACATATAACAGACACAATATTAATGATACTCTTACTCCAGGCACTGACACTAGGTTGTGTTTTTTTGGAGGAAGTCACGATATTTAACCGCTGTAAAAAAGCCTCGTTGTGTTTGACACGCACTAAATAATATAGCAGCACAGTCTGCAGCTGTTACTGTAACCCGGAACTGGAGCATCTTTAGCTAGGGATCGTCGTGAATTTCACTTGCATCACCTTTTGTTGATGTTGCTTTTGAATAAAAGAAGGGCTATACTTACTCCACTTCAAATTGAATTAAAAATATATATTATACAGTAAAATATGATATTGTTTGTTAGTAGCGTTTAATCAGTTAAATAACAGGTTCAACTTTTGCCAATTTATCACGCTAGTAAATTGCGGACGGTCCCTGGTAATTGCGAAGTGCCCCTCTGAGCGTGTTAGAGTTTCTGTACTGATTCGCACAGGGTCACTTTCTGGACTAATCATGGACTCGAACCCGGAGCACAGCAAGGAGGTTGATATCTACCGCGACACGTGGGTCCGCTTTTTAGGTGAGTCGGATTTGAATGGTTTTGTTCGACGTGATGAAGTTTATTTCTTAAAAAAAAAAATCAATCTAAACTTAAATGTCGTGCTTGACCGTGATTAACTATTGGAACAGCTCAATATAAAGTAGCACATATGAAAATATGCGTGCCTGTATCGATGCTGTCTCAAATGTGTATGCATATCAGAGACACAGTTTAAAAGAGACTACATATTAATGTAAACCAGATTTCTATAGAAAAGAAACGATGCATTGTTTTGCCATAGTAGTTACGCGTGGAAGTGGAATACCAATACCTAAAAACTTTGTTTTACTTGGTTCTATAAACAAATAACTATTTGTATAAATTAAACGCATCAACAGGGAAAACATATGTTAAAATGAATCACAGATCTTTCATTTTATGTTTTAAGGCGACAGAGACAGCGCTGCGAGAGCTTGTTTGACCCGCATACCCGGGTAGCGTCACTCACTCATTCATTAATTCTGCACAGGAGGTCCGGTTTCAGAAAATAGTCATTTATTTAAATATGTATTTAAAAATGTATTTTTATTTACGACATGAAATATTTAATGAGATATATATAACTAATTTATTTTAAACAAATTATTAAAATCTAGATATGTGTTACGTACTTAACTTACACTCTGTCAACTCTAGAATTTCCCCAAATACCTCTAAGAAAAAATTTAGTATGAGGGCTCAAGTTCCTGTTTTTCTTATTGTAAACACAAACAGTTAGGCTGGTGATATGTGCAGTATACACTGAATCTTTTGAAAATGTGTGTTTCTTATTCTGGTTAAATGCATAAAACTCTTAGGCACACGGGATATGCATTTCACAGGAATCTACTGCATGTGCATTGTCGTAGGAAATGTGCTTCACAAGTTAACAGGTATATGCAATTATCATGTATGCAATTCATTGGGATACACTGTATCTGTATAATTCTTAAACCTTAAACCTCCAGTAATATTATATTGGCACACCATGGTTACACTGTAAAAAAACAAATCTATAAATGTAGTTTTTTTTCATCATTTTCCAGAATACATATTCACTGACTGGCACAACACTTAAACACGGCTCTTACAACTAAATGGATTTCCTGTGCAGCAGGTATTAGGCCCCCACCTGTGCCTCTCACTCAGATTCTATGCAGCACAGACTCTATGTTGTCCTAGGGGCCCTAATACCAGCAGCACATGAAGTGATCTTATACTGGGCAGTCAAAGTAAATCGAACGTCTGGAGAAATCAGTGGTGGCAGCTGCCAACTGGCATGATGTCACAGCGCATGGACTTGCACATTATGAATACATCTTAGGGAACAAAATGCTTTAGACAGAAAAAAAACCTTTAAAAACTCCTCTAAAATGAAAAATGTACCTCCAGATTGCCCTGAGCTGAAACGTGACAGGGGAGTGTATAGGGCAAAGCCTGAAATAGTTATCTTTTTTTTTTTTTTTTTTTTTACGAACTTTTTGCTTGCTTACTTGGTTACAATACTGATAGGAATGTATGCTGTGAGTCACGCAGAACCTGTAGCACTACTTTGCTATTAAAAATATGAACAACTAATAAAAAAGACAGCTTTATCTTGCAGTTAGTCAGAGCCATGGGTGTTTTTTATTCTATTCATTAGGAAAATGTGTGAGCATTTGAAATTCGAAGTCATAACAAAGTGTACGACATACAGGTGTATGTTTCACTGGGGAAAGTGGTAACAAACATGTTTGATTAAAACAGTTTAGAGAATCACGCTAAATCAAAAAGCAACCTTTACAACATACAATAGTTCCAGTTTTGTCCCAGGTGTTTTTTTTTTCTTCTCTTCTTGGGATTATTGTCCTATCTCTTCCTATAATGTAGTATGTCATTCCTTACACCCTGATGCAGTTTCTACAAAAGGGGCCAATGCTAAACAGGGCCTACATTTTGCATAACTTACCCCCTTTTGCAGATATCGCAGTGTTATATACTTTTCTATGAATTTGGCTGTGCTTGTGTATGTAAAATGGTTTTCTTCAGATATACTAATGCAGAACAGCTGGGGTGGAACATTTTGGGTGGAACCCCCAGAGAGAGGTTTCTATAGTGTTGACAGCTAAGCCTGGTATGCCAATGAAATGATCAAAAAAGCATTGCAAAGTGTATGCCAACAGTGGTTTGAGCTGTTGTCCTTTCCTGATATGACGTGACACTATTTATTCTGGAGCTAACATCAAGTGAATGATGTCCTTATGCTCCTGTGGGAAAATTCAGTATTTATTGTATTGATAAGAAATACTGAAAATAAGGGAGAGGGGGAACAAGACAGAAGCCCCAGTGTGGAACTCATCTCAGTATAAGATAGGAGTGCATGCTGTAATCTTTTGTCCAGTAAAGCCCTGTTTATTTGTTTGAAACATAGCATAACCCTGGGCTGGGCTCTGAGTAATAAGAGAAGTGTGTAACACTGTGTCTCTGTGCAGGCTATGCCAATGAGGTGGGGGAGGCATTCCGTGCCCTGGTGCCAGTCGGGATGGTCTGGGCTAGTTACGGGGTCGCCACGGTGTACGTGACAGCAGACGCTGTGGACAAGGGCAAGAAGGCAGCCACGGTGAGTTCACTTTTTGGTTTTATTTTTCAAAACAATTTTTACAAATCTGAAAACACAGGACTCTCAGCAATCGTACTCACAAGTGTTTCAGTATGTGAGCTATAAATCCTGGCGCACTCTGTCTCTTATAAGTGTGCAGGGATTTAAAGATCACATTAAGATTGCTATCTCCCTCTGGTACAGGTAGCAGCAGTGGGAGAGAGCCTGTTTGCACACAGTGACTAAGCTATGAAGGGTCAGAGTAAAGACAGCTTTAAATACACACTGCAGCCTTCACTTGGATTCCTTGAATTCTTCCTATACTCTCCCTGTTGCTTTCTACAACGCACTAACAATATTTCACATTGGACTG
Source organism: Acipenser ruthenus (assembly GCF_902713425.1). Classification (NCBI taxonomy): domain Eukaryota; kingdom Metazoa; phylum Chordata; class Actinopteri; order Acipenseriformes; family Acipenseridae; genus Acipenser; species Acipenser ruthenus. The sequence goes on from NC_081209.1 coordinate 10,681,115, forward strand.
CAGTATTTCTTTTTTTGTACCCTCCCTCCAATATTATTACCCTTGCAATCTGATACTCACTCCAGCCCGACCTGAATTAATCTTCAGTATAAAAATAGGCTTCTGCATTAAACATTTGCAATCACCCAGTTTATTCATTTAATAAACTGCATACAGATATGAGTGCTGGTGATGTGACATATTTTCATTCAGATTAGCAATGAACATGGTAACTTTGAACTGACCTATATCACAATTCCTTCAGCCTGACACACCACCCCGATGGGGTAAAATCTGCAAAACAAAATTCCAACCGCTGACGATGGCTGGAGGCTGATTCGTGCTGGAACACACGCTCTGTGCCGGCACTCGTGTGGGTTTGTAGACATCGTTCAGCCCGCAGAATGGGAGCTCTATAAGTCAGCTGTGTGATGTTGAAGTGTGTAATTGTGGTGCAGAATACAGGTTATGGAGCAATAATGCTGTATTCTGTAGTATTTCATTCAGCTTTATAAGTCCCATTGTGTCATTGTATAAGGCTTTAAAAACTGCCATTTGACAGTCACAGATAGACAAGCATTCTTAATGAAGAGAAGCCTCAAGACAGCAGGCTTGACACCTTAATCTAGGAAGCTTCACAACATGGTGGCTCAGAACTTTCTAGACCTCTGTGAGCCCACAACGAGATAACTACCTTACCTTACCTGGCATGCAAATTCCGCTGAAATTATGACCAATAACAAACCTGAATCACACTTCAAAACTATTGATACATCTCTCCTCTCCCCTGGCAGGAACACGGGGACGGGCCAGGGAAGACTGCTCGGGTGGCGGTGGCTGTGGTAGACACCTTTGTGTGGCAGGCCTTGGCCTCCGTGGCCATCCCGGGCTTCACCATCAACCGTGTGTGCGCCGCCTCTCTCTACATGCTGGGACGCACCACGCGCTGGCCCCTCCCCGTCCGCAAGTGGACCACCACCGCCATCGGCCTGTCCACCATCCCCTTCATCATCAAACCAATCGACAGGTGAGCTCCCAACTCCCAGCACTCCTGCTTTCTTACAGTCAAATACATTTTAGAACTACTGGGTTTCAATTTAACCCTCTGTTAGCGGCAATAATTGAGCTCGCATGGAAGACAGAAAGGGTTGCACCCCACATACATAAACGCAGTTAACTTAGAATTTAAAGCAAAAGAATGAGACAAAACTGGTTTATATTATTTAAACAGCTCTGTATTGAATAAACATTCTTGTGAAGTGCTAAAAGAACTTTGCAGACATCAAAAAGTAAAATAGGCTCCGTCCCTTGAAATAAAAAAAACTACGGCAATCCAAATAGTGCTGTTATGACAGTTTCAGTCCTGTATATGGAGTATATTTACTTCCCCTCAGGTATCGATTCTACAGGTCAGCAGAGGCTGCCCATTGGTGGTAGCCTAGTATATGAAAGATCAAAATAAAATCATATAAAATCAGAATAAAATCATATTTTGTTTTTAATAATGTACTACAGGAGGTAATAAGCATGGTACTGTAAAGAATACAGTAATCAAATACATTGCTGGCGTTTTATTAGCATATGCACCCCAAAAATGTACCATGTGCACTTTGAAGAAGGATGTGCTTGGTATCAAAAACAAGGGAAACGATTAAAGTTGAGTCACATGTAAAGATATCCTGTGATCTTAAACACGCTGGGATGCACTTACACCCCTTCCCGCTGGCGAAGGGTTAAGAAAATAAGAAAATATACGAAAGAGAAGAAGCCATTCGCCCCATTAACGCTAGACTGGTTCCTAGAAGCTGGTTGATGCTAAATCTTTGTCAAGTCTTAAAGGATCCCAATGATTCTGCATCAACAGTGCATCAACAGTGTGGGAATGAATTGGGCTGCGAGTATTACAATAACATGTTTTATTAGGATGTAAGTAGAATGCCCCCTCCTCTCTCTCTCCACCCCTCCAGGTCTGTAGACTTCCTCCTGGACTCCAGCCTCCGGAAGGTGTATGGCGGGGGTGGGAGTGGGAAGCACGATTCCTAGTGAAGAGTCTGAACTCGGGGCCCCGGAAGCACAGTGCAGCTCCATGGGACCGGGGAGACCCAACACAGCCGCTGCTGTCTGACAGGGTGGCTTCAGGACTATGGGACATTGCAATCAGCTGACTGAAAAACACAGGGAGCACTGGGTGTGGGTGTTTGTATTTCATCAACTCAAGGCTCTTGATGAACAAGGGATTTTATTTACTGTGTAACATATGTATTAGCTGGACAACTAGCACTGGCAACCAGACTACTCCCCCATGGCTGGGATCCAGTGGATGCGCACTTAGATTTGTACAAGTGGTTGTATTTTATTTATGTTTGCTTAACTACTGCAAATGAGCCATAAGGGGTGTATTTAATGATCAGACTGTAGTGGAATCAAATACTGCTGCCCTTTAATTCAATAACAATCTCACTTTACTGAACAGAAGTCCTCGAGGGGAGACAAAGCTTCCCCTGATGCAGAGGCAAGCATTCTAGCTGCTGAGCTTCGTATTTTAACACATGGCCATTTCAGAAGCACAGGAAGGGGGCAGGCAGTCACTGCAGCCTCAGTACGCCCCCCATTACAAGCAGGTTTATGAATTAGTTTGGTGGTATTAAGATCCACCTCTGTTAGATCATTAAAATGTACCCCATAATGTATTAAAAGCCATTATTCAGGGGATTAAACATGAAAATGAGAAACTCAATCCATGCACCTGCACTACTGTTGTATGTATGCAGAGATACATTGTAAAAAGCATATATTGTTTATGGGTATTGTATACAATGTTCCCCCAGGACATAGCACAAGACTCCCTAATTGCCCCTGCTTTAGACTCCTGTGCGACACCAATAGGACCTGATGAGCCAAAGCTTGCAGGAAATGACTGGGATTTGGGGCCAATACAGTTCTGTTAAGGTATTCAGACACAGCCAAACTAAACCACAATGCTACTGATGAGTTAAGAGTTCAAATAGATTTTAACACTTTAGTTAGCACTCATTTAAATAAACACTGGGACCTACTTCCAAAGCATTTACTTGTTTTATTTAAAAGGAGAAAATCTTTTGACAAGCTGGCATCAGTATTTAGTGTTTTTTCATAAGTATGTGAACCATGTACATTGAAACAACCACCAGCTGTCTTATCCCTCAGTACTGTTTTCATTTTGTGACCATTACATTTTTCTATTTTAAATGATGCATTAGACTATATGCTTTGGCAGTGTGCCCTACTGTGATGTCTGTAATGGTAGTTCTGAGGATTGTCAGGTTGTTCCTAATAAAATGCTCTAGTTTTTTCTCAATCATGAAAACCTTGTACTTTCTGCTGGTGCTGCAATGCATTAGGCCATCCCTGCCTGCAGCAGCCCAACATCTGCTCTCAAGTCACCAACACATGCCCATTGTGATAGGAGGGGCTTACAAAAGTCTTGAAGCCCAATGTTCTGTGACAGGAGTCTGGGTTTCAAATCATGATTGAGGTTTTCAAGCAGGACCCTTGCTCCTATAGCATTTATTTTGGCTATAACAATTTTAAAGCAATTATTTCTTTCACTTTAAAGTTTGTTTTTATCCCCATAAAGAGAAACCAATATCTATTTGTAATTTCTCCTGTTTGTGAAATTACTGAATAGTTTTAAAATTTGTTTTGCTTTTACATTTAGTTAAATCCTTTGTAGATTTGACAGTACAGCCCAGAAAAAAAAAAAAAAAAGCCTTTATGAAAAAACCCAAGTTATTTACAGTACATGCATCCATTCAGTTACAAGATTGAGTAAAAGGTAGAGGTGCAGAATGATGAATTGCAAGCAAGGGGTCAAAATAAAAATACTTTAATAGTCTTTAAAGCATTAACTAGCAAGTGGAGTAGGACATTTCACCATGTAGCAATTTCTACCTGCACGGGATTAAAAAATAAATTGAAATTTTTGCTAGTGTTCAAGAGGTCCGCTGCACATTCAGGCCTGCTTTATTGAAAAGCTTTGTAGAAAGGGATACTTTCACTTAACTATAGTTAATGCTAAATAATTGGCAAAATGACAGAAGCCCTGTACTTGGTTACACAAATGACAGACCAAAGATTCTTAAACGTAGCAATTTTATTTTGCAACATACATAAAATCAGAATTGCTGTGCTGGCAAGCTGCTGGAAACCGTGCCAACTGCTGTGTGCATTTCATCAACGGGGACAGGAACGAGGAGCTCACTGCTGGACTTGGAGCAGAGTCTGGGATGACGCCACACGCACATGTAGTAGCCCAGAGACAGGGCTCCCAGGACAGCCATCAGGAGCAGGGGAGCAGCTAGAACAGGCAACCAGGATACAGCCTGCTGGGGCTCTGGGAAGGAGGAGAGCCGGAGGAAAGGGTTAGGAACAGGAAGGGCTCCCAGTGCAGCTACTCTACAGTGCCCAGGAGCAGTTTCAATGAGGGTCTGTTACTTCAGGACCTGCAGGTAGGCAGACTTGGGGCATAAGTGGTAGGAGAGTGCCTTTGTTCCACTACTAGAAGACATTAGTTTAGTCCTAGTTTCCTAGGGTGAAGTTATAGTTATATGCCGTGGACTGGAATGGCAGAAATTGTACAATGCAGGTTAAGGCAACATGACTGCAAGGGAACCTTTACTGTAAAAATGAAAGTCAATGCCATGCAAGCCAAGTGTACATTGGATTGGAGACTTCAGTTTGAACTCACCCTCCAGTGACAGAGCAGGGCTCCTCTGGTAGAATTCCTGGCTTCCAGCAGACAGTTCCTCAGGAAGGATCCTCAGGGGTCCCAGCACCACAGTGTGTCTCAATCCCTCTTCAGCTGCTCAGGAGAAAGGGAGCCTTGTTAGAAACAGGACTTGCTGCTTTACAGCAATGCAGGCAGGCAGGCTGAAAGGTTGCTGGTTAAAACAAGACAACTGATGCCAACAGGCTATTGAGCAAAGCATCAAGAGAGCAGGCAGGTCCTTTGGAAACCAGCTTTGTGGCCTACAGGTCATTGAGCAGATTAGCAGCAATACCTCCAGCACCTGATCTGGTTGGGAGGGGGAGCGCTGCACCCCTACGTGAGCATCCTTTGTTAGCTGCCATACAATTTTAGAAGTCACTCACCTTTGTAGAAAAGTCAAGTTAAACCTCACAGCTACATTTACATTATATAGACATAGCAGAACTTAGTACCTGTGTTCCTCCTCTTCCTCAGATTGCAGTTGGAGGTACAGCAGTTGCACACAGAGCTCCGACCAGGGTTATCCAGGAGCTCCCAGCTGGAACACAAGAGCAGGACACAACCCAGGGACACTGCAACACACTTCTACACAGAGCAGTATAATGAAGTTAATCCTTGACCCCCACCCAGTTACTGGCATGTCAATAATTCTCCATACAACTGTAAGGAGGCATAGAACTGATCGTGCAGATTAAGAAACTCAACCAACACCAGTGACCCAGGACAACTGGACCTCACAGCCCCTGCACTCCCCTTGTACAGAGAGCAGCCTCAGCAGGGTCCAGTCCTTACCTCCTGGTTCTCTGGTTGAAATGACAGGCTTTCTTGGTGGGGTCATTGAGCTGTGCAGGGTCCCAGGCCAGCAAGTGGCAATGGATATAGACCTAGGAAATAATTTGATAAAAAAGGAACACTAATAAAACCAACAACATTTGCTCTAGAAACCAAATTGTTTACAAAAAGGTTATGCACATTACAAGCACCACATCAGATACTGAAAGAATTCATTAAACAAGTAGAGAATCTTGGTAACTAGCTGCCCTGAGACTTCCAATACAACACAGATTAACCCATCAAATACTCACATCTGTATTCAGTTGTGTAAACCTGAAGGCCTGGACAACCAGATGGATCTCAGAGGTCTGGACTCTGGGCACAAACCTGGAGTTGCCAGCCGGTCCGTCTACTTCCTGTGTTCCAGGGAGACTTCCTGTACAAAATTACATTCCAACCCTTTGTGTGCACTAGTGGAAAGTTTGAACTTAACTTGGGGCTGGTTTCCACAAATCATGGACAGCTTACCTAAATTAAAGCCCAGCTACAATCTATGCCTTCCCAGTTTAGTTCAGCTGAGCTTTTGCCATGTTCACAAAGCTGACCATTCAACACCCATTCCTAAATCCAAGCAGGACTGTGCTCCCAAGTGCTAAACATTCAGATTTAAATGTTGCCTTTACTACACAGCTTGCAGTGAATATCTACCCGTGGTTGGTGATGAGCGGGTAGGTCTGGCTTGAAGGGCTCAGCTCTGGAGTGCTGGCAGCAACACACTCTTCCATGTAGACCATCAGCGACATGTGGAATTGCTGCTTCACTGCAGCCGCGATGTTGATGGGGGACCCCAGGAAGAACATACTGGAAGTGCGTGGGGCTGAGAAGTCACGAAGGAGAGGAGCATGAGAACAGCAACCCACCCAACTCATCTCACTAGCCAGCGCAGAGCAGCGCAGCATTGACCAGCACCAGAGAAATAGATCAAAATATTGTTCTACTTGACTAGAGGAAGTGACCCAATGAGCACCACAGGCTGCTCCCCCTGCCAGGTTAGGGTTGCACTGGACACCTTTCTAAGCTAATAGACCAAGTGTACATTGCAGGACAGCAAACTCACCATTCATAATCCCCATGGTAAACTCCAGCTTCCCAAACCCAGAGGCATCCCCAAGTGCAGGGTTATACACTGGAGGAGTCCAGCCAGCAGGTCTGGAGAACACAGGTAGAAAGCTTTAGTTAGAACAGCAACACACCAAAACAATTTGCATTCAGCAGAAGACACTGAATTGTAAACAGTTTATTGGCAATATTTAATGCAAACTTACTCTTGCTGCCTTCACAGTAAGGAAGCTGGTCCAGAATTCCTAATGCAGTAAATCATTTGATTTCACAGAAATAGCTTTCAGTGCCATAAAATGGGTCTTTAACTGCTCCCCATTAAAGGCAATAACTCCAAGTATATAAAATACAGTAAATAGATTTTGTGAAATTTAGTTCTAAAAAATAATCCACAAATTAGATACTGTTAAATCAAGTGTCAGACATTATGCAATACTCAATTGAATGCATGAACAGCCCAGAGGCTTAATACATCTTCACAGGAGTTACAGCATGTTTAAGCCAAGTCCAGCACTCACTTGGTATAGGTGCACACAATAGCCTGATTGAATGGAGTCTGGTAGAAGCCTCTCTGGGTGGGCTTGTAGGTCAGCACATTCATGTAACTGGTAACATTGGCAGTAACCTGGGCAAGACATGGATAAAAAAAAAAAAAAAAAATCACTGTTGAAGACAGATTTAAAAACACTTGATCTGCAGTTCAAAAGGAAAGACAAACCATTAATCTTTAGAAAACTGGTTATAGTATACTATGTGAACAGCCCAAAAACGATGCATTTAGTTAAAAAAAAAAAAAAAGCGTAAATACTCAAGTCATTACTAATATACTGATACCAATACAACGTTTGTACCAAGTCATGTAGCGCATCCTAGCTTTAAAGACATTGTTAAACATACGTTTTAAAAAGCGTTGTTACAGCTAACCAATATTGTATAAACCCTGCAAGAAAAAAAAAAGCTTCCGAATACAATGTGTATTTATACAAGCGTGTACAGTTTAATAAGGTGCAGTGCAATTTCAGTTCGAATGCTTCTTACGTGAACCTAGCATACAAGCCCTTAGAAGCCACTTACCATGCGCATGAAGCGGCAGTCCAGCAGCCCGTACTGGAACACCACCATGTTATTACCGGCGCTGCTGCTGGATGGAGGACAGGGTCCCAGCAGGAGGCCACTCATACTCACAGCTACAGTGGAAACGGGTTTGGAATAAAGCGGAATATGCAACCATTTTATTTTAGGTTTCATGTAATGCAAAGTTTTACCTTATAACTATGACTGATGTTTAAAATAGCCAAGTACGCACTACTAAGTGTTGCACAAGAGAACATCATATCTGGATATCAGTAAAACGAGTGCGTTAACACACCCACATTATGTACCGGTACAGTCAGTACTACCAAAACATAAGACAAAAAACACACTAACCCCACGAGTAGCCTACATTACTTTCCTGCGGTGCAGCAAACGGTACACAGCAACGCGCAAGCACAACACATATTGCCTTGTTAACACTCCAGGTTTCGTTGCACCGGCTATGCGTGAGTTCAAATTTAACTTAGTTATACAGCGCAACTATTTACTAACTTTAACAAATGACCTTATTAGAGGCTTCCCGTTTTTCAGATTGCTCAGGTGCAGCCCGGTCAGACTGACTGGAGCATCATTAGTACAGTATACCACGCTGCGCTCAGCTTTGTGTGGCGGCTGATACAAAACATAATGAACGACTATTAAAGAAAGGTGGTGGAATCACATTTACTGATTTTTAATACTAAATATAGTATATGATATTCTAAAATATGTACAATTCATAATTCAGCTATATTCACATTCAGAATGGCATTCAATATTTAGATTTATTACATTGTGGGTTTTAGTATTTATACAACTGTTAACACAAATATTCTGAAATAAATAAATAACATGGCAATGACATTCATTGCCCATTCTCAGACATTCTTTGTATATTTCAATATTTCTGAAGGTATGTATTTTGATAGGGAAATAATGTATTATACTGCCACTAAAACACACCATTTTATTATTCTAAAGTCCATACTTATGGACTAACCAACCTTAAAAGTAGCCCGTCTAAGCAAATGTAAAAATAATCAAATGAAAACATGTTTAAATGAAACAATGCTTTTCTACATTGAGGGATTTTGACTTCATTTGTAATTCTTGTCATTTAAAAAAAAAAAGTAGATTTTTCTCCTTATAGTGGACACATTAGTTTTGATCATTCTGCACTTGTCGAGGTTGTTATACAGCTTTTACTGCATAATAACGAGGGATTGTATGAACTATTTATCCATGTTTGTCCTGCAGTCCCATGCAATACAGTTCCATGTCTCACATCTGCGATCCTTTATTTCAGCAGACAGTGAAACAGGCCCTCCAACAGGAAACTGTTTGCTGCCATGGTTGCCCAACGCATCAGCACTGATTTTGGTGGCCAGTTTGATTCCTCTACAGTGCTGGACAGCAAAATGTAATTGGAATGCTTTAAGATGGGTAACTTCACACTCAAATTATTTTTCCAGTTGAAGGCTGTTGGAACAAATTATTGTTAAAATAGTGCGGTCTACAAATAAAGTAGTGCTTTTTTGTAGACATGAAAATAATTGAACCCAAAAGAAGCTATAATTTAATATTAGACTTAGTTATGCTAAATGTAATTTCCTAATCTCATCTTTAGTTGTCAAGTACAGATGTCAATCTTGGTGATTCATACCAAGTTTTAGGTTCAGACTTAGACAGAAAGTAAACATTTAGTTGGGACACCTTTACATTGTGGCAACCAGAAACTAAATAAATATTATCCAATAAAAAGTTAACTAGCTTAAACTGGTTGTCAAGAAACTAGTTTCATAAACCCAAGCTTTAGTGATCCTACAAAACTACTTTAGTTTATCTAGTTAGAATTATGGGAAGAACTGCCACTACACTGGTTTTTGTAAGGGTTTCTACAGAACCCATGTACCATGCCTTTTTATTGGAGAATAGTTTATTATTTTTATTGAAATATTTTATTATTTTTATTTTTTACTTTTGCTCAGACAGGCTTCTTTTAAGGTCAGTTATACCATAAGTATGGGCTTTAGAATCATAAAATAGTTCATTTTAGTGGCAGTATAATACATTATTTACCTATCAGTCAGAAATGTAGAAATATACAAAGCATGTATGAAATTGTGCAATGAACGTCACTGCCATAATTTTTATTTATTTATTTCAAAATATTTGTGTTAACAGTTGTCCAAATAGGCTACTGAAACCGGCAACGTATTAAATTCCATACTTGCCAACATTTGGAAACTGTTCAGCGGGACCCTTGTCCCCGGTGTGGCGGTGGGTCTTACGCATGATGCACGTGACCAGCATGGCAGTAAACACAGGCAAAAATGAAGCGTTCTTACCTTTGTATACCGGTAAGTTAGTGATCAGCAGATGTGTCAGCGGCACGAAGAGCACGGCGTGTGGTTTTCTCTAACTCAACTGTGCAGAATACATGAATTTTTTTCTGTGTGTAAATATCGGGACTTTCTTCCTATGCATCGGGACGCGGGACATTTTCTAGGAAATCGGGACTGTCCCGACCGTATAGGGACTGTTGGCATGTATGAAATTCTGAATACAATTCTGAATATGAATATAGTTCAGTTATGGCAAAAATTCTATTTTAGAATATCATATACATATTTAGTATTATCCAGGGCGACTTACAATCGTAAGCAAAAACATTTCAAGCGTTACAATACAAGTAATACAATAAGAGCAAGAGTAATACAATAAGAGCAAGAATTCTTTAATTGTCGTTCATTATGTTTTGTATGAACGCACGTATAGACGGTGCAACGAAACCTGGAGTGTTAACAAGGCAATAAGGTCTGTCCAATTTTTTAATTGATGTTAACTGTTTAGTATTTTTTTCTCTTGGAATGTGCGTGATATACGCAGGCACCCGCGCAATGGCACGACTCGTCACACCTGTGTCAGTGGTCCACTCAGTGTTAATTGCCAAATCACTCTAATTAATGTCACTAGAAAAGCTCCTGAACGGTAGTGTTTGGTAGGTAACTGTTGGTTTGAAAGATGATGGCGGCGTTGTGGAAATGTGTCGTGATTGCGCTTTGCTGTGTACCGTTTGCTGCACCACAGGAAGGTAATGTGGGCGACTGGCGGGGTTAGTGTGTTGTGTGCCTTCAGTTTCGTTAGTACTGACTGTACCGGTACATAATGTTGGTGTGTTAACAGACTCGTTTTATTGATATCCAGACATGGTATCTCCTTGTGCAACACTTAAAAGTGCGTACTTGGCTATGCAAAGATCATTCATAGTTACAAACGTTGTCCTTGTTACATGAAACCTAAAGTTAAAATATTTGCGTGTTTTTACTTTATTTTTAAACCTGTTTCTCCTGTAGCTGTGAGTACAGCCTGCGGCGTGGACTCGGTGGCTGTGAGGGTGTTGTTGGATTACTCTCGACCGGCGTTGCCTCTGGACCCGAGTGGCCTCCTGCTGGGACCCTGTCCTCCATCCAGCAGCAGCGCCGGTAATAACATGGTGGTGTTCCAGTACGGGCTGCTGGACTGCCGCTTTATGCGCATGGTAAGTGGCTTCTAACGGCATGTATGAAGTGTTTGGGCTCAAATTACACTGTATTGCACAGAACATGCTTGTATATGCATTGTAATTTAATGAATTTTCCTGCAGTGATTATGCAATATTGGTTTTGGCTGTAATAGCTTGAAGTGTATATTTAATTGATGCTAGGATGTGCAGGACTAAATGATACAAATTTTGTATTGGCAGCTTTTGTAAGGGTAATGACTTGAGTATTTGCACTTTTTTTTCCTTTAAACAAACTAAATGCATTGTCTTGGCTTTGGGCTGTTTGACAGGTGGTGTGTGTTGTAACACCAATCTTGTGGAGGTGTGTCTTGCCTTTTGAACTGCAGGTCAAGTGTTTAATCTCTGTTCAGTTTTTTTTTTTTTTTAATCCATGTCTTGCCCAGGTTACTGCCAATGTTACCAGTTACATGAATGTGCTGACCTACAAGCCCACCCAGAGAGGCTTCTACCAGACTCCATTCAATCAGGCTATTGTGTGCACCTATACCAAGTGAGTGCTGGACTTGGCTTAAACATGCTGTAACTCCTGTGAAGATGTGTTAAACCTTTGGGGTATTGAGTCATACATGTCTGCTTGACTTAATGGTCTCTAATTTGTGGCTTTCCTTTTGAGAACTCTTTACAATCTTTTTTTTTTTGTGCCTTTTTAATGGGGAGCAGTTATTTTAACCTATCTTATGGCACGAAGTAATCTGTGCAAAATCAAGTGATTTACTGCATTAGGAATTCTAGACCAGCTTTTTGCCAAGTTTGCATTAAATATTGCCAATAAACGGTTTACAATTCAGTGTCTTCTGCTAAATGCAAATTGTTTTGGTGTGTTGCTGTTCTAACTAAAGCTTTCTACCTGTGTTCTCCAGACCTGCTGGCTGGACTCCTCCAGTGTATAACCCTGCACTTGGGGATGCCTATGGGTTTGGGAAGCTGGAGTTTACCATGGGGATTATGAATGGTGAGTTTGCTATCCTGCAATGTACACTTGGTCTATTGCTTTAGGAAGGTGTCCAGTGCAACACTAACCTGGCAGGGGAGCAGCCTTTGGTGTTCATTAGGTCACTTCAAGTCAAGTAGAAAATGTTTTAATTTCTCTGGTGCTGGTCAATGCTATTCTGTCCTGGCTAGTGAGATGAGTTGGGTGGGTTGCTGTTCTCATGCTCCTTTCCTTGATGTCTCAGATGACTTCTCAGCCCCACGCACCTCCAGTCTGTTCTTCCTGGGGTCCCCCATCAACATCGCGGCTGCAGTGAAGCAGCAATTCCACATGCCACTGATGGTCTACGTGGAAGAGTGTGTTGCTGCCAGCACTCCAGAGCTGAGCCCTTCAAGCCAGACCTACACACTGATCACCAACCACGGGTAGATATTCACTGCAAGCTGTATAGTAAAGGCACAATTTTAAATCTGAATGTTTAACACTTGGGAGCACAGTAGTCCTGTTTGGATTAGGAAGGCGTTGAATGGTCAGCTTTGTGAACATGGCAAAAGCTCAGCTGAACTACTGTCCATGCTGGGAATGCGCAGATTGTAGTTTCAAATGGACTGGTTCTTTATCTAGTTTCTAATTGGTTCACAGACCCTAATCTATCTTTAGGGAAGATGAATAACATGATTGGTGTTAACGAGGGTCTGTGAAACCAGCCCCAGTTTAAGTTCAAACTTTCCACAAGTGTAGTCTTGTGCACACGACTAGGGTTGGAATGGTAATTTGTACAGGAAGTCTCATTGGAAGTCTTGCTCACTACTTCCAGTGGTTGTCCGATTGTCCCCAGTCCTGGTGAGTGCCTCCCCCTGCTCAGTGCTTGTGTTTCTCCTTGCAGATGCTTTGTAGACGGCCAGGCTGGTAATTCCAGGTTTCTGCCCAGAGTCCAGACCTCTGAGATCCGTCTGGTTGTCCAGGCCTTCAGGTTTACACAACTGAATACAGATGTGAGTATCTGATGGGTTAATGGTGGATTGTATTGGAGGGCACAGGGCAGCTAGTTAACAAGACAACACGTATCTGAAGCTGTGCTTGTGGTGTGTAATACTTTTGCAAGGACAATTCAGAGCTGGTAATAAGATGGTGGCAGTTCGAGCAATTTTAATGTCTGGGAGTTTTATTTTAAATCCGTTATCCTAGGTGTATATCCATTGCCGCTTGCTGGCTTGGGACCCTGCCCAGCTCAATGACCCCACCAAGAAAGCCTGTTCATTCAACCAGAGAACCAGGAGGTAAGGACTGGACCCTGCTGAGGCTGCTGTCTGTGCAAGGCTGTGAGGTCCAGTTAACCAACACTAGTCACCCAGGACTATTAATTTCTTAGATGCCGTTATCCAGGGCGACTTACAACTGTTACAAGATATCACATAATTTATATACAATTACCCATTTATACAGTTGGGGGTTTTACTGGAGCAATCTAGGTAAAGTACCTTGCTCAAGGGTACAGCAGCAGTGTCCTCCACTGGGGATTGAACCCACGACCCTCTGGTCCAGAGCCTGAACCACTCTATTCTGTTGTGTGGAGAATTGACATGTGTTCTCACTGTTGGGTAATGGTGTGCATGTCCCTAGGGCAGGGTTTCCCCAGTTCTGGTCCTGAGATTCCCCATGTGTCTGGTTTTCATTTCAATGGAGTTCTGAATTACTTAATTGAACAATTCATTGGCTTAATTAGGCCTTTGTAATTTTGTTTAAGCAGTTGGAGATTTCAAGTTAACTATACAATTTTAAAAGTAATTTAATTGTTAACTTTTTAGCAGATGAGAACAATAAGGGTCTAAGCACATCGTTTCAATTAAGGGTTTGACTTAAATTGAGACACTGCAGACACAGGGGTCCCCCAGGACCAGGATTGTGGGAGGAAACCCTGCCCTAGGGAACTACTTGTGCATCCTAAACAAACCTGGTTGTTGTGGGAATTTCTGTGCGTACAGTTCACTCCTGCATTTTTACCTTCATGTAGTGGGTGTAAAAATATGGCCAAATTGTACTGCTATCAAGTAGTGTATTGAAATGTCTTTGGGTTCAGTGTTCTGCTCGTGTTCCAGCTGGGAGCTCCTGGATAACCCTGGTCGGAGCTCTGCGTGCAGCTGCTGTACCGCCAAATGCAATTTCAGGAAGAGGAGGGACACGGGTACGAATTCTGCTATATCTCTGTAATGTAACTGCACAGGTAGCTCTGGGATGTTACTTGGTTTTATTTACAAGGGTGAGTGACTTTAAAATTATGGCATCTAGCAAAGGATGCTCGCATAGGGGTGCAGTGCTCCTCCCTCCCAACCAGAGCGTGTGCTTTGTCTTGGTGCTACTCTGCTCAATGACCTATAGGCAAATTGTTTTAACCAGCAACCCTACAGCCTGCCCCCTGCTGTAGTGACTGGTACTGCATAATGCATTGCTGTAAAGCAGCAATGCATTATGTAGCCTGTTTGTAGCCAGGCTCCCTTTTCTCCCGAGCAGCTGAAGAGGGGCTGAGACACACTGCAGTGCTGGGACCCCTGAGGATCCTTCCTGAGGAACTGTCTGCTGGAAGCCAGGAATTCTACCAGAGGAGCCCTGCTCTGTCACTGGAGGGTGAGTTCAGCCTGCGGTCTCCAATCCAGTGTCCACTTGGCTTCCTTGTCAATGGCTTGTATGGCTGTGACTTTGTTTACAGTACAGGTTTCCCTGCAGCAGCGCTAAAGAATTTGGCATGTGGTGGTGGTGGTCTGTTTCTACCCAAACCTTAAAGTCCACAGCATAACTACAATTTTGCTGCATAAAGCTATTGCCAAACTTTAGTGTATTCTAGTATTGGAACATAGGGCCTTTGCCCACCCCTACTAACCATGTCCCGAGGTGTCCTTCTGCAGGCCTGAAAGTAACACACTCCTGTTTGATTCTGCCCCTGGGTACTGGAGACAATGGCTGTACTGGGAGCACTTCCTGTTCCTAACCCCTTTCTCCTGCTCTCTTCTCCCCCCAGAGCCCCAGCAGGTTCTGGCCTGGCTGCCTGTCCTGGCTGCTCCCCTGCTCCTGATGGCTGTCTTGGGAGCCCTGTCTCTGGG
Source organism: Acipenser ruthenus (assembly GCF_902713425.1). NCBI lineage: Eukaryota > Metazoa > Chordata > Actinopteri > Acipenseriformes > Acipenseridae > Acipenser > Acipenser ruthenus. The sequence continues at coordinate 10,696,402 of NC_081209.1, forward strand.
CTACTACATGTGCATGTGGCATCATCCCAGACTCTGCTCCAAGTCCAGCAGTGAGCGCCTTCATTCCTGTGCCCACTGAAATGCAGTTGGCATGGTTTCTAGCTTGCCAGCACAGAAATTGATTTGTATGTTGCAAAATAAAATGTCTTCATAGAGCCTCTGGTCTGTCTAATTTTGTACCATTGAGTAACTTAGAACTGGATGTGTAGACATTTTAAGGGAATCAATGCTATTACTGCTGAGAATAAATGCTCACCCATTTAAGTAATCTGATTGGTGTATGTAGCAACCCTTACAAATACAAGTAGTGGCATTTGTGTCCCAAATTGAGGATGTTTTGATGGTGAAAGCTTAGTTTGACTGTTCATTGAACAGTTTTAAGCTACTGCTTTTTATTGTGGTGGCTTTTTTTTTTTTTTTTTAAGGTTTGCCAGAATCTTAAGGTCACCCAACTAAATTTTATTTTTGTCCCAAAAGACTTTGATTTGAAAACGTGGTAAGAATCAAGATTGGCAGAACTGCAGGTCAAATACTATGTTAGCATTGCTTCAAAGAAGCAATGGTAACACTTTGGACTGTGGAAATGCAAGTTTGGTTTGAGGATATTTGTAGATGGCACTCTTAACATCACTATCTTTAGTTTTATTGATCATTCCAGAGTGATTCCTACCAAGTGAGGGATGCTCCTTCATGGATGAATCCCTTGAACTGGAAGCTGTGGGTGGAGTAGAATTGGGAGGACTGGATGCAGAAAGGAAAATAAAGCTTGGAAAGCTGTGGTGTAGTGCGTCATTCTTGTCCAACAAAAATCATCCCATAAAAGTAACAATGAACATTTTAAAGAAACACCTTGGTCAAGTAGACAAGTTTATTTTCTGGCAGAATTACACACTAGCATCAGTTGGTACTTCCCCAGGTGCACTTTTAGGCCAGTGGCTCCAATCCAGTCCCGCACCTCCCTCAGGTTGGCACTGGTCTCCTCATAGGGCGCTGCGTGGATGAGCAAGTAATCTAAGCAGACAATACAGGCTGAGCAGGGATGCCACTGAGGACGCTATCCATGAGGCACTCAAAAGTGGCAGGTGCGTTGCACAGCCTGAATGGTATCACTGTAAACTGCCAGAGGCCACACCCTGGGAGTCGCCCATGGGCTGTCAGATGTCTCGATCACATGATCGGCGGCTATATCCTGGATGATGGCCTCCCTCTTGGCCAGCGGAAGCTGCCCGGCACGCTCCCATGGTTGTGGTGCTGGACCAACGCAGTCTGCGTGCAGCCCTTGGCCTTCAGGGCAAAACAGGCCTCATACTCCCCTAGGAGCCATCCCAGTATGTGGCTCTGCTTACCATCGTGCCCCTCCATGCTGCGCTGATGGAGGTTCTCCATAGCTTTAGACTGCAGCGAAGGGAGCTGTTGGACTGGCAGATGGTAGTACTGAGCTGAGCGGTCCAGCCATTATGTTGATGGGAAACCGGAGCTGTTGAGCAGGTTGGCTGATGAACAGGTGGCGAGATGATGATTGTCGGGGCGATGCCCCTGGCTCGGCAGGCTTCCCCCTCCCCCGGGTTGCAGTGGTAGTGGTTTGACACCCCCCCCCCCCCCCTTTGTACCCACAGCTGTTGCTGTCCCAGGTCTAGTGTAGCTCACGTGGCCATTAGGACATCAGCCCCCAAAATGCACTTCTCCTTGATGTCCGAGAGCCAAACTGGGTGCTGGTGCTTGATGCCCCCCAGGCTAACTTTGATCTCCTGGAGGCCCAGCCTGGGCTACCGCGGCCTGTCTGTGAACAGCATAAGGATCTGTTCTAGGCGGCGGGCTGCCTGTACAGCCTTCCCTGATGTCTTCAGCTCCACTAATAGGACGTGCCGCTGTAGTTCTCCCGGCATTATCCCTCCCTATTTTGTCCCTCACTTCGTTGGACAGTTCTGGGTATGCTTTGTGTATTAATATGGTTACTATAATAAATACTATAACACAGCGGTGTGTAAATGCACCAGAAGTAATTGAGGTAACAACGTAAGCCACCAAAACGTTGTATTATTATTACATTTCTTAGCAGACGCCCTTAATAAGGCGACTTACAATTTTTATAAGATATCGCATTACTCTTGCATACAATTACCCATTTATACAGCTTGGTTTTTACTGGAGCAATCTAGGTAAAGTACCTTGCTCAAGGGTACAGCACCAGTGTCCCCCACCTGGGATTGAACCCACGATCCTCCGGTTAAGAGTCCAAGGCCCTAACCACTACTCCACACTGCTACCCACATACGCCTTCAGTCTCTCCTGTCAGACATGCTAACTAACATAAAAAAATAAATCTCCAAATTAGGGCGGCTCCTTCAAGCTGTACCGTTATGTTATTCTTGTGTGCTCCCCGCTGTGTGTTATCTGGTATGAGCATGCGCGCTGCTGTTAAGTTTGATAGCCCTTTGAATGAAGAAGCGCGAAACTATTAAGTAGCATACTGTAATGTTAGTCACAATGGCAGACAAATGAAGAAGTAGACAATAGGAGGGGGTGGGGTGTCCGGTATTTTTGTATCTCAAAGGTGGCAACCCTAGTTGTATTGGCAGCAGTATAAGGGTAATTACGTGTGTTTGCACTCTTTTCTTTAAACAAACTAAAAATGCATTGTTTTGGCGTTAGGCTGACATGCGGTGTATGCTGTAACCCCAGTCTTGTAAAGGCTGACTGGAGGTGTGTCTTACCCTTGACCTGCAGATCAAGTGTTTTAAATCTGTTTAACACTGACTTTTATCCATGTCTTGCCCAGGTTACTGCCAATGTTACCAGTTACATGAATGTGCTGACCTACAAGCCCACCCAGAGAGACTTCTACCAGACTCCATTCAATCAGGCTGTTGTGTGCACCTATACCAAGTGAGTGCTGGACTTGGCTTAAACATGCTGTAACTCCTGTGAAGATGTGTTAAAAGCCTCTGGGCTGTTAATGCATTCAGTTGAGTCTTGCATCATGTCTGACACTTGACTTAACAGTATCTAATTTGTAGATTTTTTTTTTACTACATTTACAAAATTTATGAACTTTGCTATTTAATTGTGGCATTGCCTTTTTAATGGGGAGCAGTTACTTTTAAACCCAGTTTATAGCACTGAACATCATAATCTGTACAAAAATAAAATGACTTGCTGCATCGATTTCTGGACCAGCTTCCTTGCTGTGAAGGCAGCAAGAGTAAATTTACATTAAATCTTGCCAATTGTTTACAAATTTCAGTGTCTTCTGCTGAATGCAATTTGTTTTAATGTGCTGTAACTCCTGTGAAGATGTGTTAAGCCTCTGGGCTGTTCATGTATTCAATTATTGAGTATTGCATAATGTCTGACACTTGACTTAACAGTATCTAATTTGTGGATTTTTTTTTTTTTTTTTTAGAACTACATTTACAAAATCTATGAACTTTGCTAATTTTTATATAATTGTGGTGTTATTGCCTTTAATGGGGAGCAGTTATTAAAGACCCATTTTATGGCACTGAAAGTAATCTCTGCAAAATCAAATGATTTCCTGCATTAGGAATTCTGGACCAGCTTCCTTGTTGTGAAGGCAAGAATACATTTGCATTAAGTATTGCCAATAAATGGTTTACAAAATTCAGTGTCTTCTGCTGAATGCAAACGGTCTTTGTGTTGCTGCTCCAACTAAAGCTTTCTACCGGTGTCTTCTCCAGACCTGCTGGCTGGACTCCTCCAGTGTATAACCCTGCACTTGGGGATGCCTCTGGGTTTGGGAAGCTGGAGTTTACCATGGGGATTATGAATGGTGAGTTTGCTATCCTGCAATGTACATTTGGTCTATTGGTTTAGGAAGGTGTCTAGTGCGTCACGAACTTGGCAGGGAGCAGCCTGTGGTGCTCATTAGGTTACTTCCTCTAGTCAAGTAGAAAATGTTTTAATTCCTCTGGTGCTGGTCAATGCTGCTCTGTCCTGGCTAGTGAGATGTTGGGTGGGTTGCTGTTCTCATGCTCCTCTCCTTTGTGTCTCAGATGACTTCTCAGCCCCACGCACCTCCAGTCTGTTCTTCCTGGGCTCCCCCATCAACATCGCGGCTGCAGTGAAGCAGCAATTCCACATGCCGCTGATGGTCTACATGGAAGAGTGTGTCGCTGCCAGCACTCCAGAGCTGAGCCCTTCAAGCCAGACCTACCCGCTCATCACCAACCACGGGTAGATATTCACTGCAAGCTGTATAGTAAAGGCACTATTTAAATCTGAATGTTTAGCACTTGGTAGTCCTGTTTGGGTTTAGGAAGGGGTGTTGAATGGTCAGCTTGGTGAGCATGGCGTAAGCTCAGTTGAATGAATAACTGCCATTGCTGGGAATGCACAGATTGCAGCTTGGGTAGAGTTATTTTTAAACCCAGTTTATGGTACTAGGTTTTGTCTTGTGGCTGTTTGGATTGACTCCGGTCCTGGTGAGTGCCTCCCCCTGCTCAGTGCTCTTGTTTCTCCTTGCAGATGCTTTGTAGATGGACAGGCTGGTAACTCCAGGTTTCTGCCCCGAGTCCAGACCTCCGAGATCCGTCTGGTTGTCCAGGCCTTCATGTTTATACAACTGAATGCAGATGTGAGTATCTGATGCTGTTTTTGTAACTTCAATTTAGAGGTTCTAGAGCAAATGCTTCTTTTATTAATGTTCCTTTTTGTTTAAATTACTTCCTAGGTGTATATCCATTGCCGCTTGCTGGCTTGGGACCCTGCCCAGCTCAATGACCCCACCAAGAAAGCCTGTTCATTCAACCAGAGAACCAGGAGGTAAGGACTGGACCCTGCTGAGGCTGCTCTCTGTACAAGGGGAGTGCAGGGGCTGTGAGGTTCAGTTAACCAACACCACAGGGACCCAGGATGAGTTTCTTACTCTGCACAATCAGTTCTGTGCCTCCTTACAGTTGTATGGAGAACGTCATTGAAATGCCAATAACTGGGTGGGAGGGGGGAAAACCAACTTCATTATACTGCCCTGTGTAGAAGTGTGTTGCTGTGTCTTTGGGTTCAGTGTCCTGCTCTTGTGTTGCAGCTGGGAGCTCCTGGATAACCCTGGTCGGAGCTCTGTGTGCCGCTGCTGTACCTCCAACTGCAATCTGAAGAAGAGGAGGGACACGGGTACGAATTCTACTTTCTATATAGTTTACACAGGTGGTGTGTGGGGTTTTATATTTTTTTTGGTACGGTTTTAAATTTTAACTTCTATGGTGAGTGACTTTTAAAATGGATGGCAGCCAACAAAGCATGCTCAAATAGGTCTACCAGAGCCTGTATTGCTAAAGAACCATTCCCCCTCCCAACCAGAGGCTGCTTGCTGTCTTGTTGGTACTCTGCTCAATGGCCTGTTGCCATCAGTTTTGCTTCTCTTGGGTAGTTTTCATCCAGCACCCTTTTGGCCTGCCCCCTGGTGTAGTGACTGGTCCTGCATGCTGTAAAGCAACAGGTCCTGTTTTCTAACCAGGCTCCCTTTCTCTTGAGCAGCTGAAGAGGGACTGAGGCACACTGCAGTGCTGGGACCCCTGAGGATCCTTCCTGAAGAGCTGTCTGCTGGAAGCCAGGAATTCTACCAGAGGAGCCCTGCTCTGTCACTGGAGGGTGAGCTCAGCCTGCAGTCTCCAATTGTGTGCACTTGGTTTGCATGGCATTAACTTTCATCTTTACACAACAGGTTCCCTTGCAGTCATGTTGCCTTAACCTGCATTGTACAATATCTGCCAAAACCCATTCCAGTCCACGGCATATAACCGTAACTTCACCCTAGGAGACTGACTAAACTTAATGTTTTCTAATAGTGGAACAAGGCACTCTTACCCTCCCATGCCCCATGTGTGCTTCCCTGCAGGTCCTAAAGTAACAGACCCTCATGAAACTGCTCCTGGGCACTGTAGAGTGTAGCTGCACTGGGATCCCTTCCTGTTCCTAACCCCTTCCTCCCCCAGAGCCCCAGCAGGCTCTGGCCTGGCTGCCTGTTCTAGCTACTCCCCTGCTCCTGATGGCTGTCCTGGGAGCCCTGTCTCTGGGCTACTACATGTGCGTGTGGCGTCATCCCAGACTCTGCTCCAAGTCCGGCAGTGAGCTCCTCGTTCCTGTCCCCGTTGATGAAATGCACACAGCAGTTTGCACGGTTTCCAGCAGCTCGCCAGCAAGGCAATTCTGATTTCTTGTATGTTGCAAAATAAAATGGCTACATAAAGACCCTCTCCTGTCCTGTGATTTCTGCCACCGAGTAACGTTTTTGTTTTCATGCATCCAACATCTTTCTGCCGGATAATTGCTCCCCTTGCGTAACAGGATTGGTACAGGGCTTCTGTCATTTTAGTTTAGTAAATTTACATTTAGCATTATGTGAAAGTTACTTCTACAAAACCAGTAAAGCTGGGCTAAGTTTGATTGGGCATTAATCTGTACTGGGCAGATAGCCACCAGGGGCACTGGAGAAATAGTGGCTTTTTTTTTTTTTGTGGGGGGCACTATCTAATGGTGTCTGATATTTAACCTGGGTACTTGTGTACCTCTTAACATTAGCTGGGAGAGCTTTCAATTTGGTTTTGTAGTTCTGTGTGGGGAGAAATGTTGCTGGACCTGTTAACTGCTGCATGGTGCAATTTCCAACTCCATTTCTTGCTAGTTTGAAAGACCATTATAAATTCCTTCCATTTCAACCCCTTGTATGCAATGTATCCTTCTGGTCATCTCTATACCTCTTGCTCACTAATCTTGTAACTGAATGGATGCATGTGTGTTTTTTTTTTAAAATTTATTTTAAATAGGCTTCTGGGCTGCACTGTCAATTAGCTGCAGGGGATTTAACTAGGACTGTAAAATTGACAAGCAAATTTAAACTATCCAATATTGCTGTAAAATTGTTCATAAATAGAGTCTCTTTGGGGACCAAAACAAACGTCAAAGTGGAAGAAAAGAAATTGGTGAAACACATGTTCTAGGACCAAGCGTTCAGTGTGAAAACCTCAATCATTGTTCAAAGCACAAACTCCTGTTGGGTGAGTTGCAAGACTACAGACATGTTGCCAAGCAAAGGTGGTGGAGAACATATCTTTGAGTCTGATGGTGCAATTCAATTGAACCTGGAGCTGTGCTGTTGAGCCTGACAAACACTCCTCAGAGATCAAGCTCCACGTTCCCTGTTTATTGCATTAACTCCCCCAGGTTTTTGTTTGTTTGTTTTCCACCTACGTGGGAAGTCAATAGAATTTGAGAAATCCTGGATTTACAGACGTGCTCAAATTTGTTGGTACCCCTCCACAAAAAACAAAGAATGCACAATTTTCTCTGAAATAACTTGAAACTGACAAAAGTAATTGGCATCCACCATTGTTTATTCCATATTTAATAGAAATCAAACTTTGCTTTTGATTTTTTATTCAACATAATATTGTAAATAATAAATCAAATGAAAATGGCATGGACAAAAATGATGGGACCGCTAACCTAATATTTTGTTGCACAACCTTTAGAGGCAATCACTGCAATCAAACGTTTTCTGTAGCTCTCAATGAGACTTCTGCACCTGTTAACAGGTAGTTTGGCCCACTCTTCCTGAGCAAACTGCTCCAGCTGTCTCAGGTTTGATGGGTGCCTTCTCCAGACTGCAAGTTTCAGCTCTTTCCATAGATGTTCGATAGGATTCAGATCAGGACTCATAGAAGGCCACTTCAGAATAGTCCAATGTTTTGTTCTTATCCATTCTTGGGTGCTTTGAGCTGTGTGTTTTGGGTCATTATCCTGTTGGAGGACCCATGACCTGCGACTGAGACAGAGCTTTCTGACACTGGGCAGTACGTTTCGCTCCAGAATGCCTTGATAGTCTTGAGATTTAATTGTGCCCTGCACAGATTCAAGGCACCCTGTGCCAGGCGCAGCAAAGCAGCCCCAAAACATAATCGAGCCTCCTCCATGTTTCACTGTAGGTATGGTGTTCTTTTCTTTGAAAGCTTCATTTTTTCGTCTGTGAACATAGAGCTGATGTGACTTGCCAAAAAGCTCTAGTTTTGACTCATCTGTAGCCTTATAATATATTAATATTAGTTTTTTTGAATTTATTATTTCTCATATAGGTCACGTCGACAAGATAATGTAGGGTGTTCCCCACGCATTATCTTCTTTTTTTTATATAATATGCACGTTATTAGACAAGACCGATAGTTACACAAAATATATACCACTGGTGTACATATTACACTCGGTGAGGATTCGGTCAATCGCCGAGAGGAAAAAAAAATCGGGATTTGAGCATTTACAAATTAGCAAAGAACGAAATGAAATGTTAATTTGGTCTTTGAGTAAATTATGTTGCTCAAATTGCGAATATTGAATGAACAGGAAATCCGTAAGTTTCATTTATGAGAGACACGTCATAGATTTATTATTTAAGTATTTATTATTTATGCAGGAAGTTAGCACAACCAATTTAGCAGGATAGTGACCTCAAACACTCAACTTCAAGCGAATTTGAAATAGCGTTTGTAATGTTCTCGCATTGTTATTTAGAAATTACCGTTTTTGAGGAAACAACTAAAAAAAGCAACATTATTCATATTATAAGACTATTGTATACAAAGTATTTAAACTGCAAAATCAAATGTCTAAACACGTTCGTCTAATCACTGTTTTATAAGAGAAAGAAAGAAAGAAAAAATATGCTAATTGAACGTTTAATGTTCTCATAAATTATAGAAAGCGGTGAACTACCACTTTTTAGAAAACGGGGTATGCAGACCCCATCAGCACCAGACAGTGGCTTGTGGAATAAAGACGGAGACTGCTTGACAACAAGAAACCCTTCTTAAATGTTTTTATTTTAGATGATGACAACTTTGGTAAATGAACATTTTCAAAATAAACCATATTGAGAGCACTGAGCTTCTGAGCCTCGTTTTATAACACCGTTTTAATTGTTTAGATAACAACAGTCAGGTCAAATTAGGAGGCTGTGTGGTCCAGTGGTTAAAGAACTAGGCTTGTAACCAGGAAGTCCCCGGTTCAAATCCCACTTCAGCCACTGACGCATTGTGTGACCCTGAGCAAGTCATTTAATCTTCTTGTGCTCCGTCTTTCGGGTGAGACGTAGTTGTAAGTGACTGCAGCTGATGCATAGTTCACACACCCGAGTCTCTGTAAGTCGCCTTGGATAAAGGCGTCTGCTAAATAAACAAATAATAATAATAAATTAAAGTAGTTCAATCAAATTAGATACATATAAGAAACCATAATGAGAGCTCATTAAAAAAATCCCAGTTTAGATATAGAAACATAGGCCTACACATCACTGTATTGGTATTTGTTTTTGCAAGACGTGATGCTGTGGCATTTAGAAATGCGTTGCACGCCCTCGCGCACAGAAGCACTTCTTTGTTTGACAGAAGTTGTTGCACTTGAAAGAAATGGAGCCTTGAATCCTCAAAATCCGTTCATGAACTGTGCATTTTCTCAAAGCACATTCACCAATTTGATTATATCTCTTTACTCAAAGACCGAAGAAGCTGTCTCTTCTTTTATGTTTCTATCTTTGCTTGTTTGATATTTTCCATTTTGCACTTTGACCAAAATAATTTGCTCAAAGACCGAAATAACCTTGCATTTCGTTCTTTGATAATAAATGCTCAAATCACGAAATGTTATTTGTGTCAGCGACTGACACAAATAAGTGTGGAGTGACTGGAGTGTGCGTGGTATAGGCAGGCACCCACGCAATGGCACAACTCCTCACACCTGTGTCAGTGGTCCACTCAGTGTTAATTGCCAAATCACTCTAATTAATGTCACTAGAAAAGCACCTGGACGGTATTGTTTGGTAGGTAACTGTTGGTTTGAAAGATGATGGCAGTGGTGTTGTGGAAATATGTCGTGTTTGCGCTGTGCTGTGTACCGTTTGCTGCACCACAGGAAGGTAATGTGGGCTACTGGCGGGGTTAGTGTGTTTTGTGCCTTATGTTTTGGTAGCACTGACTGTACCGGTACATAATGTTGGTGCTATCCAGACATTATGTCCTTTTGTGGAACACTTAGTAGTGCGTATTTGGTTATTTTAAAGAGTATTCAGGTTCAAAATTAAACCTTTCATTACATGAACCCTTTAACAAAATAGTTGTATGTTCCGCTTTATTCCAAACCCGTTTCTCCTGTAGCTGTGAGGTACAGCCTGCGGCGTGGACTCGGTGGCTGTGAGGGTGTTGTTGGATTACTCTCGATCGGCGTTGCCTCTGGACCCGAGTGGCCTCCTGCTGGGACCCTGTCCTCCATCCAGCAGCAGCGCCGGTAATAACATGGTGGTGTTCCAGTACGGGCTGCTGGACTGCCGCTTTATGCGCATGGTAAGTGGCTTCTAACGGCTTGTATGAAGTGTTTGGGCTCAAATTACACTGTATTGCACAGAACATGCTTGTATATGCATTGTAATTTAATGAATTTTCCTGCAGTGATTATGCAATATTGGTTTTGGCTGTAATGGCTTTAAGTGTATATTTAATTGATGCTAGGATGTGCAGGACTAAATGATACAAATTTTGTATTGGCAGCTTTTGTAAGGGTAATGACTTGAGTATTTGCACTTTTTTTTCCTTTAAACAAACTAAATGCATTGTCTTGGCTTTGGGCTGTTTGACAGGTGGTGTGTGTTGTAACACCAATCTTGTGGAGGTGTGTCTTGCCTTTTGAACTGCAGGTCAAGTGTTTAATCTCTGTTCAGTTTTTTTTTTAATCCATGTCTTGCCCAGGTTACTGCCAATGTTACCAGTTACATGAATGTGCTGACCTACAAGCCCACCCAGAGAGGCTTCTACCAGACTCCATTCAATCGGGCTATTGTGTGCACCTATACCAAGTGAGTGCTGGACTTGGCTTAAACATGCTGTAACTCCTGTGAAGATGTGTTAAAAGCCTCTGGGCTGTTAATGCATTCAGTTGAGTCTTGCATCATGTCTGACACTTGACTTAACAGTATCTAATTTGTAGATTTTTTTTTTTACTACATTTACAAAATTTATGAACTTTGCTATTTAATTGTGGCATTGCCTTTTTAATGGGGAGCAGTTACTTTTAAACCCAGTTTATAGCACTGAACATCATAATCTGTACAAAAATAAAATGACTTGCTGCATCGATTTCTGGACCAGCTTCCTTGCTGTGAAGGCAGCAAGAGTAAATTTACATTAAATCTTGCCAATTGTTTACAAACTTCAGTGTCTTCTGCTGAATGCAATTTGTTTTAATGTGTTGCTGATCGAACCAAAGCTTTCTACCTGTGTTCTCCAGACCTGCTGGCTGGACTCCTCCAGTGTATAACCCTGCACTTGGGGATGCCTATGGGTTTGGGAAGCTGGAGTTTACCATGGGGATTATGAATGGTGAGTTTGCTATCCTGCAATGTACACTTGGTCTATTGCTTTAGGAAGGTGTCCAGTGCAACACTAACCTGGCAGGGGAGCAGCTCGATCGGCGTTGCCTCTGGACCCGAGTGGCCTCCTGCTGGGACCCTGTCCTCCATCCAGCAGCAGCGCCGGTAATAACCCGGGTTCGCGCCGCCCTCCGCCTGTGTGTGGATTGCCTCGCCCTGTGTGGTGCGTTAATCGAGATCGGTACAATTCAGAATTCAGCTATATTCATATTCAGAATGGTATTTAATACATTGTCGGTTTCAGTATTTCTACAATTGTTAACACAAATATTTTGAAATAAGCAAATAAAATGGCAGAGACGTTCATTGCCCGTTCTCAGACATTCTTTGTGTATTTCTGAAGGTATGTCTTTTGATAAGGAAATAATGCATGCAGTATACTGCCATTTAAATGCACTGTTTTATGATTCTAAGGTCGATACTTACGGTATCACTGAACTTACAAGTAGCCTGTCCGAGCAAAAGTAAAAACAATAAAATGAAAACATGTTTAAAATATCCAATGCCTTTTCTACATTGAGTGATTTTGATTTAATCGGTAATTCTCGTAATTTTCAAAAAAAAAAAAAAAAAAACTTGATTACACCCCGTTCATTTTTTACGTTCTCATAGCTGCGTCTATATGTATACAGTATGCACCAATGGTATTGTGTGCAATTGCCTTTCCTGTCTACTAATAACGTGCAAACTATAAAAAATATATACAGCTCTGGAAAAAATTAAGAGACCACTGCAAAATTATCAGTTTCTCTGGTTTTACTATTTATAGGTATGTGTTTGGGTAAAATGAACATTTTTGTTTTATTCTATAAACTACTGACAACATTTCTCCCAAATTCCAAATAAAAAAAAGGAAGGAAAAAGTACAAACTATTCCTGGAAAGTCTAGACGGCAGCAGGAGATTGAACGCTTGGTTAGAGAAAGGAGACAGCTGAGGAACCAATGGAGAAGAGCAGAACAAAGTCAGAAGGAGGGACTCAATCTCTTACAAAGGGTCATAAAAGATAAGCAGTGCTGAGCGCCTACGGAAACGCTACAAAAAGAAGGAGCGTGCGAGAGCTAACTTTTATAAAGACCCATTCAAATTTGTAAAGAAGTTATTCACCAGTGAGAAGAATGGCACACTAAAAGCATCTAAGGTCGAGCTGGAGAGATATTTGTAGGAAACACATACAGATTCAAAAAGGCAGGAGCCTATGTCAATTCCATCAGACATCCCACCTATCAATCCACCAGAATACCAAATGGAGGACTGTGCACCTAAGTGGAAAGAAATAGAGCAAGCTGTGAAAAAAGCAAGGGCTTCATCATCTCCAGGGCCTAATGGAGTTCCGTACAGAGTGTTCAAGAGTGCTTCAGGAGTTCTACGAATTCTGTGGAAATTGATGAAAGTGGCATGGGAAAAACAGGTTGTACCAAGAGCATGGCGCCGAGCAGGTGGAGTCTTTATACCTAAAGAAAAAGATTCTACAAGCATCAGTCAGTTTCGTCCCATTTCCCTATTAAACGTAGAAGGCAAGATTTTCTTCAGCATTATTGCTCAGAGATTGTCATCTTCAGAATTCAGCACTACATGGCAATGCCTAGAGGTTGGAATAATGGCAGGATGCACCATTTCTCCACTGGCTTTTACCATGGCAATGGAAGTAATCATTAGGGCATCAAAATGGGTAGGTAGTAGCGCTTGGCTTCTGGAATGTGACTACCACCAATTCGAGCATACATGGATGACATGACAACCATGACTACAACAGTAGCCTGCACTAATCGATTATTGGGCAAGTTAACCAATAACATTGAATGGGCACGAATGCAATTCAAGCCCACTAAATCAAGGAGCATCTCTATAATTAAAGGCAAAGTAGTAGATAAAACATTCTTCATTAATGGTGAGGCAATACCAACAGTGTCTGAGAAGCCAGTGAAGAGTCTTGGGAGATGGTACGACGGGGATCTAAAGGACACAGTTCGTGTGGGAGAAGTTAGACAACAAGCAGTGGAAGGGTTGAAGAGCATAGACAGCTGCGCTCTACCAGGTAAACTAAAACTCTGGTGCTTTCAGTTTGGTCTACTGCCGAGGTTGCTGTGGCCACCGACTGTGTACGAGGTTTCTTTGACAACAGTAGAGAAGCTGGAAGCTTTAATCAGTTCATACATCAGGAAATGGTTGGGAGTTCCACGCTGCCTCAGCAGAGTGGGACTTTATGGTAAAGGAATACTGCAGCTACCAGTCTCTGCTCTAACCGAGGAGTTTAAGTGCGCCAAGGTCAGACTGGAAATGACATTAGTAGAGTCACGCGATAAATGCGTAAGGGAGGCAGCACCTGTGTTGAAAACTGGAAGAAAGTGGGCGGCAAAGAAAGCTGTGGAAGATGCAAAGGCTGCCCTTCGAATTGGTGATATCATGGGGCAAGTTCAGCATGGAAGAGGGGGTCTTGGTTTCAGTTCAGCTCCTCCTACATGGCACAAGGCAGCCCCAGCTCAAAGGAGGAAGCTGGTAGTCAACGAGGTGCAAAAGCAGGAGGAGAGGATGAGGTGTATAAATGCCATTTCCCAGGCCAAGCAGGGAGAATGGATGAGATGGGAGAGTGTGGAACAACGCAAGATTGGCTGGCAAGACCTATGGTCAATGGAACAGAGCAGGATCAGTTTCCTCATCAGGTCAACACAGAACCTAAACCTCTGGGTAGGAGAGGATCCCTCATGTCATTTGTGTTCATTACCTGCAACATTAAGGCACATTTTGACAGGATGTAAGGTGGCTCTTAGCCAAGGACGGTTTACTTGGCGCCATGACCAGGTGCTGCGATGTTTGGCCTTAGCATTGGAAGACAAGCGTAACATGACCAATAAGTTGTCACCTGTTCCATCAAAACATTACACACAAAAGACAACATTCCTCCACCCAGGAGAGCAACCACCAAGAAAAGGTGTTAAAACCAATCCTCGCCCAGGACAACTGGAAGCTGCTAGAGACTGGAAAATGCTGGCAGATGTTGGTCAACGGCTTATTTTTCCACCTGAGATTGCCACCACTAGCCTTCGACCAGATATTGTCTTGTGGTCTGGATCAGCACGCCTTGTTCACCTGGTAGAGTTAACAGTGCCATGGGAGGATGCTGTAGATGAGGCGTATGAGAGGAAGAGACTGCGGTATGCTCAACTAGCCACTGAAGCGGAACAGCGAGGATGGAGAGTTCGGGTTTACCCAGTGGAAGTGGGTTGTCGAGGATTTGTGGCACACTCTACAACCCGGTTTCTCAGAGACGTCGGATTCAGTGGCCAAGAGTTGCGTCGCACAGTGAAGAACTTACCTGAAGCAGCAGAGAGGAGCAGCAACTGGCTGTGGTTGAGACGGAAAGATTCTGGCTGGGGATCTCAAGCACAATAGAAAGAAAGAAACGCTGATGTACAGGTAAGTAAGCTGGGCTGAGTTGAGTGGGGGACGGAGGGGGGTGATGCTGGGAGGCCAGAATCACCGTCGAGCCCTCTTGAGGTGTCGTGGGCTAGTCGACGAAACACTGAGGATGGAAGGTGCCCACTTGAAAACCCCAGAGATGTACCCTACTTAGCTCAATCCAGACGGTTGTCATGCTGATGCGCTGGGGAGGCCGCACTTTGGTTGATCCCCGGAGCCAGCATCGCAGCCGTCGTGTGTGCTGATGCGCCAGGGAGGCAAAATAAGCTGATCCCTGGAGCCAGCATTACACTTCAGCCATTAACACCAGACAGAAGGATATCTACATCATCATATGGAAGGAAACGTAAATGGATGGAGACACATATGGATCACATTAGTTTACTGTGAAGCTACGTCTTAGTTGGTGCTTATCTTGGCGAGAGCCGAGTTCAAATCAGCATGAAGTTTTAACATCTACTCTCGTGTAATGGAAATCTTGTCATTTAGAGCATTTATTTGCAGAAAATGACAACTGGTCAAAATAACAAAAAAGATGCAGTGTTGTCAGACCTCGAATAATGCAAAGAAAATAAGTTTATATTCATTTTTAAACAACACAATACTAATATTTTAACTTAGGAAGAGTTCAGAAATCAATATTTGGTGGAATAACCCTGATTTTCAATCACAGCTTTCATGCGTCTTGGCATGTTCTCCACCAGTCTCTCACATTGATGTTGGGTGACTTTATGCCACTCCTGGCGCAAAAATTCAAGCAGCTCGGCTTTGTTTGATGGCTTGTGATCATCCATCTTCCTCTTGATCACATTCCAGAGGTTTTCAATGGGGTTCAGGTCTGGAGATTGGGCTGGCCATGACAGGGTCTTGATCTGGTGGTCCTCCATCCACACCTTGATTGACCTGGCTGTATGGCATGGAGCATTGTCCTGCTGGAAAAACCAATCCTCAGAGTTGGGGAACAGTTAGGGCTCTGGACTCTTGACCGAAGGGTTGTGGGTTCAATCCCCAGTGGGGGACACTGCTGTTGTACGCTTGAGCAAGGTACTTTACCTAGATTGCTCCAGTAAAAACCCAACTGTATAAATGGGTAATTGTATGTAAAATAATGTGATATCTGTATCATGTAAAATAATGTGATATCTTGTAACAATTGTAAGTCGCCCTGGCTAAGGGCGTCCGCTAAGAAATAAATAATAAATACCAACATGGGCGTCCAACAGGAAAGTGTTAGCTGCCCAATGCAGCAACACAATGGATTTGCTGTACAACAAAACTGTCTCCAGGGGGAGCCAGCTTAATCCATCATTTCTACTGAAGATACCTTTCTGCCTCCAGCCCCAATTTTAATATACAGGGATCCATCCAAGAAGGAGCATCCTGCACCATGTAGGGATCTCCCAAAATTCTGGGATTCAATGAATTAGAGATACTGAAACACGGACATCAAACCTGTTAATTTTCACATATTAATCCAGGATTTCTCAAATTTTATTGACTTCCCACGTAGGTGGAAAACAAACAAACAAAAACCTGGGGGAGTTAATGCAATAAACAGGGAACGTGGAGCTTGATCACTGAGGAGTGTTTGTCAGGCTCAACAGCACAGCTCCAGGTTCAATTGAATTGCACCAACAGACTCAAAGCTACGTTCTCCACCACCTTTGCTTGGCAACATGTCCGTAGTCTTACAGCCAGATGTTCAGCAACTCACTCAACAGGAGTTTGTGCTTTGAACAACGATTGAGGTTTTCACACTGAACACATGGTCCTAGAACATGTGTTGTTTCACCAATTTCTTTTCTTCCACTTTGACGTTTGTTTTGGTCCCCAAAGAGACTATTTATGAACAATTTTACAGCAATATTGGATAGTTTAAATTAGCTTGTCAATTTTACAGTCCTAGTTAAATCCCCTGCAGCTAATTGACAGTGCAGCCCAGAAGCCTATTTAAAATAATTTTTTTTTTTAAAAAAAAAAAAAAACACACATGCATCCATTCAGTTACAAGATTAGTGAGCAAGAGGTATACAGATGAGCAGAAGGATACATTGCATACAAGGGGTTGAAATGGAAGGAATTTATAATGGTCTTTCAAACTAGCAAGAAATGGAGTTGGAAATGGCACCAGTTAACAGGTCCAGCAACATTTCTCCCTGCACAGAACTACAAAACCAAATTGAACGCTCTCCCAGCTAATGTTGAGGTATACAAGTACCCAGGTAAAGTATCAGACACCATTAAATAGTGTCCCCCCCACAAAAATAAATAAGCCACTATTTCTCCAGTGCCTCTGGAGGCTATCTGCCCAGTACAGATTAATGCTCAAACTTGGTTAACCCAGCTTTACTGGTTTTGTAGAAGTAACTTTCACTTAATGCTAAATGTAAATTGACTAAACTAAAAATAACAGAAACCCTGTTATGCAAGGGGAGCAATTATCTGGCAGAAAGATGTTGGATGCCCTAAAAACAAACTCAGGATAAAAAAAAAATGTTACTCAGTGGCAGAAATCTCACAGGACAGGAGGGTCTTTATGTATCCATTTTATTTCGCAACATACAAGAAATCAGAAATGCCTTGCTGGCGAGCTGCTGGAAACCGTGCCAACTGCTGTGTGCATTTCATCAACGGGGACAGGAACGAGGAGCTCCCTGCTGGACTTGGAGAAGAGTCTGGGATGATGCCACACGCACATGTAGTAGCCCAGAGACAGGGCTCCCAGGACAGCCATCAGGAGCAGGGGAGCAGCCAGGACAGGCAGCCAGGCCAGAGCCTGCTGGGGCTCTGGGGGAAGAGAGAGAGTAGGAGGAAGGGGTTAAGAACAGGAAAGGCTGCCATTCTCTCCACAGTGCCTAGTAGCCAATTCAAGTAGGGTTTCTTCCTTTAGGACTTGCAGGGAAGCACACTTGGGACATTGCACTCCCCTACCAACCATGTCCATTTGTTCCACTAGGAACATTAAAGCTTAGTCACGGCTTTGTGGCAATTCAAGTTCTATGCTATTGACTTTGCAGAAACACAACATGCATTAAGTTCTTCAGCACAATTGTAGGGGAACCTCTACTGTAAAGATCAGGTCATGCAAGCCATGGACAAGGAAGCCAAGTGCACACTGGTTTGGAGACTGCAGGCTGAGCTCACCCTCCAGTGACAGAGCAGGGCTCCTCTGGTAGAATTCCTGGCTTCCAGCAGACAGCTCTTCAGGAAGGATCCTCAGGGGTCCCAGCACTGCAGTGTGTCTCAGCCCCTCTTCAGCTGCTCAGGAGAAGAGGAGCTTGGTTAGAAAACAGGACCTGCTGCTTTACAGCATGCAGGACCAGTCACTACACCAGGGGGCAGGCCAAGAGGGTGCTGGATGAAAAACTACCCAAGAGAAGCAAAACTGATGGCAACAGGCCATTGAGCAGAGTACCAGCAAGCAGCCTCTGGTTGGGAGGGGGAATGGTTCTTTTGCAATACAGGCTCTGGCAGACCTATTTGAGCATGCTTTGTTGGCTGCCATCCATTTTAAAAAGTCACTCACCATAGAAGTTAAAATTTAAAACCGTACCAAAAAAAGTATATAAAACCCCCCACACACCACCTGTGTAAACTATATAGAAAGTAGAATTCGTACCCGTGTCCCTCCTCTTCCTCAGATTGCAGTTGGAGGTACAGCAGCTGCACACAGAGCTCCGACCAGGGTTATCCAGGAGCTCCCAGCTGGAACACAAGTGTATCACTTAAATCAAAACCATTATTTGAACTAATGTGCTTAAACCTTTAATTGTCTCCATCTCTTAAAAAAGCACTAATTAAGTTACTTCAAAATTGTAGTTGGATTAAAGGCCTAATTGAGCAATTGAGAACCAAACCAGACACAAGGGTCCCCCAGGACCAGGAAACCCCACCTTAGGGACATGTGCACACACCTCATTTCCTCCAGTTACCAACAACTGCAAGAACACATTTCAATAATTTCGCCACACAACTGTAAGGAGGCACAGAACCGATTGTGTCCCTGTGGTGTTGGTTAACTGGACCTCACAGCCCCTGCACACCCCTTCTACAGAGAGCAGCCTCAGCAGGGTCCAGTCCTTACCTCCTGGTTCTCTGGTTGAATGAACAGGCTTTCTTGGTGGGGTCATTGAGCTGGGCAGGGTCCCAGGCCAGCAAGCGGCAATGGATATAGACCTAGAAAATAATTTGATTAAAAAAGGACCACTAATAAAACTAACAACATTTGCTCTAGAAACCAAATTTACAAAAAAAAGTTATGCACATTACAAGCACCACATCAGATACTCAAAGAATTCATTAAACAAGTAGAGAATCTTGGTAACTAGCTGCCCTGAGACTTCCAATACAACACAGATCAACCCATCAAATACTCACATCTGTATTCAGTTGTGTAAACCTGAAGGCCTGGACAACCAGATGGATCTCAGAGGTCTGGACTCTGGGCAGAAACCTGGAATTACCAGCCTGGCCGTCTACAAAGCATCTGCAAGGAGAAAGAGCACTGAGCAGGGGGAAGCACTGGCCAGGACTCAGGGACTGCAGACAACCACCAGAAGAAAGGAGCGAGCAAGACTTCCTGTGTTCCAGGGAGACTTCCTGTACAAAATTACATTCCAACCCTTTGTGTGCACTAGTGGAAAGTTTGAACTTAACTTGGGGCTGGTTTCCACAAATCATGGACATCTTACCTAAATTAAAGCCCAGCTACAATCTATGCCTTCCCAGTTTAGTTCAGCTGAGCTTTTGCCATGTTCACAAAGCTGACCATTCAACACCCATTCCTAAATCCAAGCAGGACTGTGCTCCCAAGTGCTAAACATTCAGATTTAAATGTTGCCTTTACTACACAGCTTGCAGTGAATATCTACCCGTGGTTGGTGATGAGCGGGTAGGTCTGGCTTGAAGGGCTCAGCTCTGGAGTGCTGGCAGCAACACACTCTTCCATGTAGACCATCAGCGGCATGTGGAATTGCTGCTTCACTGCAGCCGCGATGTTGATGAGGGACCCCAGGAAGAACAGACTGGAGGTGCGTGGGGCTGAGAAGTCATCTGTGACATCAAGGAGGGGAGCATGAGAACAGAAACCCACCCAACTCATCTCACTAGCCAGTACAGCATTGACCAGCACCAGAGAAAGAGATCAAAATATTGTTCTACTTGACTAGAGGAAGTGACCCAATGAGCACCACAGGCTGCTCTCCCTGCCAGGTTAGGGTTGCACTGGACACCTTTCCAAGCCAATAGACCAAAGTGTACATTGCAGGACAGCAAACTCACCATTCATAATCCCCATGGTAAACTCCAGCTTCCCAAACCCATAGGCATCCCCAAGTGCAGGGTTATACACTGGAGGAGTCCAGCCAGCAGGTCTGGAGAACACAGGTAAAAAGCTTTAGTTAGAACAGCAACACACCAAAACAATTTGCATTCAGCAGAAGACACCGAATTGTAAACAATTATTGGCAATATTTAATGCAAACTTACTCTTGCTGCCTTCACCGTAAGGAAGCTGGTCCAGAATTCCTAACGCAGTAAATCATTTGATTTCACAGAAATAACTATCAGCGCCATAAAATGGGTCTTTAACTGCTCCCCATTAAAAGGCAATAACTCCAATTATATAACAGTAGATAGATTGTGAAATTTAGTTCTAAAAATAATCCACAAATTAGATACTGTTAAGTCATGTCAGACATGATGCAAGACTCAATACTTGAATGCATCAACAGCCCAGAGGCTTAACACATCTTCACAGGAGTTACACCATGTTTAAGCCAAGTCCAGCACTCACTTGGTATAGGTGCACACAATAGCCTGACTGAATGGAGTCTGGTAGAAGCCTCTCTGGGTGGGCTTGTAGGTCAGCACATTCATGTAACTAGTAACATTGGCAGTAACCTGGGCAAGACATGGATAAAAAGATTTAACACTTCATCTGCAGTTCAAGGGTAAGACACACCTCCAGGTTAGCCTTTACAAGACTGGGGTTAAGGCACACACTGCATGTCAACAGCCTGAAGCCAAAACAATGCATTTAGTTTTTTATACTCTTTTCTTTAAACACACACACAAGAATTTACCCTTATTTACTTCTAAGCAGACATCCTTATCCAGGGCTACTTGCAATCAAACAAATACATTAAGAATCACAGTACAAGTAGCCTAATACAATTAAGAGCAAAATACATACAATGACTTTGGTTCTAGCAAGTAGGACAATACACAGCTGCCAATACGTTTGTATTGCTTAATTATGTAACACATACTAGCGTCAATGACAACTGAAATATACGTTTTTAAACATGCCTTTACAACCACAGCCAATATTGCATTAGCAGTGCTAGAAAAAGCTTCCAAGTACAAGGTGTATATTTATACAAGCGTGTACAGCGGAATACGGGGCAGTGGAATTAGAGCTCGAACGCTTCTTACGTGAACCCAACATACAAGCCCTTAGAAGCCACTTACCATGCGCATAAAGCGGCAGTCCAGCAGGCCGTACTGGAACACCACCATGTTATTACCGGCGCTGCTGCTGGATGGAGGACAGGGTCCCAGCAGGAGGCCACTCGGGTCCAGAGGCAACGCCGATCGAGAGTAATCCAACAACACCCTCACAGCCACAGAGTCCACGCCGCAGGCTGTACTCACAGCTACAGGAGAAACGGGTTTGGAATAAAGCGGAACATACAACTATTTTGTTAAAGGGTTCATGTAATGAAAGGTTTAAATTTTGTACCTGAATACTCTTTAAAATAACCAAATACGCACTACTAAGTGTTCCACAAAAGGACATAATGTCTGGATAGCAGTAAAACGAGTATGTTAACACACGAACATTATGTACCGGTACAGTCAGTGCTACCAAAGCATAAGGCACAAAACACACTAACCCCGCCAGTAGCCCACATTACCTTCCTGCGGTGCAGCAAACGGTACACAGCAAAGCGCAAACACGACATATTTCCACAACGCCGCCATCATCTTTCAAACCAACAGTTACCTACCAAACACTACCGTCCAGGTGCTTTTCTAGTGACATTAATTGGAGTGATTTGGCAATTAACACTGAGTGGACCACTGACACAGGTGTGAGGAGTTGTGCCATTGCGTGGGTGCCTGCCTATACCACGCACACTCCAGAAAAAACACTCAACAGTTAACATCAGTTAAAAAATTGGGCAGACCTTATTGCCTTGTTAACACTCCAGGTTTCGTTGCTGGAGTTCACATTGAACTTATTTATACAGCGCAATTATTTACATGTGTGCGCCTGCCTGCATTAACCGAGATCGCAAGGCTACAATATGTTTCTACATTCAATCCACAGCGACAAGGGACTGATGTTAAAACAAACAAACAAACAAACAAAAAAACCTAGACCAGCCTACAATTAAGCAATATATTTAATGTAAAGAAAACGTTCATTTCTTACTTTCTCAAGCTGCTTCTGTATGAACATCTTACAGTCAGAGTCACGATTCGGTCAGTCGCTGACACAAATAACATTTCGTGATTTGAGCATTTATTATCAAAGAACGAAATGCAAGGTTATTTCGGTCTTTGAGCAAATTATTTTGGTCAAAGTGCAAAATGGAAAATATCAAACAAGCAAAGATAGAAACATAAAAGAAGAGACAGCTTCTTCGGTCTTTGAGTAAAGAGATATAATCAAATTGGTGAATGTGCTTTGAGAAAATGCACAGTTCATGAACGGATTTTGAGGATTCAAGGCTCCATTTCTTTCAAGTGCAACAACTTCTGTCAAACAAAGAAGTGCTTCTGTGCGCGAGGGCGTGCAACGCACTTCTAAATGCCACAGCATCACGTCTTGCAAAAACAAATACAAATACAGTGATGTGTAGGCCTATGTTTCTATATCTAAACTGGGATTTTTTAAAATGAGCTCTCATTATACTTCTTATATGTATCTAATTTGATTGAACTACTTTAATTTGATCTGACTGTCATCTAAACACTTAAAACAGTGTTTTAAAACGAGGCTCAGTAGCTCATTGCTCTCAATATGGTTTCTTTAGAAAATGTTCATTACCAAAGTTGTCATCATCTAAAATAAAAACCTTTAAGATGGGTTTCTTGTTGTCAAGCAGTCTCCGTCTTTAATCCACAGGCGCGGCTCTGTCTGCTGATGTGGTATGCATATCTGTTTTCTAAAAAGTGATAGTTCACTGCTTTATGTAATTTATGAGAATATTAAACGTTTAATAACCATACTTTTCATTCTTTCTTTCGATTAAAAACAGTGATTAGACAAACATGTATTGACATTTGATTTTGCAGTTTAAATACTGTGTAGACAATCATTTCTAAATAATAATGCGAGAACATTACAAACGTTATTTGAAACTCGCTTGAAGTTGAGTGTTTGAGGTCACTATCCTCCTAAATTGTTTGGGTTAACTTCCGGCATAAATAATAAATCAATGACGTGTCGCATAAATATAATTTACGGATTTCCTGTTCATTCAATACAAAACATTTTAAATAGGCTAACATTTCACGTGGCGGAGCTATGCCACCTGATAGGGTTTATTGACAGAGTTAGTAAACATATACACATGGAGAGAGGGGCTCGATAGACACGATAAACAGGAGGGGGGCCACCGTCTTTGAGGTGACCCGACATACGAGAGGGGCACAGTCTCTGAGGTTACCCGACATACGAAGAGGCTCGCGAACCGGAAAGAAAACATGAATTAGTATTGATAACACAAAAGAGGTTCCGGCTCTTCCTGACCCAACATATACAGTAGGGGGGTTCCGTCGCTGAGGAGACCTGACAAACAGGAGGGGGGCCACCGTCTTTGAGGCGACCCGACATACCAAGAGGGGCACCATCTCTGAGGTTACCCGACATACGAAGAGGCTCGCGAACCGGAAAGAAAACATAAAGTTAGTATTTGTTAAAACATATAATGCGTGGTGTTCCGCCTCTTCAAAGCCCAACATAATAGAAGGGGGGTTCCGTCGCTGAGGAGACCCGACAAACAGGAGAGGGGCCACCGTCTTTGAGGAGACCCGACAAACACGAGGGATGCCACCGCTTGGGGACCCTCACATAGAGGCATCAGACCTGAAAGAAGAATCCCAAAAGAAACATACATGCAGATGGAAGGGTTTGGCCGGGGGTCCCCTCTGACTCATGGAGAACCCTCCTCTATGAGGTAAATGAAGCGGAGCTTAACAAAGGGTTGGAGAAAGTGGAATCACTAACCCCCCAAAAGATGGACCCCCGGCTCCCCGCTGACGCAACATGAAGAAAAAAGAGAGAACCGCCAATGCATAAGAAAGAAGAAAAAGAGAAAACATTTAGACGAAAGAAAACAAACACTTAACGTAACAAAGGGGTTAGTAGACTGTACCCTAATGACTATGTGAAGACCCTCTGCACAGTGGAAAGAAAAAAAACCCTTTCTTTAATTTTATTTCTTAGGGGGAAATCTTTGGTGGCTCAGGCAGAAAGGTCGTCCCCACTCAGGACATACTAGCAATGGACTGATGTGCGGAGGATATTTCAGATGATGAAGAACGAACATAACTTTCAACTGCTGATGAAGTCCAGCGCCCCATATTTTTAATTAAATGCTGGTTAATGTTGGCTTTTGCGGCTGAAGTGGCTGCCCCTATTCTAAATGAATGAGGAGTGTAGAATTGCGAAGGAAGACCTGCTCTGGATACCACGGTGGAAAGGTGTGTTGAAAACCAATGCCTTGATACAATGGACCGGCTTGAATTGATAAACAAAGGGTCAGAGGATGAAATGGCTTTGCGTTCTGCAATGTACTTCAACATGGAAGTGAAGGGACACAGAGGAGAGTTGATCTTAGAAAGCTGAATACATTGTCCTTGCCGCAGTTGATCTGTTTTTGAAATGCGAAGAAATAAGATGAAATGAGAATCTGGGATGAGCTTGAGGTCACTGCAGCGGATACCTAGGGTAGGAAAGCTGGCAATAGAAGGAACTGTATATTCAGAACATCTCAAAAATCCAAAAAATGCAGATAGACATATGACTTCCATAGTTAAATCATCAAATGGAGAAAAACAGCCGTGGCGGAGAATTGAAATCAATTTACTGAGAATGTCTATAGCAATAGGCAGGCGAGCAGAAGAAGGAGCCGGAGAGCACTTGGAAATTCCTCGTAAAAGGAGACGAACCGCTGGAATTGATAATAGAGTTGGGGAATTGGTGGACATCAAACGAAATTGATGCTGAATTCCTGACAAATATAGTCTGATTGTAGCTGGTGCCAGATGTAGAGAGTCCTTTGCATGCACTATGAACGCCATGATCCAGTCCTGGTTGAATGAAGTAGGATTAATCCTGCTTTGTAAACAAAAAGTTACATAACATGCCCAACCTGTAGAGTACGAGGATCTGGTAGATGGGGCAAGTGCTGATGCCATGTAATCTTGAGCTGAATTAAGAAGTTTATTAATAGTTGGATTTAGTTGAAAATCAGCTGATTGAACTGTGGCGTTGCTGCTGGATATTGCAGAGCTGAGGGCAGCAAACTGTGGAATTTGGAAATCTGTAAACGGGAAAGAGCATCAGCTGCATTATTAAAAATGCCCGGTAGGTGGCGAGCTTGTATTAGGAAGTTATTAGAGACTGAAATCCATACTAGCCGCCGCAGCAACTGCATTATAAGAGCGGAGGAGGTACGTCCTTTATTTATAATATGCACTGTAGTTGAATTATCACAGTAAAATAGTACTGATTTCTTAGACCAGAGATGACCCCATAGCTGGGCAGCTGCTACTATTGGGTATATCTCTAGCAGAGCTGTGGATTTTAGATGAGGAGATATGTTCTCGATTTCCTCAGGCCATGTACTGCAAAACCATTGATTATTAAATAGACCTCCGAATCCCAGAGATGAGGCATCAGTAAATAAAGCCATATCGTGAGGAGCTGAAATGGAATCATCATAAAACATAGAGAGACCGTTCCAGTGCTGAATAAGCGCAGACCACATTTTAATATCTTTCCTAGCTTCTGAAGAGATATTTAAATAGGAGTCCAGATTTTTTGCTGTTGATGCCAGCGCTAGCAGCCGAGATATAAACGTCCTCCCTTGTGGAATGATACGTATTGCAAAATTAAAGTAACCCAGCAATGAAAGCAGTGCCCGTTTTTTAATTGTTTTACTGATCTGAAAATCCTGAATGAGCAAACGAATATGGTTAAGTTTAGACTCAGGCAGGCGGGCTTCAAACTTTTCTGTATCTAGAATGATTCCAAGGAATTCCAAAGAATGAAGGGGACCGATTGATTTTACTTCTGAAAGCGGAACGCCAACTTCAGAAAATAAGCTTTTAAGATTGGAAATCGCTTCTGCTGGTGCATCTGAAGGAGGAGAAATTACTAAAAAATCGTCCAGCAAGTGGAGCAAGAACGGGACATGATAGACATTAAGAAGGATCCAGCATAATGCTTCCGACAGGGTATCAAATATCTTCGGGCTGCTGCGGCAGCCGAAAGTCAATTGAGTGGCAAAATAAAACTTCCCTTCCCAGCATATACCGAACAGGTGACGGAGAGAAGGATGGATTGGCATTACTTTAAATGCGTCTGATATATCTGCTTTTGCTAACCAGGAACCACGACCTGCTAATTTTATTGAATGTATTGCATCTGCAATAGTGATGTAATGCAGGGAAAATTGATCTTGGGGAATTAATGAGTTAATGCTGCTGGTGCTTGACCCCCGTGGTGCTGATAAATCAATGATGAGACGCTTTTTTCCTGACATTTTCCTCGTGGCAATGCCGATAGGATTAATTCTATATATTGGAAAAGGAGGAAAAAATGGACCGACTATAAATCCTTTTTAAATTTCTTTTTCGATGAGAGACTGCACTGATTGTGGATCTTGAGTCGCTGAATAAAGATTTTTGCTTTGGAACGAGGAAGAAGGAATTTGAGTAAGACCGGTTGAAAAACCATTTTTTAATCCGTCGATCAGGTAATTAATTAAGTTACTGTCGGGATGATTCTGTAATTTACTTGATAACGCCAGGATGCTTATAGGAGTAAAGACGGTGAGCATCGGGGAAAGTCACTTGCGTTTTAAAGGGCAGATTGTATTAGCGTGAGCGTCACCGCAATTGCTGCACATGTGGATAAAATTGCATTGCCTATTCGAACAGAAGTGAAATTGCATTGAAATTGTTGCAGATTTGTCTTCCTCCTGAAAATATGATACTGCGCCCGTATTTGTCTTTCCTTGTAGATTGATCGAGGGTAGCTGAAGAATGTATAGGATTAGGTACTGAAGATCTGTATGAATTAGCGGCGAAACCGGGTGCTTTAGAAGTTGATGCAATTGCAGCTTTAGGGCAGAGGGCTGTTGAATGAGCTGTTGAAGCGCAGACCCCACATGCATTAGCCCTTAAACCACCAAAAATTCTATTAAATAGATCTGGATCAGGTTTTGCCCAACTGATGATGTGATTATCTGCTGCCAATATCGCTGCTGCTTTTGCAGAGAATGCTTTATGATACTCATAAAACATAGTCCCTCCGTATCTGACAGACAGCTCCACGATGTAATATTCGTAAGATTCCAATTCAGCTCTGCGGTTAGGATATACCGAGCATAACACATCTCTGAATATGGAGAAAGCAAGGACAAACTCCCCTAATGTAAGATTTTTAAGCAGTCTGGGATCTCTGGATTTTAGAGTTACCGCCAATTCTCCACAATCGACTACTCTATGGTCCAAGAATTCCGAAGTCGTCATTAATAGTGAAACAAGATTAATGTCCTTACCTTCGAGAATGACACGTCTGATTTGTGGAGAAATAGTGTGACGTCTCGCTGCAGTTGGAGAGGAGGATCCGTATGTAGATGCAGTAGCGAGGTTGTATATTGGAGGATCTGCTTCGCTGGCTGAAATTAGGGCTGGACCGGAAAAAGCTGTAGGCGGCGCTGCAGCATTTGATGCTGAAATTAATGACTGCGCTGTAGATTGTTTTCCCTGTTCCATAACAGACACCCTTTTTTCTAGATCCGACAGTTGAGAACTGACCGAAGATAGAGTATCGGGAAAAGGCTGCATAAATGATTTTATCTCGTTGAATATTTGCGAATGTTGGATTTCAATGGCTGGCTGCTGGTTAGCGGTGCTAGTTGTGGGGGTGGTTAGATCCAGAATAGACTGCCTGCTGTCTGTTTTAGGACGCTGAATGGCTGGGTGCGGCTGATTATGTTTTTTCGGAGGAAAGACTGGTTCTGCTGAGACTGAATTGCAATAGAGAATGAAAAGAGACTCTGTATCACTCCCTGCCGGAATCGCATTACCATTTTTAAGGAGGGTTTTTATCAATTTATTCATGGGCCAGTCCTTCCAAAACAATCGATCCGGAGGGGCGTCCTGAGGCCGAAGACGCTTGGATCGCCGCAGATTCGATGTTTGGGTGGCAGGAACGGTAGGCAACATTTGTACTGGAACCTGGTCGAGAGCCTGATCAGGAGCCTGATCAGATGTAACCGAAATAGAAGGGGAGAAAAAACGGAGACTGGATGTACCCTGGATTGAAGCTGAAGGAGAATGATCTGTTAATGACAGAAAATCCTGGGAATCCTCTGAATCCGATGAACTGCTGTAAGTACTCCATTATTAAGGTACGCAGATGTAGATAGGTCTTGAAATTGCTTAGGTTAACGCCAAAAATGAAAAAACACAAGACAGCGAGGTAGAGGTGACTAATGTTTAAATAAGGCAGGTTTAATTGATGACAGCAGATGATAGGTTGTTGGTGCCTAGCTCCGCCCCCTGAACCCCACCTATAGGTTAACATGTGTTAGCTGCCCAATGCAGCAACACAATGGATTTGCTGTACAACAAAACTGTCTCCAGGGGGAGCCAGCTTAATCCATAATTTCTACTGAAGACACCTTTCTGCCTCCAGCCCCAATTTTATTATACAGGGATCCATCCAAGAAGGAGCATCCTGCACCATGTAGGGATCTCCCAAAATTCTGGGATTCAATGAATTAGAGATACTGAAACTCGGACATCAAACCTGTTCATTTTCACATATAAATCCAGGATTTCTCAAATTCTATTGACTTCCCACGTAGGTGGAAAACAAACAAAAACCTGGGGGAATTAATGCAATAAACAGGGAACGTGGAGCTTGATCACTGAGGAGTGTTTGTCAGGCTCAACAGCACAGCTCCAGGTTCAATTGAATTGCACCATCAGACTCAAAGATATGTTCCCCACCACCTTTGCTTGGCAACATGTCCGTAGTCTTGAAGCTCACCCAACAGGAGTTTGTGCTTTGAACAACGATTGAGGTTTTCACACTGAACACATGGTCCTAGAACATGTGTTGTTTCACCAATTTCTTTTCTTCCACTTTGACGTTTGTTTTGGTCCCCAAAGAGACTCTATTTATGAACAATTTTACAGCAATATTGGATAGTTTAAATTTGCTTGTCAATTTCACAGTCCTAGTTAAATCCCCTGCAGCTAATTGACAGTGCAGCCCAGAAGCCTATTTAAAATAAATTAAAAAAAAAAAAAAAAAAAAAACCACACACACACACATGCATCCATTCAGTTACAAGATTAGTGAGCAAGAGGTATAGAGATGACCAGAAGGATACATTACATACAAGGGGTTGAAATGGAAGGCATTTATAATGGTCTTTCAAACTAGCAAGAAATGGAGTTGGAAATGGCACCAGTTAACAGGTCCAGCAACATTTCTCCCTGCACAGAACTACAAAACCAAATTGAAAGCTCTCCCAGCTAATGTTGAGGTATATAAGTACCCAGGTAAAGTATCAGACACCATTAAATAGTGTCCCCCCCCCCACAAAAATAAATAAGCCACTATTTCTCCAGTGCCCCTGGAGGCTATCTGCCCAGTACAGATTAATGCCCAATCAAACTTAGTTAGCCAGCCCAGCTTTACTGGTTTTGTAGAAGTAACTTTCACTTGATGCTAAATGTAAATTTACTAAACTAAAAACAGAAACCCTGTTATGCAAGGGGAGCAATTATCTGGCAGAAAGATGTTGGATGCCCTAAAAACAAACTCAGGATAAAAAAATGTTACTCAGTGGCAGAAATCTCACAGGACAGGAGGGTCTTTATGTATCCATTTTATTTCGCAACATACAAGAAATCAGAAATGCCTTGCTGGCGAGCTGCTGAAAACCGTGCCAACTGCTGTGTGCATTTCATCAACGGGGACAGGAACGAGGAGCTCCCTGCTGGACTTGGAGAAGAGTCTGGGATGATTCCACATGCACATGTAGTAGCCCAGAGACAGGGCTCCCAGGACAGCCATCAGGAGCAGGGGAGCAGCCAGGACAGGCAGCCAGGCCAGAGCCTGCTGGGGCTCTGGGGAGGAGAGCAGGAGGAAAGCGTTAGTAACAGGAAGGGCTCCCAGTGCAGCTACTCTACAGTGCCCAGGAGCAGTTTCAATGAGGGTCTGTTACTTTAGGACCTGCAGGGAGGCACACTAGAGTGAAGTTACGGTTATATGCCATGGACTGGAATGGGTTTTGGTAGAAATTGTACAATGCAGGTTCAGGCAACATGACTGCAAGGGAACCTGTAGTGTAAAGATGAAAGTTAATGCCATGCAAACCAAGTGCACACAATTGGAGACTGCAAGCTGAGCTCACCCTCCAGTGACAGAGCAGGGCTCCTCTGGTAGAATTCCTGGCTTCCAGCAGACAGCTCTTCAGGAAGGATCCTCAGGGGTCCCAGCACTGCAGGTGTGTCTCAGTCCCTCTTCAGCTGCTCGAGAAAAGGAGCCTGGTTAGAAAACAGGACCTGTTGCTTTACAGCATGCAGGACCAGTCACTACACCAGGGGGCAGGCCAAGAGGGTGCGGGATGAAAACTACCCAAGAAGCAAAACTGATGGCAACAGGCCATTGAGCAGAGTACCAGCAAGACAGCCTCTGGTTGGGAGGGGGAATGGTTCTTTAGCAATACAGGCTCTGGCAGACCTATTTGAGCATGCTTTGTTGGCTGCCATCCAGTTTAAAAGTCACTCACCATAGAAGTTAAAATCGTACCAAAAAAAAAAATATATATATATATATAAAACCCCACCTGTGTAAACTATATAGAAAGTAGAATTCGTACCCGTGTCCCTCCGATTGCAGTTGGAGGTACAGCAGCTGCACACAGAGCTCCGACCAGGGTTATCCAGGAGCTCCCAGCTGGAACACAAGAGCAGGACACTGAACCCAAAGACACAGCAACAGACTTCTACACAGAGCAGTATAATGAAGTTGGTTTCCCCACTCCCACCCAGTTACTAGCATTTCAATGAAATTCTCCATACAACTAAGGAGGCACAGAACTGATAGTGCAGATTAAGAAACTCATCCTGGGTCAATGGTGTTGGTTAACTGGACCTCATTTGTACACCCGCTACATGAAGGTAAAAATGCTGGAGTGAAATGTATGCACTGAAGGTTCCATAATATACGCAGGTTTGTTTAGGATGCACAAGTGGTTCCGTAGGGCAGGGTTTCCTCCTGTAATCCTGGTGCTGGGGGTGGGGGGGGGGGGGGGTCCCTTGTGTCTGCTGGGTCTCACTTAAATCAAACCATTATTTGAACCAATGTGCTTAAACCTTTAATTGTCTTCATCTCTTTAAAAAAAGCACCAATTAAGTTACTTCAAAATTGTAGTTGGCTTAAAGGCTTAATTAAGCAATTGAGAACCAAACCACACACAAGGGTCCCCCAGGACCAGGAAACCCCACCTTAGGGACATGTGCACACACCTCATTTCCTCCAGTTACCAACAATTGCAAGAACACATTTCAATAATTCACCACACAACTGTAAGGGAGGCACAGAACTGATTGTGTCCCTGTGGTGTTTGTTAACTGGACCTCACAGCCCCTGCACCCCTTGTACAGAGAGCAGCCTCAGCAGGGTCCAGTCCTTACCTCCTGGTTCTCTGGTTGAAGGAACAGGCTTTCTTGGTGGGGTCATTGAGCTGGGCAGGGTCCCAGGCCAGCAAGCGGCAATGGATATAGACCTAGAAAATAATTTGATAAAAAAAGGAACACTAATAAAAACCAATAACATTTGCTCTAGAAACCAAATTGTTTACAAAAAGGTTATGCACATTACAAGCACCACATCAGATACTGAAAGAATTAATTAAACAAGTAGAGAATCTTGGTAACTAGCTGCCCTGAGACTTCCAATACAACAGATTAACCCATCAGATACTCACATCTGTATTCAGTTGTGTAAACCTGAAGGCCTGGACAACCAGACGGATCTCAGAGGTCTGGACTCAGGCTGGTAACTCCAGGTTTCTGCCCAGTCCGTCTACAAAGCATCTGCAAGGAGAAAGAGCACTGAGCAAGGGGAGGCACTGGCCAGGACTCAGGGACTGCAGACAACCACCAGAAGAAAGGAGCGAGCAAGACTTCCTGTGTTCCAGGGAGACTTCCTGTACAAAATTACATTCCAACCCTTTGTGTGCACTAGTGGAAAGTTTGAACTTAACTTGGGGCTGGTTTCCACAAATCATGGACATCTTACCTAAATTAAAGCCCAGCTACAATCTATGCCTTCCCAGTTTAGTTCAGCTGAGCTTTTGCCATGTTCACAAAGCTGACCATGCAACACCCCTTCCTAAATCCAAGCAGGACTGTGCTCCCAAGTGCTAAACATTCAGATTTAAATTGTGCCTTTACTACACAGCTTGCAGTGAATATCTACCCGTGGTTGGTGATGAGCGGGTAGGTCTGGCTTGAAGGGCTCAGCTCTGGAGTGCTGGCAGCAACACACTCTTCCATGTAGACCATCAGCAGCATGTGGAATTGCTGCTTCACTGCAGCCGCGATGTTGATGAGGGACCCCAGGAAGAACAGACTAGAGGTGCGTGGGGCTGAGAAGTCATCTGTGACATCAAGGAGAGGAGCATGAGAACAGAAACCCACCCAACTCATCTCACTAGCCAGCACAGAGCAGCACCAGAGAAATAGATCAAAATATTGTTCTACTTGACTAGAGGAAGTGACCCAATGAGCACCACAGGCTGCTCCCCCTGCCAGGTTAGTGTTGCACTGGACACCTTTCTAGGCCAATAGACCAAGTGTACATTGCAGGACAGCAAACTCACCATTCATAATCCCCATGGTAAACTCCAGCGTCCCAAACCCAGAGGCATCCCCAAGTGCAGGGTTATACACTGGAGGAGTCCATCCAGCAGGTCTGGAGAACACAGGTAGAAAGCTTTAGTTAGAACAGCAACACACCAAAACAATTTGCATTCAGCAGAAGACACTGAATTGTAAACAATTTATTGGCAATATTTAATACAAACTTACTCTTGCTGCCTTCACAGCAAAGAAGCTGGTCCAGAATTCCTAATGCAGTAAATCATTTGATTTCACAGAAATAACTTTCAGTGCCATAAAATGGGCCTTTAACTGCTCCCCATTAAAAGGCAATAACTCCAATTATATAATACAGTAAATAGATTGTGAAATTTAGCTCTAAAAAATAATCCACAAATTAGATACTGTTAAGTCATGTCAGACATGATGCAAGACTCAATACTTGAATGCATTAACAGCCCAGAGGCTTAACACATCTTCACAGGAGTTACAGCATGTTTAAGCCAAGTCCAGCACTCACTTGGTATAGGTGCACACAATAGCCTGACTGAATGGAGTCTGGTAGAAGCCTCTCTGGGTGGGCTTGTAGGTCAGCACATTCATGTAACTAGTAACATTGGCAGTAACCTGGGCAAGACATGGATAAAAAGATTTAACACTTCATCTGCAGTTCAAGGGTAAGACACACCTCCAGGTTAGCCTTTACAAGACTGGGGTTAAGGCACACACTGCATGTCAACAGCCTGAAGCCAAAACTGCATTTAGTTTGTTTAAAGAAAAGAGTATAAAACACACAAGAATTTACCCTTATTTACTTCTTAGCAGACATCCTTATCCAGGGATACTTACAATCAAACAAATACATTAAGACTCACAGTACAAGTAGCCTAATACAATTAAGAGCAAAATACATACAATGACTTTGGTTCTAGCAAGTAGGACAATATACAGCTGCCAATACGTTTGTATTGCTTAGTTATGTAACACATACTAGCGTCTATGACAACTGAAATATACGTTTTTAAACATGCCTTTACAACCACAGCCAATATTGCATTAGCAGTGCTAGAAAAAGCTTCCGAGTACAAGGTGTATATTTATACAAGCGTGTACAGCGTAATACGGTGCAGTGGAATTAGAGCTCGAACGCTTCTTACGTGAACCCAACATACAAGCCCTTAGAAGCCACTTACCATGCGCATAAAGCGGCAGTCCAGCAGCCCGTACTGGAACACCACCATGTTATTACCGGCGCTGCTGCTGGATGGAGGACAGGGTCCCAGCAGGAGGCCACTCGGGTCCAGAGGCAACGCCGATCGAGAGTAATCCAACAACACCCTCACAGCCACAGAGTCCACGCCGCAGGCTGTACTCACAGCTACAGGAGAAACGGGTTTGGAATAAAGCGGAACATGCAACTATTTTGTTAAAGGGTTCATGTAATAAAAGGTTTAATTGTGTACCTGAATACTCTTTAAAATAACCAAATACGCACTACTAAGTGTTCCACAAAAGGACATAATGTCTGGATAGCAGTAAAACGAGTAGGTTAACACACCAACATTATGTACCGGTACAGTCAGTGCTACCAAAACATAAGGCACAAAACACACTAACCCCGCCAGTAGCCCACATTACCTTCCTGTGGTGCAGCAAACGGTACACAGCAAAGCGCAAACACGACATATTTCCACAACACCACTGCCATCATCTTTCAAACCAACAGTTACCTACCAAACAATACCGTCCAGGTGCTTTTCTAGTGACATTAATTAGAGTGATTTGGCAATTAACACTGAGTGGACCACTGACACAGGTGTGAGGAGTTGTGCCATTGCGTGGGTGCCTGCCTATACCACGCACACTCCAGTCACTCCACACTTATTTGTGTCAGTCGCTTACACAAATAACATTTCGTGATTTGAGCATTTATTATCAAAGAACGAAATGCAAGGTTATTTCGGTCTTTGAGCAAATTATTTTGGTCAAAGTGCAAAATGGAAAATATCAAACAAGCAAAGATAGAAACATAAAAGAAGAGACAACTTCTTCGGTCTTTGAGTAAAGAGATATAATCAAATTGGTGAATGTGCTTTGAGAAAATGCACAGTTCATGAACGGATTTTGAGGATTCAAGGCTCCATTTCTTTCAAGTGCAACAACTTCTGTCAAACAAAGAAGTGCTTCTGTGATCGAGGGCGTGCAACGCACTTCTAAATGCCACAGCATCACGTCTTGCAAAAACAAATACCAATACAGTGATGTGTAGGCCTATGTTTCTATATCTAAACTGGGATTTTTTAAAATGAGCTCTCATTATGGTTTCTTATATGTATCTAATTTGATTGAAGTACTTTAATTTATTATTATTATTTATTTATTTAGCAGACGCCTTTATCCAAGGCGACTTACAGAGACACGGGTGTGTGAACTATGCATCAGCTGCAGTCACTTACAACTACGTCTCACCCGAAAGACGGAGCACAAGAAGATTAATGACTTGCTCAGGGTCACACAATGCGTCAGTGGCTGAAGTGCGATTTGAACCGGGGACTTCCTGGTTACAAGCCTATTGCTTTAACCACTGGACCACACAGCCTCCTAATTTGACCTGACTGTTGTTATCTAAACAATTAAAACGGTGTTTTAAAATGAGGCTCAGAAGCTCAGTGCTCTCAATATGGTTTATTTTGAAAATGTTCATTTACCAAAGTTGTCATCATCTAAAATAAAAACATTTAAGAAGGGTTTCTTGTTGTCAAGCAGTCTCCGTCTTTATTCCACAAGCCACTGTCTGGTGCTGATGGGGTCTGCATACCCCGTTTTCTAAAAAGTGGTAGTTCACCGCTTTCTATAATTTATGAGAACATTAAACGTTCAATTAGCATATTTTTTCTTTCTTTCTTTCTCTTATAAAACAGTGATTAGACGAACATGTTTAGACATTTGATTTTGCAGTTTAAATACTTTGTATACAATAGTCTTATAATATGAATAATGTTGCTTTTTTTAGTTGTTTCCTCAAAAACGGTAATTTCTAAATAACAATGCGAGAACATTACAAACGCTATTTCAAATTCGCTTGAAGTTGAGTGTTTGAGGTCACTATCCTGCTAAATTGGTTGTGCTAACTTCCTGCATAAATAATAAATACTTAAATAATAAATCTATGACGTGTCTCTCATAAATGACATTTACGGATTTCCTGTTCATTCAATATTCGCAATTTGAGCAACATAATTTACTCAAAGACCAAATTAACCTTTCATTTCGTTCTTTGATAATTTGTAAATGCTCAAATCCCGTTTTTTTTTTCCTCTCGGCGATTGACCGAATCCTCACCGAGTGTAATATGTACACCAGTGGTATATATTTTGTGTAACTATCGGTCTTGTCTAATAACGTGCATATTATATAAAAAAAAGAAGATAATGAGTGGGGAACACCCTACATTATCTTGTCGACGTGACCTATATGAGAAATAATAAATACAAAAAATCTATGGTTAATAAGAATGGCATGTGCATTTTAATATTTAGTAGCAGCTGTTTTTATTATCTGGATGGATACTGTCTAATTCTTTATATTGTATAATTATTGTATACATATTTATAAATGTGTTAAGTTAATCATATTGTTATTGCTCTTCAAAAATTCTGATTTGAACCAACACTACTGAAAATAACTGGAAGCAAAAATCTGTCAACTTGTGAAGAGGTTGAAACTTACAGCATCTCTGCAGTTTGAACAGGCAGGCTATGAAACCAATGTAATACTATTTGACATTGTCTGCAATCCATTGTTTCAGCTGATAAAGGGGCTGCTAACACACTACCAACATAGGCATCCAACAGGAAAGTGTTAGCTGCCCAGTGCAGCAACACAATGGATTTGCTGTACAACAAAACTGTCTCAATGGGGAGCCTGCTTAATCCATCATTTCTACTGAAGATACCTTTCTGCCTCCAGCCCCAATTTTAATATACAGGGATCCATCCAAGAAGGAGCATCCTGCACCATGTAGGGATCTCCCAAAATTCTGGGATTCAATGAATTAGAGATACTGAAACTCGGACATCAACCCTGTTCATTTTCACATATACAGACGTGCTCAAATTTGTTGGTACCCTTACAGCTCATTGAAATAATGCTTCATTCCTCCTGAAAAGTGATGAAATTAAAAGCTATTTTATCATGTATACTTGCATGCCTTTGGTATGTCATAGAATAAAGCAAAGAAGCTGTGAAGCGAGATGAATTATTGCTTATTCTACAAAGATATTCTAAAATGGCCTGGACACATTTGTTGGTACCCCTTAGAAAAGATAATAAATAATTGGATTATAGTGATATTTCAAACTAATTAGTTTCTTTAATTAGTATCACACATGTCATTCAGCCTATTTAAATGGAGAAAAGTAGTCACTGTGCTGTTTGGTATCATTGTGTGCACCACACTGAACATGGACCAGAGAAAGCAAAGGCGAGAGTTGTCTGAGGAGATCAGAAAGAAAATAATAGACAAGCATGGTAAAGGTAAAGGCTACAAGACCATCTCCAAGCAGCTTGATGTTCCTGTGACAACAGTTGCAAATATTATTAAGACGTTTAAGGTCCATGGAACTGTAGGCAACCTCCCTGGGCACAGCCGCAAGAGGAAAATCGACCCCAGATTGAACAGAAGGATAGTGCGAATGGTAGAAAAAAAACCAAGGATAACTGCCAAAGAGATACAAGCTGAACTCCAAAGTGAAGGTACGTCAGTTTCTGATCGCACCATCCGTCGCTTTTTGAGCGAAAGTGGGCTCCATGGAAGAAGACCCAGGAGGACTCCACTTTTGAAAGAAAAACATAAAAAAGCCAGACTGGAATTTGCTAAAATGCATATTGACAAGCCACAATCCTTCTGGGAGAATGTCCTTTGGACAGATGAGTCAAAACTAGAGCTTTTTGGCAAGTCACATCAGCTCTATGTTCACAGACGAAAAAATGAAGCTTTCAAAGAAAAGAACACCATACAAACAGTGAAACATGGAGGAGGCTCGGTTATGTTTTGGGGCTGCTTTGCTGCGCCTGACACAGGGTGCCTTGAATCTGTGCAGGGCACAATGAAATCTCAAGACTATCAAGGCATTCTGGAGCGAAACGTACTGCCCAGTGTCAGAAAGCTCTGTCTCAGTCGCAGGTCATGGGTCCTCCAACAGGATAATGACCCAAAACACACAGCTAAAAGCACCCAAGAATGGATAAGAACAAAACATTGGACTATTCTGAAGTGGCCTTCTATGAGTCCTGATCTGAATCCTATCGAACATCTATGGAAAGAGATGAAACTTGCAGTCTGGAGAAGGCACCCAGCAAACCTGAGACAGCTGGAGCAGTTTGCTCAGCAAGAGTTGGCCAAACTACCTGTTAACAGGTGCAGAAGTCTCATTGAGAGCTACAGAAAACGTTTGATTGCAGTGATTGCCTCTAAAGGTTGTGCAACAAAATATTAGGTTAGCGGTCCCATCATTTTTGTCCATGCCATTTTCATTTGATTTATTATTTACAATATTATGTTGAATAAAAAATCAAAAGCAAAGTCTGATTTCTATTAAATATGGAATAAACAATGGTGGATGCCAATTACTTTTGTCAGTTTCAAGTTATTTCAGAGAAAATTGTGCATTCTTCATTTTTTGTGGAGGGGTACCAACAAATTTGAGCATGTCTGTAAATCCAGGATTTCTCAAATTCTATTGACTTCCCACGTAGGTGGAAAACAAACAAACAAAAACCTGGGGGAGTTAATGCAATAAACAGGGAACGTGGAGCTTGATCTCTGAGGAGTGTTTGTCAGGCTCAACAGCACAGCTCCAGGTTCAATTGAATTGCACCATCAGACTCAAAGATATGTTCCCCACCGCCTTTGCTTGGCAACATGTCTGTAGTCTTGCAACTCACC
Organism: Acipenser ruthenus; assembly: GCF_902713425.1. Classification (NCBI taxonomy): domain Eukaryota; kingdom Metazoa; phylum Chordata; class Actinopteri; order Acipenseriformes; family Acipenseridae; genus Acipenser; species Acipenser ruthenus. The sequence continues at coordinate 10,735,340 of NC_081209.1, forward strand.
CAACAGGAGTTTGTGCTTTGAACAATGATTGAGGTTTTCACACTGAACGCTTGGTCCTAGAACATGTGTTTCACCAATTTCTTTTCTTCCACTTTGACATTTGTTTTGGTCCCCAAAGAGATTCTATTTATGAACAATTTTATAGCAATATTGGATAGTTTAAATTTGCTTGTCAATTTTACAGTCCTAGTTAAATCCCCTGCAGCTAATTGACAGTGCAGCCCAGAAGCCTATTTAAAATAAATTAAAAAAAACAAAAAAAAAACAAACAAACACATGCATCCATTCAATTACAAGATTAGTGAGCAAGAGGTATAGAGATGACCAGAAGGATACATTGCATACAAGGGGTTGAAATGGAAGGAATGTATAATGGTCTTTCAAACTAGCAAGAAATGGAGTTGGAAATGGCACCATGCAGCAGTTAACAGGTCCAGCAACATTTCTCCCCACACAGAACTACAAAACCAAATTGAAAGTTCTCCCAGCTAATGTTAAGAGGTACACAAGTACCCAGGTTAAATATCAGACACCATTAGATAGTGCCCCCCACAAAAAAAAAAAAGCCACTATTTCTCCAGTGCCCCTGGTGGCTATCTGCCCAGTACAGATTAATGCCCAATCAAACTTAGCCCAGCTTTACTGGTTTTGTAGAAGTAACTTTCACTTAATGCTAAATGTAAATTTACTAAACTAAAATGACAGAAGCCCTGTACCAATCCTGTTACGCAAGGGGAGCAATTATCCGGCAGAAAGATGTTGGATGCATGAAAACAAAAACGTTACTCGGTGGCAGAAATCACAGGACAGGAGAGGGTCTTTATGTAGCCATTTTATTTTGCAACATACAAGAAATCAGAATTGCCTTGCTGGCGAGCTGCTGGAAACCGTGCAAACTGCTGTGTGCATTTCATCAACGGGGACAGGAACGAGGAGGTCACTGCTGGACTTGGAGCAGAGTCTGGGATGACACCACACGCACATGTAGTAGCCCAGAGACAGGGCTCCCAGGACAGCCATCAGGAGCAGGGGAGCAGCCAGAACAGGCTGCCAGGCCAGAGCCTGCTGGGGCTCTGGGGGAGGAAGGGGTTAGCTACACTCTACAGTGCCCAGGAGCAGTTTCATGAGGGTCTGTTACTTTAGGACCTGCAGGGAAGCACACATGGGGCATGGGAGGGCAAGAGTGCCTAGTTCCACTATTAGAAAACATTAAGTTTAGTCAGTCTCCTAGGGTGAAGTTATGGTTATATGCCGTGGACTGGAATGGGTTTTGGCAGATATTGTACAATGCAGGTTAAGGCAACATGACTGCAAGGGAACCTGTAGTGTAAAAATGAAAGTTAATGCCATGCAAGCCAAATGCACACTGGATTGGAGACTTCAGTTTGAACTCACCCTCCAGTGACAGAGCAGGGCTTCTCTGGTAGAATTCCTGGCTTCCAGCAGACAGCTCTTCAGGAAGGATCCTCAGGGGTCCCAACACTGCAGTGTGTCTCAGCCCCTCTTCAGCTGCTCAGGAGAAAGGGAGCCTGGTTATAAAACGGGACCTGTTGCTTTACAGCAGGCAGTACCAGTCACTACACCAGGGGCAGGCCAAGAGGGTGCTGGATGAAAAACTACCCAAGAGAAGCAAAACTGATGGCAACAGGCCATTGAGCAGAGTACCAACAAGACAGCAAGCAGCCTCTGGTTGGGAGGGGGAATGGTTCTTTTGCAATACAGGCTCTGGCAGACCTATTTGAGCATCCTTTGTTGGTTGCCATCCAATTTAAGTCACTCACCATAGAAGTTAAATTTAAAACCATACAAAAAACTACACACCACCTGTGTAAGCTATATAGAAAGAGTAGAATTCGTACCCGTGTCCCTCCTCTTCCTCAGATTGCAGTTTGAGGTACAGCAGCTGCACACAGAGCTCCGACCAGGGTTATCCAGGAGCTCCCAGCTGGAACACAAGAGCAGGACACTGAACCTAAAGACACTGCAACAGACTTCTACACAGAGCAGTATAATGGGGTCATTGAGCTGGGCAGGGTCCCAGGCCAGCAAGTGGCAATGGATATAGACCTAGGAAATAATTTGATAAAAAGGAACACTAATAAAACCAACAACATTTGCTCTAGAAACCAAATTGTTTACAAAAAGGTTATGCACATTACAAGCACCACATCAGATACTGAAAGAATTCATTAAACAAGTAGAGAATCTTGGTAACTAGCTGCCCTGAGACTTCCAATACAACACAGATTAACCCATCAAATACTCACATCTGTATTCAGTTGTGTAAACCTGAAGGCCTGGACAACCAGATGGATCACAGAGGTCTGGACTCTGGGCAGAAACCTGGAGTTGCCAGCCGGTCCGTCTACTTCCTGTGTTCCAGGGAGACTTCCTGTACAAAATTACATTCCAACCCTTTGTGTGCACTAGTGGAAAGTTTGAACTTAACTTGGGGCTGGTTTCCACAAATCATGGACAGCTTACCTAAATTAAAGCCCAGCTACAATCTATGCCTTCCCAGTTTAGTTCAGCTGAGCTTTTGCCATGTTCACAAAGCTGACCATTCAACACCCATTCCTAAATCCAAGCAGGACTGTGCTCCCAAGTGCTAAACATTCAGATTTAAATGTTGCCTTTACTACACAGCTTGCAGTGAATATCTACCCGTGGTTGGTGATGAGCGGGTAGGTCTGGCTTGAAGGGCTCAGCTCTGGAGTGCTGGCAGCAACACACTCTTCCATGTAGACCATCAGCGACATGTGGAATTGCTGCTTCACTGCAGCCGCGATGTTGATGGGGGACCCCAGGAAGAACAGACTGGAAGTGTGTGGGGCTGAGAAGTCACAAAGGAGAGGAGCATGAGAACAGAAACCCACCCAACTCATCTCACTAGCCAGCGCAGAGCAGCGCAGCATTGACCAGCACCAGAGAAATAGATCAAAATATTGTTCTACTTGACTAGAGGAAGTGACCCAATGAGCACCACAGGCTGCTCCCCCTGCCAGGTTAGGGTTGCACTGGACACCTTTCTAAGCCAATAGACCAAGTGTTCATTGCAGGACAGCAAACTCACCATTCATAATCCCCATGGTAAACTCCAGCTTCCCAAACCCAGAGGCATCCCCAAGTGCAGGGTTATACACTGGAGGAGTCCAGCCAGCAGGTCTGGAGAAGACAGGTAGAAAGCTTTAGTTAGAACAGCAACACACCAAAACAATTTGCATTCAACAGAAGACACTGAATTGTAAACAGTTTATTGGCAATATTTAATGCAAACTTACTCTTGCTGCCTTCACAGTAAGGAAGCTGGTCCAGAATTCCTAATGCAGTAAATCATTTGATTTCACAGAAATAACTTTCAGCGCCATAAAATGGGTCTTTAACTGCTCCCCATTAAAGGCAATAACTCGAAGTATATAAAATACAGTAAATAGATTTTGTGAAATTTAGTTCTAAAAAATAATCCACAAATTAGATACTGTTAAGTCAAGTGTCAGACATTATGCAATACTCAACTGAATGCATGAACAGCCCATAGGCTTAACACATCTTCACAGGAGTTACAGCATGTTTAAGCCAAGTCCAGCACTCACTTGGTATAGGTGCACACAATAGCCTGATTGAATGGAGTCTGGTAGAAGCCTCTCTGGGTGGGCTTGTAGGTCAGCACATTCATGTAACTGGTAACATTGGCAGTAACCTGGGCAAGACATGGATAAAAAAAAAAATCACTGTTGAAGACAGATTTAAAAACACTTGATCTGCAGTTCAAAAGGAAAGACAAACCATTAATCTTTAGAAAACTGGTTATAGTATACTATGTGAACAGCCCAAAAACGATGCATTTAGTTAAAAAAAAAACCCCGTAAATACTCAAGTCATTACTAATATACTGATACCAATACAACGTTTGTACCAAGTCATGTAGCGCATCCTAGCTTTAAAGACATTGTTAAACATACGTTTTAAAAAGCGTTGTTACAACTAACCAATATTGTATAAACCCTGCAAGAAAAAAAAGCTTCCGAATACAATGTGTATTTATACAAGCGTGTACAGTTTAATAAGGTGCAGTGCAATTTCATTTCGAATGCTTCTTACGTGAACCTAGCATACAAGCCCTTAGAAGCCACTTACCATGCGCATGAAGCGGCAGTCCAGCAGCCCGTACTGGAACAGCACCATGTTATTACCGGCGCTGCTGCTGGATGGAGGACAGGGTCCCAGCAGGAGGCCACTCATACTCACAGCTACAGTGGAAACGGGTTTGGAATAAAGCGGAATATGCAACCATTTTATTTTAAGTTTCATGTAATGCAAAGTTTTACCTTATAACTATGACTGATCTTTAAAATAGCCAAGTACGCACTACTAAGTGTTGCACAAGAGAACATCATATCTGGATATCAGTAAAACGAGTGCGTTAACACACCCACATTATGTACCGGTACAGTCAGTACTACCAAAACATAAGACAAAAAACACACTAACCCCACGAGTAGCCTACATTACTTTCCTGCGGTGCAGCAAACGGTACACAGCAACGCGCAAGCACAACACATATTGCCGTGTTAACACTCCAGGTTTCGTTGCACCGGCTATGCGTGAGTTCAAATTTAAGTTAGTTTTACAGCGCAACTATTTACTAACTTTAACAAATGACCTTATTAGAGGCTTCCCGTTTTTCAGATTGCTCAGGCGCAATCCGGTCAGACTGACTGGAGCATCATTAGTACACTATACCACACTGCGCTTGGTCAGACTGACTGGAGCATCATTAGTACAGTATACCACACTGCGCTCAGCTTTGTGTGGCGGCTGATACAAAACATAATGAACGACTATTAAAGAAAGGTGGTGGAATCACATTTACTGATTTTTAATACTAAATATAGTATATGATATTCTAAAATATGTACAATTCATAATTCAGCTATATTCACATTCAGAATGGCATTCAATATTTAGTACATTGTGGGTTTTAGTATTTATACAACTGTTAACACAAATATTCTGAAATAAATAAATAACATGGCAATGACATTCATTGCCCATTCTCAGACATTCTTTGTATATTTCAATATTTCTGAAGGTATGTATTTTGATAGGGAAATAATGTATTATACTGCCACTAAAACACACCATTTTATTATTCTAAAGTCCATACTTATGGACTAACCAACCTTAAAAGTAGCCCGTCTAAGCAAATGTAAAAATAATCAAATGAAAACATGTTTAAATGAAACAATGCTTTTCTACATTGAGGGATTTTGACTTCATTTGTAATTCTTGTCATTTAAAAAAAAAAAGTAGATTTTTCTCCTTATAGTGGACACATTAGTTTTGATCATTCTGCACTTGTCGAGGTTGTTATACAGCTTTTACTGCATAATAACGAGGGATTGTATGAACTATTTATCCATGTTTGTCCTGCAGTCCCATGCAATACAGTTCCATGTCTCACATCTGCGATCCTTTATTTCAGCAGACAGTGAAACAGGCCCTCCAACAGGAAACTGTTTGCTGCCATGGTTGCCCAACGCATCAGCACTGATTTTGGTGGCCAGTTTGATTCCTCTACAGTGCTGGACAGCAAAATGTAATTGGAATGCTTTAAGATGGGTAACTTCACACTCAAATTATTTTTCCAGTTGAAGGCTGTTGGAACAAATTATTGTTAAAATAGTGCGGTCTACAAATAAAGTAGTGCTTTTTTGTAGACATGAAAATAATTGAACCCAAAAGAAGCTATAATTTAATATTAGACTTAGTTATGCTAAATGTAATTTCCTAATCTCATCTTTAGTTGTCAAGTACAGATGTCAATCTTGGTGATTCATACCAAGTTTTAGGTTCAGACTTAGACAGAAAGTAAACATTTAGTTGGGACACCTTTACATTGTGGCAACCAGAAACTAAATAAATATTATCCAATAAAAAGTTAACTAGCTTAAACTGGTTGTCAAGAAACTAGTTTCATAAACCCAAGCTTTAGTGATCCTACAAAACTACTTTAGTTTATCTAGTTAGAATTATGGGAAGAACTGCCACTACACTGGTTTTTGTAAGGGTTTCTACAGAACCCATGTACCATGCCTTTTTATTGGAGAATAGTTTATTATTTTTATTGAAATATTTTATTATTTTTATTTTTTACTTTTGCTCAGACAGGCTTCTTTTAAGGTCAGTTATACCATAAGTATGGGCTTTAGAATCATAAAATAGTTCATTTTAGTGGCAGTATAATACATTATTTACCTATCAGTCAGAAATGTAGAAATATACAAAGCATGTATGAAATTGTGCAATGAACGTCACTGCCATAATTTTTATTTATTTATTTCAAAATATTTGTGTTAACAGTTGTCCAAATAGGCTACTGAAACCGGCAACGTATTAAATTCCATACTTGCCAACATTTGGAAACTGTTCAGCGGGACCCTTGTCCCCGGTGTGGCGGTGGGTCTTACGCATGATGCACGTGACCAGCATGGCAGTAAACACAGGCAAAAATGAAGCGTTCTTACCTTTGTATACCGGTAAGTTAGTGATCAGCAGATGTGTCAGCCACACGAAGAGCACAGCGTGTGGTTTTCTCTACCTCAACTGTGCAGAATACATGAATTTTTTTCTGTGTGTAAATATCGGGACTTTCTTCCTATGCATCGGGACGCGGGACATTTTCTAGGAAATCGGGACTGTCCCGACCGTATAGGGACTGTTGGCATGTATGAAATTCTGAATACAATTCTGAATATGAATATAGTTCAGTTATGGCAAAAATTCTATTTTAGAATATCATATACATATTTAGTATTATCCAGGGCGACTTACAATCGTAAGCAAAAACATTTCAAGCGTTACAATACAAGTAATACAATAAGAGCAAGAGTAATACAATAAGAGCAAGAATTCTTTAATTGTCGTTCATTATGTTTTGTATGAACGCACGTATAGACGGTGCAACGAAACCTGGAGTGTTAACAAGGCAATAAGGTCTGTCGAATTTTTTAATTGATGTTAACTGTTTAGTATTTTTTTCTCTTGGAATGTGCGTGATATACGCAGGCACCCGCGCAATGGCACGACTCGTCACACCTGTGTCAGTGGTCCACTCAGTGTAAATTGCCAAATCACTCGAATTAATGTCACTAGAAAAGCACCTGGACGGTATTGTTTGGTAGGTAACTGTTGGTTTGAAAGATGATGGCGGCGTTGTGGAAATGTGTCGTGTTTGCGCTTTGCTGTGTACCGTTTGCTGCACCACAGGAAGGTAATGTGGGCGACTGGCGGGGTTAGTGTGTTGTGTGCCTTCAGTTTCGTTAGTACTGACTGTACCGGTACATAATGTTGGTGTGTTAACAGACTCGTTTTATTGATATCCAGACATGGTATCTCCTTGTGCAACACTTAAAAGTGCGTACTTGGCTATGCAAAGATCATTCATAGTTACAAACGTTGTCCTTGTGTTACATGAAACCTAAATATTTGTGTGTTTTACTTTATTTTTAAACCTGTTTCCCCTGTAGCTGTGAGTACAGCCTGCGGCGTGGACTCGGTGGCTGTGAGGGTGTTGTTGGATTACTCTCGACCGGCGTTGCCTCTGGACCCGAGTGGCCTCCTGCTGGGACCCTGTCCTCCATCCAGCAGCAGCGCCGGTAATAACATGGTGGTGTTCCAGTACGGGCTGCTGGACTGCCGCTTTATGCGCATGGTAAGTGGCTTCTAACGGCTTGTATGAAGTGTTTGGGCTCAAATTACACTGTATTGCACAGAACATGCTTGTATATGCATTGTAATTTAATGAATTTTTCTGCAGTGATTATGCAATATTGGTTTTGGCTGTAATGGCTTTAAGTGTATATTTAATTGATGCTAGGATGTGCAGGACTAAATGATACAAATTTTGTATTGGCAGCTTTTGTAAGGGTAATGACTTGAGTATTTGCACTTTTTTTCCTTTAAACAAACTAAATGCATTGTCTTGGCTTTGGGCTGTTTGACAGGTGGTGTGTGTTGTAACACCAATCTTGTGGAGGTGTGTCTTGCCTTTTGAACTGCAGGTCAAGTGTTTAATCTCTGTTCAGTTTTTTTTAAATCCATGTCTTGCCCAGGTTACTGCCAATGTTACCAGTTATATGAATGTGCTGACCTACAAGCCCACCCAGAGAGGCTTCTACCAGACTCCATTCAATCAGGCTATTGTGTGCACCTATACCAAGTGAGTGCTGGACTTGGCTTAAACATGCTGTAACTCCTGTGAAGATGTGTTAAACCTTTGGGGTATTGAGTCATACATGTCTGCTTGACTTAATGGTATCTAATTTGTGGCTTTCCTTTTGAGAACTCTTTACAAAATCTTTTTTTTTTTTTTGTGCCTTTTTAATGGGGAGCAGTTATTTTAACCCATCTTATGGCACTGGAAGTAATCTGTGCAAAATAAAGTGATTTACTGCATTAGGAATTCTAGACCAGCTTCCTTGCTGTGAAGGCACCAAGAGTAAGTTTGCATTAAATATTGCCAATAAATTGTTTACAATTCAGTGTTCTGCTGAATGCAAATTGTTTTGGTGTGTTGCTGTTCTAACTAAAGCTTTCTACCGGTGTCTTCTCCAGACCTGCTGGCTGGACTCCTCCAGTGTATAACCCTGCACTTGGGGATGCCTATGGGTTTGGGAAGCTGGAGTTTACCATGGGGATTATGAATGGTGAGTTTGCTATCCTGCAATGTACACTTGGTCTATTGCTTTAGGAAGGTGTCCAGTGCAACACTAACCTGGCAGGGGAGCAGCCTTTGGTGTTCATTAGGTCACTTCAAGTCAAGTAGAAAATGTTTTAATTTCTCTGGTGCTGGTCAATGCTATTCTGTCCTGGCTAGTGAGATGAGTTGGGTGGGTTGCTGTTCTCATGCTCCTTTCCTTGATGTCTCAGATGACTTCTCAGCCCCACGCACCTCCAGTCTGTTCTTCCTGGGGTCCCCCATCAACATCGCGGCTGCAGTGAAGCAGCAATTCCACATGCCACTGATGGTCTACGTGGAAGAGTGTGTTGCTGCCAGCACTCCAGAGCTGAGCCCTTCAAGCCAGACCTACACACTGATCACCAACCACGGGTAGATATTCACTGCAAGCTGTATAGTAAAGGCACAATTTTAAATCTGAATGTTTAACACTTGGGAGCACAGTAGTCCTGTTTTAAATTAGGAAGGCGTTGAATGGTCAGCTTTGTGAACATGGCAAAAGCTCAGCTGAACTACTGTCCATGCTGGGAATGCGCAGATTGTAGTTTCAAATGGACTGGTTCTTTATCTAGTTTCTAACTGGTTCACAGACCCTAATCTATCTTTAGGGAAGATGAATAACATGATTGGTGTTAACGAGGGTCTGTGAAACCAGCCCCAGTTTAAGTTCAAACTTTCCACAAGTGTAGTCTTGTGCACACGACTAGGGTTGGAATGGTAATTTGTACAGGAAGTCTCATTGGAAGTCTTGCTCACTACTTCCAGTGGTTGTCTGATTGTCCCCAGTCCTGGTGAGTGCCTCCCCCTGCTCAGTGCTTGTGTTTCTCCTTGCAGATGCTTTGTAGACGGCCAGGCTGGTAATTCCAGGTTTCTGCCCAGAGTCCAGACCTCTGAGATCCGTCTGGTTGTCCAGGCCTTCAGGTTTACACAACTGAATACAGATGTGAGTATCTGATGGGTTAATGGTGGATTGTATTGGAGGGCACAGGGCAGCTAGTTAACAAGACAACACGTATCTGAAGCTGTGCTTGTGGTGTGTAATACTTTTGCAAGGACAATTCAGAGCTGGTAATAAGATGGTGGCAGTTCGAGCAATTTTAATGTCTGGGAGTTTTATTTTAAATCCGTTATCCTAGGTGTATATCCATTGCCGCTTGCTGGCTTGGGACCCTGCCCAGCTCAATGACCCCACCAAGAAAGCCTGTTCATTCAACCAGAGAACCAGGAGGTAAGGACTGGACCCTGCTGAGGCTGCTGTCTGTGCAAGGCTGTGAGGTCCAGTTAACCAACACTAGTCACCCAGGACTATTAATTTCTTAGATGCCGTTATCCAGGGCGACTTACAACTGTTACAAGATATCACATAATTTTTATATACAATTACCCATTTATACAGTTGGGGGTTTTTACTGGAGCAATCTAGGTAAAGTACCTTGCTCAAGGGTACAGCAGCAGTGTCCTCCACTGGGGATTGAACCCACGACCCTCTGGTCCAGAGCCTGAACCACTCTATTCTGTTGTGTGGAGAATTGACATGTGTTCTCACTGTTGGGTAATGGTGTGCATGTCCCTAGGGCAGGGTTTCCCCAGTTCTGGTCCTGAGATTCCCCATGTGTCTGGTTTTCATTTCAATGGAGTTCTGAATTACTTAATTGAACAATTCATTGGCTTAATTAGGCCTTTGTAATTTTGTTTAAGCAGTTGGAGATTTCAAGTTAACTATACAATTTTAAAAGTAATTTAATTAACTTTTTAGCAGATGAGAACAATAAGGGTCTAAGCACATTGTTTCAATTAAGGGTTTGACTTAAATTGAGACACTGCAGACACAGGGGTCCCCCAGGACCAGGATTGTGGGAGGAAACCCTGCCCTAGGGAACTACTTGTGCATCCTAAACAAACCTGGTTGTTGTGGGAATTTCTGTGCGTACAGTTCACTCCTGCATTTTTACCTTCATGTAGTGGGTGTAAAAATATGGCCAAATTGTACTGCTATCAAGTAGTGTATTGAAATGTCTTTGGGTTCAGTGTTCTGCTCGTGTTCCAGCTGGGAGCTCCTGGATAACCCTGGTCGGAGCTCTGCGTGCAGCTGCTGTACCGCCAAATGCAATTTCAGGAAGAGGAGGGACACGGGTACGAATTCTGCTATATCTCTGTAATGTAACTGCACAGGTAGCTCTGGGATGTTACTTGGTTTTATTTACAAGGGTGAGTGACTTTAAAATTATGGCATCTAGCAAAGGATGCTCGCATAGGGGTGCAGTGCTCCTCCCTCCCAACCAGAGCGTGTGCTTTGTCTTGGTGCTACTCTGCTCAATGACCTATAGGCAAATTGTTTTAACCAGCAACCCTACAGCCTGCCCCCTGCTGTAGTGACTGGTACTGCATAATGCATTGCTGTAAAGCAGCAGGGCCTGTTTGTAGCCAGGCTCCCTTTTCTCCCGAGCAGCTGAAGAGGGGCCGAGACACACTGCAGTGCTGGGACCCCTGAGGATCCTTCCTGAGGAACTGTCTGCTGGAAACCAGGAATTCTACCAGAGGAGCCCTGCTCTGTCACTGGAGGGTGAGTTCAGCCTGCGGTCTCCAATCCAGTGTCCACTTGGCTTCCTTGTCAATGGCTTGTATGGCTGTGACTTTATGTTTACAGTACAGGTTTCCCTGCAGCAGCGCTAAAGAATTTGGCATGTGGTGGTGGTGGTCTGTTTCTACCCAAACCTTAAAGTCCACAGCATAACTACAATTTTGCTGCATAAAGCTATTGCTAAACTTTAGTGTATTCTAGTATTGGAACATAGGGCCTTTGCCCACCCCTACTAACCATGTCCCGAGGTGTCCTTCTGCAGGCCTGAAAGTAACACACTCCTGTTTGATTCTGCCCCTGGGTACTGGAGACAATGGCTGTACTGGGAGCACTTCCTGTTCCTAACCCCTTTTCTCCTGCTCTCTTCTCCCCCAGAGCCCCAGCAGGTTCTGGCCTGGCTGCCTGTCCTGGCTGCTCCCCTGCTCCTGATGGCTGTCTTGGGAGCCCTGTCTCTGGGCTACTACATGTGCATGTGGCATCATCCCAGACTCTGCTCCAAGTCCAGCAGTGAGCGCCTTCATTCCTGTGCCCACTGAAATGCAGTTGGCATGGTTTCTAGCTTGCCAGCACAGAAATTGATTTGTATGTTGCAAAATAAAATGTCTTCATAGAGCCTCTGGTCTGTCTAATTTTGTACCATTGAGTAACTTAGAACTGGATGTGTAGACATTTTAAGGGAATCCATGCTATTACTGCTGAGAATAAATGCTCACCCATTTAAGTAATCTGATTGGTGTATGTAGCAACCCTTACAAATACAAGTAGTGGCATTTGTGTCCCAAATTGAGGATGTTTTGATGGTGAAAGCTTAGTTTGACTGTTCATTGAACAGTTTTAAGCTACTGCTTTTTATTGTGGTGGCTTTTTTTTTTTTTTTTTAAGGTTTGCCAGGATCTTAAGGTCACCCAACTAAATTTTATTTTTGTCCCAAAAGACTTTGATTTGAAAACGTGGTAAGAATCAAGATTGGCAGAACTGCAGGTCAAATACTATGTTAGCATTGCTTCAAAGAAGCAATGGTAACACTTTGGGCTGTGGAAATGCAAGTTTGGTTTGAGGATATTTGTAGATGGCACTCTTAACATCACTATCTTTAGTTTTATTGATCATTTCAGAGTGATTCCTACCAAGTGTGGGATGCTCCTTCATGGATGAATCCCTTGAACTGGAAGTTGTGGGTGGAGTAGAATTGGGAGGGCTGATGCAGAAAGGAAAATAAAGCTGTGGTGTAGTGCGACATTCTTGTCCAACAAAAACCATCCCATAAAAGTAACAATGAACATTTTAAAGAAACACCTTGGTCAAGTAGACAAGTTTATTTTCTGGCAGAACTACACACTAGCATCAGTTGGTACTTCCCCCAGGTGCACCTTTAGGCCAGTGGCTCCAATCCAGTCCCGTACCTTCTTCAGGTTGGCACTGGCCTCCTCATAGCGCGCTGCGTGGATGAGCAAGTAATCTAAGCAGACAATACAGGCTGAGCAGGGATGCCACTGAGGACGCTATCCATGAGGCACTCAAAAGTGGCAGGTGCGTTGCACAGCCTGAATGGTATCGCTGTAAACTGCCAGAGGCCGCCCATGGGCTGTCAGATGTCTCGATCACATGATCGGCGGCTATATCCCGGATGATGGCCTCCCTCTTGGCCAGCGGAAGCTGCTGAGCACGCTCCCATGGTTGTGGTGCTGGACCAACGCAGTCTGCGTGCAGCCCTTGGCCTTCAGGGCAAAACAGGCCTCATACTCCCCTAGGAGCCATCCCAGTATGTGGCTCTGCTTACCATCGTGCCCCTCCATGCTGCGCTGATGGAGGTTCTCCATAGCTTTAGACTGCAGCGAAGGGAGCTGTTGGACTGGCAGATGGTAGTACTGAGCTGAGCGGTCCAGCCATTATGTTGATGGGAAACCAGAGCTGTTGAGCAGGTTGGCTGATGAACAGGTGGCAGATGATGATTGTCGGGGCGATGCCCCTGGCTCGGCAGGCTTCCCCCTCCCCCCGGGTTGCAGTGGTAGTGGTTTGACCCCCACCCCCCCCCCCCTTTGTACCCACAGCTGTTGCTGTCCCAGGTCTAGTGTAGCTCACGTGGCCATTAGGACATCAGCCCCCAAAATGCACTTCTCCTTGATGTCCGAGAGCCAAACTGGGTGCTGGTGCTTGATGCCCCCCAGGCTAACTTTGATCTCCTGGAGGCCCAGCCTGGGCTACCGCGGCCTGTCTGTGAACAGCATAAGGATCTGTTCTAGGCGGCGGGCTGCCTGTACAGCCTTCCCTGATGTCTTCAGCTCCACTAATAGGACGTGCCGCTGTAGTTCTCCCGGCATTATCCCTCCCTATTTTGTCCCTCACTTCGTTGGACAGTTCTGGGTATGCTTTGTGTATTAATATGGTTACTATAATAAATACTATAACACAGCGGTGTGTAAATGCACCAGAAGTAATTGAGGTAACAACGTAAGCCACCAAAACGTTGTATTATTATTACATTTCTTAGCAGACGCCCTTAATAAGGCGACTTACAATTTTTATAAGATATCGCATTACTCTTGCATACAATTACCCATTTATACAGCTTGGTTTTTACTGGAGCAATCTAGGTAAAGTACCTTGCTCAAGGGTACAGCACCAGTGTCCCCCACTTGGGATTGAACCCACGATCCTCCGGTTAAGAGTCCAAGGCCCTAACCACTACTCCACACTGCTACCCACATACGCCTTCAGTCTCTCCTGTCAGACATGCTAACTAACATAAAAAAAAAATCTCCAAATTAGGGCGGCTCCTTCAAGCTGTACCGTTATGTTATTCTTGTGTGCTCCCCGCTGTGTGTTATCTGGTATGAGCATGCGCGCTGCTGTTAAGTTTGATAGCCCTTTGAATGAAGAAGCGCGAAACTATTAAGTAGCATACTGTAATGTTAGTCACAATGGCAGACAAATGAAGAAGTAGACAATAGGAGGGGATGGGGTGTCCGGTATTTTTGTATCTCAAAGGTGGCAACCCTAGTTGTATTGGCAGCAGTATAAGGGTAATTACGTGTGTTTGCACTCTTTTCTTTAAACAAACTAAAAATGCATTGTTTTGGCGTTAGGCTGACATGCGGTGTATGCTGTAACCCCAGTCTTGTAAAGGCTGACTGGAGGTGTGTCTTACCCTTGACCTGCAGATCAAGTGTTTTAAATCTGTTTAACAGTGACTTTTATCCATGTCTTGCCCAGGTTACTGCCAATGTTACCAGTTACATGAATGTGCTGACCTACAAGCCCACCCAGAGAGACTTCTACCAGACTCCATTCAATCAGGCTGTTGTGTGCACCTATACCAAGTGAGTGCTGGACTTGGCGTAAACATGCTGTAACTCCTGTGAAGATGTGTTAAGCCTCTGGGCTGTTCATGTATTCAATTATTGAGTATTGCATAATGTCTGACACTTGACTTAACAGTATCTAATTTGTGGATTTTTTTTTTTTTTTTAGAACTACATTTACAAAATCTATGAACTTTGCTAATTTTTATATAATTGTGGTGTTATTGCCTTTAATGGGGAGCAGTTATTAAAGACCCATTTTATGGCACTGAAAGTAATCTCTGCAAAATCAAATGATTTCCTGCATTAGGAATTCTGGACCAGCTTCCTTGTTGTGAAGGCAAGAATACATTTGCATTAAGTATTGCCAATAAATGGTTTACAAAATTCAGTGTCTTCTGCTGAATGCAAACGGTCTTTGTGTTGCTGCTCCAACTAAAGCTTTCTACCTGTCTTCTCCAGACCTGCTGGCTGGACTCCTCCAGTGTATAACCCTGCACTTGGGGATGCCTCTGGGTTTGGGAAGCTGGAGTTTACCATGGGGATTATGAATGGTGAGTTTGCTATCCTGCAATGTACATTTGGTCTATTGGTTTAGGAAGGTGTCTAGTGCGTCACGAACTTGGCAGGGAGCAGCCTGTGGTGCTCATTGGGTTACTTCCTCTAGTCAAGTAGAAAATGTTTTAATTCCTCTGGTGCTGGTCAATGCTGCTCTGTCCTGGCTAGTGAGATGTTGGGTGGGTTGCTGTTCTCATGCTCCTCTCCTTTGTGTCTCAGATGACTTCTCAGCCCCACGCACCTCCAGTCTGTTCTTCCTGGGCTCCCCCATCAACATCGCGGCTGCAGTGAAGCAGCAATTCCACATGCCGCTGATGGTCTACATGGAAGAGTGTGTCGCTGCCAGCACTCCAGAGCTGAGCCCTTCAAGCCAGACCTACCAACCACGGGTAGATATTCACTGCAAGCTGTATAGTAAAGGCACTATTTAAATCTGAATGTTTAGCACTTGGTAGTCCTGTTTGGGTTTAGGAAGGGGTGTTGAATGGTCAGCTTGGTGAGCATGGCGTAAGCTCAGTTGAATGAATAACTGCCATTGCTGGGAATGCACAGATTGCAGCTTGGGTAGAGTTATTTTTAAACCCAGTTTATGGTACTAGGTTTTGTCTTGTGGCTGTTTGGATTGACTCCGGTCCTGGTGAGTGCCTCCCCCTGCTCAGTGCTCGTGTTTCTCCTTGCAGATGCTTTGTAGATGGACAGGCTGGTAACTCCAGGTTTCTGCCCCGAGTCCAGACCTCCGAGAACCGTCTGGTTGTCCAGGCCTTCATGTTTATACAACTGAATGCAGATGTGAGTATCTGATGCTGTTTTTGTAACTTCAGTTTAGAGGTTCTAGAGCAAATGCTGCTTTTATTAATGTTCCTTTTTGTTTAAATTACTTCCTAGGTGTATATCCATTGCCGCTTGCTGGCTTGGGACCCTGCCCAGCTCAATGACCCCACCAAGAAAGCCTGTTCATTCAACCAGAGAACCAGGAGGTAAGGACTGGACCCTGCTGAGGCTGCTGTCTGTACAAGGGGAGTGCAGGGGCTGTGAGGTTCAGTTAACCAACACCACAGGGAACCAGGATGAGTTTCTTACTCTGCACAATCAGTTCTGTGCCTCCTTACAGTTGTATGGAGAACGTCATTGAAATGCCAATAACTGGGTGGGAGGGGGGAAAACCAACTTCATTATACTGCTCTGTGTAGAAGTGTGTTGCTGTGTCTTTGGGTTCAGTGTCCTGCTCTTGTGTTGCAGCTGGGAGCTCCTGGATAACCCTGGTCGGAGCTCTGTGTGCCGCTGCTGTACCTCCAACTGCAATCTGAGGAAGAGGAGGGACACAGGTACGAATTCTACTTTCTATATAGTTTACACAGGTGGTGTGTGGGGTTTTATATTTTTTTTGGTACGGTTTTAAATTTTAACTTCTATGGTGAGTGACTTTTAAAATGGATGGCAGCCAACAAAGCATGCTCAAATAGGTCTACCAGAGCCTGTATTGCTAAAGAACCATTCCCCCTCCCAACCAGAGGCTGCTTGCTGTCTTGTTGGTACTCTGCTCAATGGCCTGTTGCCATCAGTTTTGCTTCTCTTGGGTAGTTTTCATCCAGCACCCTTTTGGCCTGCCCCCTGGTGTAGTGACTGGTCCTGCATGCTGTAAAGCAACAGGTCCTGTTTTCTAACCAGGCTCCCTTTCTCTTGAGCAGCTGAAGAGGGACTGAGGCACACTGCAGTGCTGGGACCCCTGAGGATCCTTCCTGAAGAGCTGTCTGCTGGAAGCCAGGAATTCTACCAGAGGAGCCCTGCTCTGTCACTGGAGGGTGAGCTCAGCCTGCAGTCTCCAATTGTGTGCACTTGGTTTGCATGGCATTAACTTTCATCTTTACACAACAGGTTCCCTTGCAGTCATGTTGCCTTAACCTGCATTGTACAATATCTGCCAAAACCCATTCCAGTCCACGGCATATAACCGTAACTTCACCCTAGGAGACTGACTAAACTTAATGTTTTCTAATAGTGGAACAAGGCACTCTTACCCTCCCATGCCCCATGTGTGCTTCCCTGCAGGTCCTAAAGTAACAGACCCTCATGAAACTGCTCCTGGGCACTGTTGAGTGTAGCTGCACTGGGATCCCTTCCTGTTCCTAACCCCTTCCTCCCCCAGAGCCCCAGCAGGCTCTGGCCTGGCTGCCTGTTCTAGCTACTCCCCTGCTCCTGATGGCTGTCCTGGGAGCCCTGTCTCTGGGCTACTACATGTGCGTGTGGCGTCATCCCAGACTCTGCTCCAAGTCCGGCAGTGAGCTCCTCGTTCCTGTCCCCGTTGATGAAATGCACACAGCAGTTTGCACGGTTTCCAGCAGCTCGCCAGCAAGGCAATTCTGATTTCTTGTATGTTGCAAAATAAAATGGCTACATAAAGACCCTCTCCTGTCCTGTGATTTCTGCCACCGAGTAACGTTTTTGTTTTCATGCATCCAACATCTTTCTGCCGGATAATTGCTCCCCTTGCGTAACAGGATTGGTACAGGGCTTCTGTCATTTTAGTTTAGTAAATTTACATTTAGCATTAAGTGAAAGTTACTTCTACAAAACCAGTAAAGCTGGGCTAAGTTTGATTGGGCATTAATCTGTACTGGGCAGATAGCCACCAGGGGCACTGGAGAAATAGTGGCTTTTTTTTTTTTTTTGTGGGGGGCACTATCTAATGGTGTCTGATATTTAACCTGGGTACTTGTGTACCTCTTAACATTAGCTGGGAGAGCTTTCAATTTGGTTTTGTAGTTCTGTGTGGGGAGAAATGTTGCTGGACCTGTTAACTGCTGCATGGTGCAATTTCCAACTCCATTTCTTGCTAGTTTGAAAGACCATTATAAATTCCTTCCATTTCAACCCCTTGTATGCAATGTATCCTTCTGGTCATCTCTATACCTCTTGCTCACTAATCTTGTAACTGAATGGATGCATGTGTGTTTTTTTTTTAATTTATTTTAAATAGGCTTCTGGGCTGCACTGTCAATTAGCTGCAGGGGATTTAACTAGGACTGTAAAATTGACAAGCAAATTTAAACTATCCAATATTGCTGTAAATTGTTCATAAATAGAGTCTCTTTGGGGACCAAAACAAACGTCAAAGTGGAAGAAAAGAAATTGGTGAAACACATGTTCTAGGACCAAGCGTTCAGTGTGAAAACCTCAATCATTGTTCAAAGCACAAACTCCTGTTGGGTGAGTTGCAAGACTACAGACATGTTGCCAAGCAAAGGTGGTGGAGAACATATCTTTGAGTCTGTTGGTGCAATTCAATTGAACCTGGAGCTGTGCTGTTGAGCCTAACAAACACTCCTCAGTGATCAAGCTCCAAGTTCCCTGTTTATTGCATTAACTCCCCCAGGTTTTTGTTTGTTTGTTTTCCACCTACGTGGGAAGTCAATAGAATTTGAGAAATCCTGGATTTACAGACGTGCTCAAATTTGTTGGTACCCCTCCACAAAAAACAAAGAATGCACAATTTTCTCTGAAATAACTTGAAACTGACAAAAGTAATTGGCATCCACCATTGTTTATTCCATATTTAATAGAAATCAAACTTTGCTTTTGATTTTTTATTCAACATAATATTGTAAATAATAAATCAAATGAAAATGGCATGGACAAAAATGATGGGACCGCTAACCTAATATTTTGTTGCACAACCTTTAGAGGCAATCACTGCAATCAAACGTTTTCTGTAGCTCTCAATGAGACTTCTGCACCTGTTAACAGGTAGTTTGGCCCACTCTTCCTGAGCAAACTGCTCCAGCTGTCTCAGGTTTGATGGGTGCCTTCTCCAGACTGCAAGTTTCAGCTCTTTCCATAGATGTTTGATAGGATTCAGATCAGGACTCATAGAAGGCCACTTCAGAATAGTCCAATGTTTTGTTCTTATCCATTCTTGGGTGCTTTTAGCTGTGTGTTTTGGGCCATTATCCTGTTGGAGGACCCATGACCTGCGACTGAGACAGAGCTTTCTGACACTGGGCAGTACGTTTCGCTCCAGAATGCCTTGATAGTCTTGAGATTTAATTGTGCCCTGCACAGATTCAAGGCACCCTGTGCCAGGTGCAGCAAAGCAGCCCCAAAACATAATCGAGCCTCCTCCATGTTTCACTGTAGGTATGGTGTTCTTTTCTTTGAAAGCTTCATTTTTTCGTCTGTGAACATAGAGCTGATGTGACTTGCCAAAAAGCTCTAGTTTTGACTCATCTGTAGCCTTATAATATATTAATATTAGTTAATAGATGTCTGATTTTTTTGAATTTATTATTTCTCATATAGGTCACGTCGACAAGATAATGTAGGGTGTTCCCCACGCATTATCTTCTTTTTTTATATAATATGCACGTTATTAGACAAGACCGATAGTTACACAAAATATATACCACTGGTGTACATATTACACTCGGTGAGGATTCGGTCAATCGCCGAGAGGAAAAAAAAATCGGGATTTGAGCATTTACAAATTAGCAAAGAACGAAATGAAATGTTAATTTGGTCTTTGAGTAAATTATGTTGCTCAAATTGCGAATATTGAATGAACAGGAAATCCGTAAATTTCATTTATGAGAGACACGTCATAGATTTATTATTTAAGTATTTATTATTTATGCAGGAAGTTAGCACAACCAATTTAGCAGGATAGTGACCTCAAACACTCAACTTCAAGCGAATTTGAAATAGCGTTTATAATGTTCTCGCATTGTTATTTAGAAATTACCGTTTTTGAGGAAACAACTAAAAAAAGCAACATTATTCATATTATAAGACTATTGTATACAAAGTATTTAAACTGCAAAATCAAATGTCTAAACATGTTCGTCTAATCACTGTTTTATAAGAGAAAGAAAGAAAGAAAAAATATGCTAATTGAACGTTTAATGTTCTCATAAATTATAGAAAGCGATGAACTACCACTTTTTAGAAAACGGGGTATGCAGACCCCATCAGCACCAGACAGTGGCTTGTGGAATAAAGACGGAGACTGCTTGACAACAAGAAACCCTTCTTAAATGTTTTTATTTTAGATGATGACAACTTTGGTAAATGAACATTTTCAAAATAAACCATATTGAGAGCACTGAGCTTCTGAGCCTCGTTTTATAACACCGTTTTAATTGTTTAGATAACAACAGTCAGGTCAAATTAGGAGGCTGTGTGGTCCAGTGGTTAAAGAACTAGGCTTGTAACCAGGAAGTCCCCGGTTCAAATCCCACTTCAGCCACTGACGCATTGTGTGACCCTGAGCAAGTCATTTAATCTTCTTGTGCTCCGTCTTTCGGGTGAGACGTAGTTGTAAGTGACTGCAGCTGATGCATAGTTCACACACCCGAGTCTCTGTAAGTCGCCTTGGATAAAGGCGTCTGCTAAATAAACAAATAATAATAATAAATTAAAGTAGTTCAATCAAATTAGATACATATAAGAAACCATAATGAGAGCTCATTTTAAAAAATCCCAGTTTAGATATAGAAACATAGGCCTACACATCACTGTATTGGTATTTGTTTTTGCAAGACGTGATGCTGTGGCATTTAGAAATGCGTTGCACGCCCTCGCGCACAGAAGCACTTCTTTGTTTGACAGAAGTTGTTGCACTTGAAAGAAATGGAGCCTTGAATCCTCAAAATCCGTTCATGAACTGTGCATTTTCTCAAAGCACATTCACCAATTTGATTATATCTCTTTACTCAAAGACCGAAGAAGCTGTCTCTTCTTTTATGTTTCTATCTTTGCTTGTTTGATATTTTCCATTTTGCACTTTGACCAAAATAATTTGCTCAAAGACCGAAATAACCTTGCATTTCGTTCTTTGATAATAAATGCTCAAATCACGAAATGTTATTTGTGTCAGCGACTTACCGAATCGTGACTCTGACTGTAAGATGTTCATACAGAAGCAGCTTGAGAAAGTAAGAAATGAACGTTTTCTTTACATTAAATATATTGCTTAATTGTAGGCTGGTCTAGGTTTTTTTGTTTGTTTGTTTGTTTGTTTTAACATCAGTCCCTTGTCGCTGTGGATTGAATGTAGAAACATATTGTAGCCTTGCGATCTCGGTTAATGCAGGCAGGCGCACACATGTAAATAATTGCGCTGTATAAATGAGTTCAATGTGAACTCCAGCAACGAAACCTGGAGTGTTAACAAGGCAATAAGGTCTGCCCAATTTTTTAACTAATGTTAACTGTTGAGTGTTTTTTTCTGGAGTGTGCGTGGTATAGGCAGGCACCCACGCAATGGCACAACTCCTCACACCTGTGTCAGTGGTCCACTCAGTGTTAATTGCCAAATCACTCTAATTAATGTCACTAGAAAAGCACCTGGACGGTATTGTTTGGTAGGTAACTGTTGGTTTGAAAGATGATGGCAGTGTTGTTGTGGAAATATGTCGTGATTGCGCTTTGTTGTGTACCGTTTGCTGCACCACAGGAAGGTAATGTGGGCTACTGGCGGGGTTAGTGTGTTTTGTGCCTTATGTTTTGGTAGCACTGACTGTACCGGTACATAATGTTGGTGTGTTAACCTACTCGTTTTACTGCTATCCAGACATTATGTCCTTTTGTGGAACACTTAGTAGTGCGTATTTGGTTATTTTAAAGAGTATTCAGGTACAAAATTAAACCTTTCATTACATGAACCCTTTAACAAAATAGTTGTATGTTGCGCTTTATTCCAAACCCGTTTCTCCTGTAGCTGTGAGTACAGCCTGCGGCGTGGACTCGGTGGCCGTGAGGGTGTTGTTGGATTACTCTCGATCGGCGTTGCCTCTGGACCCGAGTGGCCTCCTGCTGGGACCCTGTCCTCCATCCAGCAGCAGCGCCGGTAATAACCCGGGTTCGCGCCGCCCTCCGCCTGTGTGTGGATTGCCTCGCCCTGTGTGGTGCGTTAATCGAGATCGGTACAATTCAGAATTCAGCTATATTCATATTCAGAATGGTATTTAATACATTGTCGGTTTCAGTATTTCTACAATTGTTAACACAAATATTTTGAAATAAGCAAATAAAATGCCCGTTCTCAGACATTCTTTGTGTATTTCTGAAGGTATGTCTTTTGATAAGGAAATAATGCATGCAGTATACTGCCATTTAAATGCACTGTTTTATGATTCTAAGGTCGATATTTACGGTATCACTGAACTTACAAGTAGCCTGTCCGAGCAAAAGTAAAAACAATCAAATGAAAACATGTTTAAAATATCCAATGCCTTTTCTACATTGAGTGATTTTGATTTAATCGGTAACTCTCGTAATTTTCTAAAAAAAAAAAAAAAAAAAACTTGATTACACCCCCGTTCATTTTTTACGTTCTCATAGCTGCGTCTATATGTATACAGTATGCACCAATGGTATTGTGTGCAATTGCCTTTCTTGTCTACTAATAACGTGCAAACTATAAAAAATACATACAGCTCTGGAAAAAATTAAGAGACCACTGCAAAATTATCAGTTTCTCTGGTTTTACTATTTATAGGTATGTGTTTGGGTAAAATGAACATTTTTGTTTTATTCTATAAACTACTGACAACATTTCTCCCAAATTCCAAATAAAAAAAGGAAGGAAAAAGTACAAACTATTCCTGGAAAGTCTAGACGGCAGCAGGAGATTGAACGCTTGGTTAGAGAAAGGAGACAGCTGAGGAACCAATGGAGAAGAGCAGAACAAAGTCAGAAGGAGGGACTCAATCTCTTACAAAGGGTCATAAAAGATAAGCAGAGCTGAGCGCCTACGGAAACGCTACAAAAAGAAGGAGCGTGCGAGAGCTAACTTTTATAAAGACCCATTCAAATTTGTAAAGAAGTTATTCACCAGTGAGAAGAATGGCACACTAAAAGCATCTAAGGTCGAGCTGGAGAGATATTTGGAGGAAACACATACAGATTCAAAAAGGCAGGAGCCTATGTCAATTCCATCAGACATCCCACCTATCAATCCACCAGAATACCAAATGGAGGACTGTGCACCTAAGTGGAAAGAAATAGAGCAAGCTGTGAAAAAAGCAAGGGCTTCATCATCATCTCCAGGGCCTAATGGAGTTCCGTACAGAGTGTTCAAGAGTGCTTCAGGAGTTCTACGAATTCTGTGGAAATTGATGAAAGTGGCATGGGAAAAACAGGTTGTACCAAGAGCATGGCGCCGAGCAGGTGGAGTCTTTATACCTAAAGAAAAAGATTCTACAAGCATCAGTCAGTTTCGTCCCATTTCCCTATTAAACGTAGAAGGCAAGATTTTCTTCAGCATTATTGCTCAGAGATTATCATCTTCAGAATTCAGCACTACATGGCAATGCCTAGAGGTTGGAATAATGGCAGGATGCACCATTTCTCCACTGGCTTTTACCATGGCAATGGAAGTAATCATTAGGGCATCAAAATGGGTAGTAGGAGGAGAGCGCTTGGCTTCTGGAATGTGACTACCACCAATTCGAGCATACATGGATGACATGACAACCATGACTACAACAGTAGCCTGCACTAATCGATTATTGGGCAAGTTAACCAATAACATTGAATGGGCACGAATGCAATTCAAGCCCACTAAATCAAGGAGCATCTCTATAATTAAAGGCAAAGTAGTAGATAAAACATTCTTCATTAATGGTGAGGCAATACCAACAGTGTCTGAGAAGCCAGTGAAGAGTCTTGGGAGATGGTACGACGGGGATCTAAAGGACACAGTTCGTGTGGGAGAAGTTAGACAACAAGCAGTGGAAGGGTTGAAGAGCATAGACAGCTGCGCTCTACCAGGTAAACTAAAACTCTGGTGCTTTCAGTTTGGTCTACTGCCGAGGTTGCTGTGGCCACTGACTGTGTACGAGGTTTCTTTGACAACAGTAGAGAAGCTGGAAGCTTTAATCAGTTCATACATCAGGAAATGGTTGGGAGTTCCACGCTGCCTCAGCAGAGTGGGACTTTATGGTAAAGGAATACTGCAGCTACCAGTCTCTGCTCTAACCGAGGAGTTTAAGTGCGCCAAGGTCAGACTGGAAATGACATTAGTAGAGTCACGCGATAAATGCATAAGGGAGGCAGCACCTGTGTTGAAAACTGGAAGAAAGTGGGCGGCAAAGAAAGCTGTGGAAGATGCAAAGGCTGCCCTTCGAATTGGTGATATCATGGGGCAAGTTCAGCATGGAAGAGGGGGTCTTGGTTTCAGTTCAGCTCCTCCTACATGGCACAAGGCAGCCCCAGCTCAAAGGAGGAAGCTGGTAGTCAACGAGGTGCAAAAGCAGGAGGAGAGGATGAGGTGTATAAATGCCATTTCCCAGGCCAAGCAGGGAGAATGGATGAGATGGGAGAGTGTGGAACAACGCAAGATTGGCTGGCAAGACCTATGGTCAATGGAACAGAGCAGGATCAGTTTCCTCATCAGGTCAACACAGAACCTAAACCTCTGGGTAGGAGAGGATCCCTCATGTCCTTTGTGTTCATTACCTGCAACATTAAGGCACATTTTGACAGGATGTAAGGTGGCTCTTAGCCAAGGACGGTTTACTTGGCGCCATGACCAGGTGCTGCGATGTTTGGCCTTAGCATTGGAAGACAAGCGTAACATGACCATTAAGTTGTCACCTGTTCCATCAAAACATTACACACAAAAGACAACATTCCTCCACCCAGGAGAGCAACCACCAAGAAAAGGTGTTAAAACCAATCCTCGCCCAGGACAACTGGAAGCTGCTAGAGACTGGAAAATGCTGGCAGATGTTGGTCAACGGCTTATTTTTCCACCTGAGATTGCCACCACTAGCCTTCGACCAGATATTGTCTTGTGGTCTGGATCAGCACGCCTTGTTCACCTGGTAGAGTTAACAGTGCCATGGGAGGATGCTGTAGATGAGGCGTATGAGAGGAAGAGACTGCGGTATGCTCAACTAGCCACTGAAGCGGAACAGCGAGGATGGAGAGTTCGGGTTTACCCAGTGGAAGTGGGTTGTCGAGGATTTGTGGCACACTCTACAACCCGGTTTCTCAGAGACGTCGGATTCAGTGGCCAAGAGTTGCGTCGCACAGTGAAGAACTTATCTGAAGCAGCAGAGAGGAGCAGCAACTGGCTGTGGTTGAGACGGAAAGATTCTGGCTGGGGATCTCAAGCACAATAGAAAGAAAGAAACGCTGATGTACAGGTAAGTAAGCTGGGCTGAGTTGAGTGGGGGACGGAGGGGGGTGATGCTGGGAGGCCAGAATCACCGTCGAGCCCTCTTGAGGTGTCGTGGGCTAGTCGACGAAACACTGAGGATGGAAGGTGCCCACTTGAAAACCCCAGAGATGTACCCTACTTAGCTCAATCCAGACGGTTGTCATGCTGATGCGCTGGGGAGGCCGCACTTTGGTTGATCCCCGGAGCCAGCATCGCAGCCGTCGTGTGTGCTGATGCGCCAGGGAGGCAAAATAAGCTGATCCCTGGAGCCAGCATTACACTTCAGCCATTAACACCAGACAGAAGGATATCTACATCATCATATGGAAGGAAACGTAAATGGATGGAGACACATATGGATCACATTAGTTTACTGTAAAGCTACGTCTTAGTTGGTGCTTATCTTGGCGAGAGCCGAGTTCAAATCAGCATGAAGTTTTAACATCTACTCTCGTGTAATGGAAATCTTGTCATTTAGAGCATTTATTTGCAGAAAATGACAACTGGTCAAAATAACAAAAAAGATGCAGTGTTGTCAGACCTCGAATAATGCAAAGAAAATAAGTTTATATTCATTTTTAAACAACACAATACTAATATTTTAACTTAGGAAGAGTTCAGAAATCAATATTTGGTGGAATAACCCTGATTTTCAATCACAGCTTTCATGCGTCTTGGTATGCTCTCCACCAGTCTCTCACATTGATGTTGGGTGACTTTATGCCACTCCTGGCGCAAAAATTCAAGCAGCTCGGCTTTGTTTGATGGCTTGTGATCATCCATCTTCCTCTTGATCACATTCCAGAGGTTTTCAATGGGGTTCAGGTCTGGAGATTGGGCTGGCCATGACAGGGTCTTGATCTGGTGGTCCTCCATCCACACCTTGATTGACCTGGCTGTATGGCATGGAGCATTGTCCTGCTGGAAAAACCAATCCTCAGAGTTGGGGAACAGTTAGGGCTCTGGACTCTTGACCGAAGGGTTGTGGGTTCAATCCCCAGTGGGGGACACTGCTGTTGTACGCTTGAGCAAGGTACTTTACCTAGATTGCTCCAGTAAAAACCCAACTGTATAAATGGGTAATTGTATGTAAAATAATGTGATATCTGTATCATGTAAAATAATGTGATATCTTGTAACAATTGTAAGTCGCCCTGGCTAAGGGCGTCCGCTAAGAAATAAATAATAAATACCAACATGGGCGTCCAACAGGAAAGTGTTAGCTGCCCAATGCAGCAACACAATGGATTTGCTGTACAACAAAACTGTCTCCAGGGGGAGCCAGCTTAATCCATCATTTCTACTGAAGATACCTTTCTGCCTCCAGCCCCAATTTTAATATACAGGGATCCATCCAAGAAGGAGCATCCTGCACCATGTAGGGATCTCCCAAAATTCTGGGATTCAATGAATTAGAGATACTGAAACACGGACATCAAACCTGTTAATTTTCACATATTAATCCAGGATTTCTCAAATTCTATTGACTTCCCACGTAGGTGGAAAACAAACAAACAAAAACCTGGGGGAGTTAATGCAATAAACAGGGAACGTGGAGCTTGATCACTGAGGAGTGTTTGTCAGGCTCAACAGCACAGCTCCAGGTTCAATTGAATTGCACCAACAGACTCAAAGCTACGTTCTCCACCACCTTTGCTTGGCAACATGTCCGTAGTCTTACAGCCAGATGTTCAGCAACTCACTCAACAGGAGTTTGTGCTTTGAACAACGATTGAGGTTTTCACACTGAACACATGGTCCTAGAACATGTGTTGTTTCACCAATTTCTTTTCTTCCACTTTGACGTTTGTTTTGGTCCCCAAAGAGACTCTTTATGAACAATTTTACAGCAATATTGGATAGTTTAAATTAGCTTGTCAATTTTACAGTCCTAGTTAAATCCCCTGCAGCTAATTGACAGTGCAGCCCAGAAGCCTATTTAAAATAATTTTTTTTTTTTTTTTAAAAAAACACACATGCATCCATTCAGTTACAAGATTAGTGAGCAAGAGGTATACAGATGAGCAGAAGGATACATTGCATACAAGGGGTTGAAATGGAAGGAATTTATAATGGTCTTTCAAACTAGCAAGAAATGGAGTTGGAAATGGCACCAGCAACATTTCTCCCTGCACAGAACTACAAAACCAAATTGAACGCTCTCCCAGCTAATGTTGAGGTATACAAGTACCCAGGTAAAGTATCAGACACCATTAAATAGTGTCCCCCCCACAAAAATAAATAAGCCACTATTTCTCCAGTGCCTCTGGAGGCTATCTGCCCAGTACAGATTAATGCTCAAACTTGGTTAACCCAGCTTTACTGGTTTTGTAGAAGTAACTTTCACTTAATGCTAAATGTAAATTGACTAAACTAAAAATAACAGAAACCCTGTTATGCAAGGGGAGCAATTATCTGGCAGAAAGATGTTGGATGCCCTAAAAACAAACTCAGGATAAAAAAAAAAATGTTACTCAGTGGCAGAAATCTCACAGGACAGGAGGGTCTTTATGTATCCATTTTATTTCGCAACATACAAGAAATCAGAAATGCCTTGCTGGCGAGCTGCTGGAAACCGTGCCAACTGCTGTGTGCATTTCATCAACGGGGACAGGAACGAGGAGCTCCCTGCTGGACTTGGAGAAGAGTCTGGGATGATGCCACACCCACATGTAGTAGCCCAGAGACAGGGCTCCCAGGACAGCCATCAGGAGCAGGGGAGCAGCCAGGACAGGCAGCCAGGCCAGAGCCTGCTGGGGCTCTGGGGGAAGAGAGAGAGAGTAGGAGGAAGGGGTTAAGAACAGGAAAGGCTGCCATTCTCTCCACAGTGCCTAGTAGCCAATTCAAGTAGGGTTTCTTCCTTTAGGACTTGCAGGGAAGCACACTTGGGACATTGCACTCCCCTACCAACCATGTCCATTTGTTCCACTAGGAACATTAAAGCTTAGTCACGGCTTTGTGGCAATTCAAGTTCTATGCTATTGACTTTGCAGAAACACAACATGCATTAAGTTCTTCAGCACAATTGTAGGGGAACCTCTACTGTAAAGATCAGGTCATGCAAGCCATGGACAAGGAAGCCAAGTGCACACTGGTTTGGAGACTGCAGGCTGAGCTCACCCTCCAGTGACAGAGCAGGGCTCCTCTGGTAGAATTCCTGGCTTCCAGCAGACAGCTCTTCAGGAAGGATCCTCAGGGGTCCCAGCACTGCAGTGTGTCTCAGCCCCTCTTCAGCTGCTCAGGAGAAGAGGAGCTTGGTTAGAAAACAGGACCTGCTGCTTTACAGCATGCAGGACCAGTCACTACACCAGGGGGCAGGCCAAGAGGGTGCTGGATGAAAAACTACCCAAGAGAAGCAAAACTGATGGCAACAGGCCATTGAGCAGAGTACCAGCAAGCAGCCTCTGGTTGGGAGGGGGAATGGTTCTTTTGCAATACAGGCTCTGGCAGACCTATTTGAGCATGCTTTGTTGGCTGCCATCCATTTTAAAAAGTCACTCACCATAGAAGTTAAAATTTAAAACCGTACCAAAAAAGTATATAAAACCCCCCACACACCACCTGTGTAAACTATATAGAAAGTAGAATTCGTACCCGTGTCCCTCCTCTTCCTCAGATTGCAGTTGGAGGTACAGCAGCTGCACACAGAGCTCCGACCAGGGTTATCCAGGAGCTCCCAGCTGGAACACAAGTGTATCACTTAAATCAAAACCATTATTTGAACTAATGTGCTTAAACCTTTGTCTCCATCTCTTAAAAAAGCACTAATTAAGTTACTTCAAAATTGTAGTTGGATTAAAGGCCTAATTGAGCAATTGAGAACCAAACCAGACACAAGGGTCCCCCAGGACCAGGAAACCCCACCTTAGGGACATGTGCACACACCTCATTTCCTCCAGTTACCAACAACCTCAAGAACACATTTCAATAATTTCGCCACACAACTGTAAGGAGGCACAGAACTGATTGTGTCCCTGTGGTGTTGGTTAACTGGACCTCACAGCCCCTGCACACCCCTTCTACAGAGAGCAGCCTCAGCAGGGTCCAGTCCTTACCTCCTGGTTCTCTGGTTGAATGAACAGGCTTTCTTGGTGGGGTCATTGAGCTGGGCAGGGTCCCAGGCCAGCAAGCGGCAATGGATATAGACCTAGAAAATAATTTGATAAAAAAGGACCACTAATAAAACTAACAACATTTGCTCTAGAAACCAAATTTACAAAAAAATGTTATGCACATTACAAGCACCACATCAGATACTCAAAGAATTCATTAAACAAGTAGAGAATCTTGGTAACTAGCTGCCCTGAGACTTCCAATACAACACAGATCAACCCATCAAATACTCACATCTGTATTCAGTTGTGTAAACCTGAAGGCCTGGACAACCAGACGGATCTCAGAGGTCTGGACTCTGGGCAGAAACCTGGAGTTGCCAGCCTGTCCGTCTACAAAGCATCTGCAAGGAGAAAGAGCACTGAGCAGGGGGAGGCACTGGCCAGGACTCAGGGACTGCAGACAACCACCAGAAGAAAGGAGCGAGCAAGACTTCCTGTGTTCCAGGGAGACTTCCTGTACAAAATTACATTCCAACCCTTTGTGTGCACTAGTGGAAAGTTTGAACTTAACTTGGGGCTGGTTTCCACAAATCATGGACATCTTACCTAAATTAAAGCCCAGCTACAATCTATGCCTTCCCAGTTTAGTTCAGCTGAGCTTTTGCCATGTTCACAAAGCTGACCATTCAACACCCATTCCTAAATCCAAGCAGGACTGTGCTCCCAAGTGCTAAACATTCAGATTTAAATGTTGCCTTTACTACACAGCTTGCAGTGAATATCTACCCGTGGTTGGTGATGAGCGGGTAGGTCTGGCTTGAAGGGCTCAGCTCTGGAGTGCTGGCAGCAACACACTCTTCCATGTAGACCATCAGCGGCATGTGGAATTGCTGCTTCACTGCAGCCACGATGTTGATGAGGGACCCCAGGAAGAACAGACTGGAGGTGCGTGGGGCTGAGAAGTCATCTGTGACATCAAGGAGAGGAGCATGAGAACAGAAACCCACCCAACTCATCTCACTAGCCAGTACAGCATTGACCAGCACCAGAGAAAGATCAAAATATTGTTCTACTTGACTAGAGGAAGTGACCCAATGAGCACCACAGGCTGCTCTCCCTGCCAGGTTAGGGTTGCACTGGAAAACTTTCCAAGCCAATAGACCAAAGTGTACATTGCAGGACAGCAAACTCACCATTCATAATCCCCATGGTAAACTCCAGCTTCCCAAACCCATAGGCATCCCCAAGTGCAGGGTTATACACTGGAGGAGTCCAGCCAGCAGGTCTGGAGAACACAGGTAGAAAGCTTTAGTTAGAACAGCAACACACCAAAACAATTTGCATTCAGCAGAAGACACCGAATTGTAAACAATTATTGGCAATATTTAATGCAAACTTACTCTTGCTGCCTTCACCGTAAGGAAGCTGGTCCAGAATTCCTAACGCAGTAAATCATTTGATTTCACAGAAATAACTTTCAGCGCCATAAAATGGGTCTTTAACTGCTCCCCATTAAAGGCAATAACTCCAATTATATAACAGTAGATAGATTGTGAAATTTAGTTCTAAAAATAATCCACAAATTAGATACTGTTAAGTCATGTCAGACATGATGCAAGACTCAATACTTGAATGCATTAACAGCCCAGAGGCTTAACACATCTTCACAGGAGTTACACCATGTTTAAGCCAAGTCCAGCACTCACTTGGTATAGGTGCACACAATAGCCTGACTGAATGGAGTCTGGTAGAAGCCTCTCTGGGTGGGCTTGTAGGTCAGCACATTCATGTAACTAGTAACATTGGCAGTAACCTGGGCAAGACATGGATAAAAAGATTTAACACTTCATCTGCAGTTCAAGGGTAAGACACACCTCCAGGTTAGCCTTTACAAGACTGGGGTTAAGGCACACACTGCATGTCAACAGCCTGAAGCCAAAACAATGCATTTAGTTTGTTTAAAGAAAAGAGTATAAAACACACAAGTAATTTACCCTTATTTACTTCTTAGCAGACATCCTTATCCAGGGCTACTGTAGCCTAATACAATTAAAAGCAAAATACATACAATGACTTTGGTTCTAGCAAGTAGGACAATATACAGCTGCCAATACGTTTGTATTGCTTAGTTATGTAACACATACTAGCGTCAATGACAACTGAAATATACGTTTTTAAACATGCCTTTACAACCACAGCCAATATTGCATTAGCAGTGCTAGAAAAAGCTTCCAAGTACAAGGTGTATATTTATACAAGCGTGTACAGCGTAATACGGGGCAGTGGAATTAGAGCTCGAACGCTTCTTACGTGAACCCAACATACAAGCCCTTAGAAGCCACTTACCATGCGCATAAAGCGGCAGTCCAGCAGCCCGTACTGGAACACCACCATGTTATTACCGGCGCTGCTGCTGGATGGAGGACAGGGTCCCAGCAGGAGGCCACTCGGGTCCAGAGGCAACGCCGATCGAGAGTAATCCAACAACACCCTCACAGCCACAGAGTCCACGCCGCAGGCTGTACTCACAGCTACAGGAGAAACGGGTTTGGAATAAAGCGCAACATACAACTATTTTGTTAAAGGGTTCATGTAATGAAAGTTTTAAATTTTGTACCTGAATACTCTTTAAAATAACCAAATACGCACTACTAAGTGTTCCACAAAAGGACATAATGTCTGGATAGCAGTAAAACGAGTATGTTAACACACCAACATTATGTACCGGTACAGTCAGTGCTACCAAAACATAAGACACAAAACACACTAACCCCGCCAGTAGCCCACATTACCTTCCTGTGGTGCAGCAAACGGTACACAGCAAAGCGCAAACACGACATATTTCCACAACGCCGCCATCATCTTTCAAACCAACAGTTACCTACCAAACACTACCGTCCAGGTGCTTTTCTAGTGACATTAATTAGAGTGATTTGGCAATTAACACTGAGTGGACCACTGACACAGGTGTGACGAGTTGTGCCATTGCGTGGGTGCCTGCCTATACCACGCACACTCCAGAAAAAACACTCAACAGTTAACATCAGTTAAAAAATTGGGCAGACCTTATTGCCTTGTTAACACTCCAGGTTTCGTTGCTGGAGTTCACATTGAACTTATTTATACGGCGCAATTATTTACATGTGTGCGCCTGCCTGCATTAACCGAGATCGCGAGGCTACAATATGTTTCTACATTCAATCCACAGCGACAAGGGACTGATGTTAAAAAAAAAAAAAACCTAGACCAGCCTACAATTAAGCAATATATTTAATGTAAAGAAAACGTTCATTTCTTACTTTCTCAAGCTGCTTCTGTATGAACATGTTACAGTCAGAGTCACGATTCGGTCAGTCGCTGACACAAATAACATTTCGTGATTTGAGCATTTATTATCAAAGAACGAAATGCAAGGTTATTTCGTTCTTTGAGCAAATTATTTTGGTCAAAGTGCAAAATGGAAAATATCATACAAGCAAAGATAGAAACATAAAAGAAGAGACAGCTTCTTCGGTCTTTGAGTAAAGAGATATAATCAAATTGGTGAATGTGCTTTGAGAAAATGCACAGTTCATGAACGGATTTTGAGGATTCAAGGCTCCATTTCTTTCAAGTGCAACAACTTCTGTCAAACAAAGAAGTGCTTCTGTGCGCGAGGGCGTGCAACGCACTTCTAAATGCCACAGCATCACGTCTTGCAAAAACAAATACAAATACAGTGATGTGTAGGCCTATGTTTCTATATCTAAACTGGGATTTTTTAAAATGAGCTCTCATTATACTTCTTATATGTATCTAATTTGATTGAACTACTTTAATTTGATCTGACTGTTATCTAAACACTTAAAACAGTGTTTTAAAACGAGGCTCAGTAGCTCACTGCTCTCAATATGGTTTCTTTAGAAAATGTTCATTACCAAAGTTGTCATCATCTAAAATAAAAACCTTTAAGATGGGTTTCTTGTTGTCAAGCAGTCTCCGTCTTTAATCCACAGGCGCGGCTCTGTCTGCTGATGTGGTATGCATATCTGTTTTCTAAAAAGTGATAGTTCACCGCTTTATGTAATTTATGAGAATATTAAACGTTTAATAAGCATACTTTTCATTCTTTCTTTCGATTAAAAACAGTGATTAGACAAACATGTATTGACATTTGATTTTGCAGTTTAAATACTGTGTAGACAATCATTTCTAAATAATAATGCGAGAACATTACAAACGTTATTTGAAACTCGCTTGAAGTTGAGTGTTTGAGGTCACTATCCTCCTAAATTGTTTGGGTTAACTTCCTGCATAAATAATAAATCAATGACGTGTCGCATAAATATAATTTACGGATTTCCTGTTCATTCAATACAAAATATTTTAAATAGGTTAACATTTCACGGGGCGGAGCTATGCCACCTGATAGGGTTTATTGACAGAGTTAGTAAACATATACACATGGAGAGAGGGGCTCGATAGACACGATAAACAGGAGGGGGGCCACCGTCTTTGAGGTGACCCGACATACGAGAGGGGCACCGTCTCTGAGGTTACCCGACATACGAAGAGGTACGCGAACCGGAAAGAAAACATGAATTAGTATTGATAACACAAAAGAGGTTCCGGCTCTTCCTGACCCAACATATACAGTAGGGGGGTTCCGTCGCTGAGGAGACCTGACAAACAGGAGGGGGGCCACCGTCTTTGAGGCGACCCGACATACCAAGAGGGGCACCATCTCTGAGGTTACCCGACATACGAAGAGGCTCGCGAACCGGAAAGAAAACATAAAGTTAGTATTTGTTAAAACATATAATGCGTGGTGTTCCGCCTCTTCAAAGCCCAACATAATAGAAGGGGGGTTCCGTCGCTGAGGAGACCCGACAAACAGGAGAGGGGCCACCGTCTTTGAGGAGACCTGACAAACACAAGGGATGCCACCGCTTGGGGACCCTCACATAGAGGCATCAGACCTGAAAGAAGAATCCCAAAAGAAACATACATGCAGATGGAAGGGTTTGGCCGGGGGTCCCCTCTGACTCATGGAGAACCCTCCTCTATGAGGTAAATGAAGCGGAGCTTAACAAAGGGTTGGAGAAAGTGGAATCACTAACCCCCCAAAAGATGGACCCCCGGCTCCCCGCTGACGCAACATGAAGAAAAAAGAGAGAACCGCCAATGCATAAGAAAGAAGAAAAAGAGAAAACATTTAGATGAAAGAAAACAAACACTTAACGTGACAAAGGGGTTAGTAGACTGTACCCTAATGACTATGTGAAGACCCTCTGCACAGTGGAAAGAAAAAAAAACCCTTTCTTTAATTTTATTTCTTAGGGGGAAATCTTTGGTGGCTCAGGCAGAAAGGTCGTCCCCACTCCGGACATACTAGCAATGGACTGATGTGCGGAGGATATTTCAGATGATGAAGAACGAACATAACTTTCAACTGCTGATGAAGTCCAGCGCCCCATATTTTTAATTAAATACTGGTTAATGTTGGCTTTTGCGGCTGAAGTGGCTGCCCCTATTCTAAATGAATGAGGAGTGTAGAATTGCGAAGGAAGACCTGCTCTGGATACCACGGTGGAAAGGTGTGTTGAAAACCAATGCCTTGATACAATGGACCGGCTTGAATTGATAAACAAAGGGTCAGAGGATGAAATGGCTTTGCGTTCTGCAATGTACTTCAACATGGAAGTGAAGGGACACAGAGGAGAGTTGATCTTAGAAAGCTGAATACATTGTCCTTGCCGCAGTTGATCTGTTTTTGAAATGCGAAGAAATAAGATGAAATGAGAATCTGGGATGAGCTTGAGGTCACTGCAGCGGATACCTAGGGTAGGAAAGCTGGCAATAGAAGGAACTGTATATTCAGAACATCTCAAAAATCCAAAAAATGCAGATAGACATATGACTTCCATAGTTAAATCATCAAATGGAGAAAAACAGCCGTGGCGGAGAATTGAAATCAATTTACTGAGAATGTCTATAGCAATAGGCAGGCGAGCAGAAGAAGGAGCCGGAGAGCACTTGGAAATTCCTCGTAAAAGGAGACGAACCGCTGGAAATGATAATAGAGTTGGGGAATTGGTGGACATCAAGCGAAATTGATGCTGAATTCCTGACAAATATAGTCTGATTGTAGCTGGTGCCAGATGTAGAGAGTCCTTTGCATGCACTATGAACGCCATGATCCAGTCCTGGTTGAATGGAGTAGGATTAATCCTGCTTTGTAAACAAAAAGTTACATAACATGCCCAACCTGTAGAGTACGAGGATCTGGTAGATGGGGCAAGTGCTGATGCCATGTAATCTTGAGCTGAATTAAGAAGTTTATTAATAGTTGGATTTAGTTGAAAATCAGCTGATTGAACTGTGGCGTTGCTGCTGGATATTGCAGAGCTGAGGGCAGCAAACTGTGGAATTTGGAAATCTGTAAACGGGAAAGAGCATCAGCTGCATTATTAAAATTGCCCGGTAGGTGGCGAGCTTGTATTAGGAAGTTATTAGAGACTGAAATCCATACTAGCCGCCGCAGCAACTGCATTATAAGAGCGGAGGAGGTACGTCCTTTATTTATAATATGCACTGTAGTTGAATTATCACAGTAAAATAGTATTGATTTCTTAGACCAGAGATGACCCCATAGCTGGGCAGCTGCTACTATTGGGTATATCTCTAGCAGAGCTGTGGATTTAGATGAGGAGATATGTTCTCGATTTCCTCAGGCCATGTACTGCAAAACCATTGATTATTAAATAGACCTCCGAATCCCAGAGATGAGGCATCAGTAAATAAAGCCATATCGTGAGGAGCTGAAATGAAATCATCATAAAACATAGAGAGACCGTTCCAGTGCTGAATAAGCGCAGACCACATTTTAATATCTTTCCTAGCTTCTGAAGAGATATTTAAATAGGAGTCCAGATTTTTTGCTGTTGATGCCAGCGCTAGCAGCCGAGATATAAACGTCCTCCCTTGTGGAATGATACGTATTGCAAAATTAAAGTAACCCAGCAATGAAAGCAGTGCCCGTTTTTTAATTGTTTTACTGATCTGAAAATCCTGAATGAGCAAACGAATATGGTTAAGTTTAGACTCAGGCAGGCGGGCTTCAAACTTTTCTGTATCTAGAATGATTCCAAGGAATTCCAAAGAATGAAGGGGACCGATTGATTTTACTTCTGAAAGCGGAACGGCAACTTCAGAAAATAAGCTTTTAAGATTGGAAATCGCTTCTGCTGGTGCATCTGAAGGAGGAGAAATTACTAAAAAATCGTCCAGCAAGTGGAGCAAGAACGGGACATGATAAACATTAAGAAGGATCCAGCATAATGCTTCCGACAGGGTATCAAATATCTTCGGGCTGCTGCGGCAGCCGAAAGTCAATTGAGTGGCAAAATAAAACTTCCCTTCCCAGCATATACCAAACAGGTGACGGAGAGAAGGATGGATTGGCATTACTTTAAATGCGTCTGATATATCTGCTTTTGCTAACCAGGAACCACGACCTGCTAATTTAATTGAATGTATTGCGTCTGCAATAGTGATGTAATGCAGGGAAAATTGATCTTGGGGAATTAATGAGTTAATGCTGCTGGTGCTTGACCCCCGTGGTGCTGATAAATCAATGATGAGACGCTTTTTTCCTGACATTTTCCTCGTGGCAATGCCGATAGGATTAATTCTATATATTGGAAAAGGAGGAAAAAATGGACCGACTATAAATCCTTTTTAAATTTCTTTTTCGATGAGAGACTGCACTGATTGTGGATCTTGAGTCGCTGAATAAAGATTTTTGCTTTGGAACGAGGAAGAAGGAATTTGAGTAAGACCGGTTGAAAAACCATTTTTTAATCCGTCGATCAGGTAATTAATTAAGTTACTGTCGGGATGATTCTGTAATTTACTTGATAACGCCAGGATGCTTATAGGAGTAAAGACGGTGAGCATCGGGGAAAGTCACTTGCGTTTTAAAGGGCAGATTGTATTAGCGTGAGCGTCACCGCAATTGCTGCACATGTGGATAAAATTGCATTGCCTATTCGAACAGAAGTGAAATTGCATTGAAATTGTTGCAGATTTGTCTTCCTCCTGAAAATATGATACTGCGCCCGTATTTGTCTTTCCTTGTAGATTGATCGAGGGTAGCTGAAGAATGTATAGGATTAGGTACTGAAGATCTGTATGAATTAGCGGCGAAACCGGGTGCTTTAGAAGTTGATGCAATTGCAGCTTTAGGGCAGAGGGCTGTTGAATGAGCTGTTGAAGCGCAGACCCCACATGCATTAGCCCTTAAACCACCAAAAATTCTATTAAATAGATCTGGATCAGGTTTTGCCCAACTGATGATGTGATTATCTGCTGCCAATATCGCTGCTGCTTTTGCAGAGAATGCTTTATGATACTCATAAAACATAGTCCCTCCGTATCTGACAGACAGCTCCACGATGTAATATTCGTAAGATTCCAATTCAGCTCTGCGGTTAG
This sequence comes from Acipenser ruthenus, assembly GCF_902713425.1. Classification (NCBI taxonomy): domain Eukaryota; kingdom Metazoa; phylum Chordata; class Actinopteri; order Acipenseriformes; family Acipenseridae; genus Acipenser; species Acipenser ruthenus. The sequence goes on from NC_081209.1 coordinate 10,773,210, forward strand.
GATATACCGAGCATAACACATCTCTGAATATGGAGAAAGCAAGGACAAACTCCCCTAATGTAAGATTTTTAAGCAGTCTGGGATCTCTGGATTTTAGAGTTACCGCCAATTCTCCACAATCGACTACTCTATGGTCCAAGAATTCCGAAGTCGTCATTAATAGTGAAACAAGATTAATGTCCTTACCTTCGAGAATGACACGTCTGATTTGTGGAGAAATAGTGTGACGTCTCGCTGCAGTTGGAGAGGAGGATCCGTATGTAGATGCAGTAGCGAGGTTGTATATTGGAGGATCTGCTTCGCTGGCTGAAATTAGGGCTGGACCGGAAAAAGCTGTAGGCGGCGCTGCAGCATTTGATGCTGAAATTAATGACTGCGCTGTAGATTGTTTTCCCTGTTCCATAACAGACACCCTTTTTTCTAGATCCGACAGTTGAGAACTGACCGAAGATAGAGTATCGGGAAAAGGCTGCATAAATGATTTTATCTCGTTGAATATTTGCGAATGTTGGATTTCAATGGCTGGCTGCTGGTTAGCGGTGCTAGTTGTGGGGGTGGTTAGATCCAGAATAGACTGCCTGCTGTCTGTTTTAGGACGCTGAATGGCTGGGTGCGGCTGATTATGTTTTTTCGGAGGAAAGACTGGTTCTGCTGAGACTGAATTGCAATAGAGAATGAAAAGAGACTCTGTATCACTCCCTGCCGGAATCGCATTACCATTTTTAAGGAGGGTTTTTATCAATTTATTCATGGGCCAGTCCTTCCAAAACAATCGATCCGGAGGGGCGTCCTGAGGCCGAAGACGCTTGGATCGCCGCAGATTCGATGTTTGGGTGGCAGGAACGGTAGGCAACATTTGTACTGGAACCTGGTCGAGAGCCTGATCAGGAGCCTGATCAGATGTAACCGAAATAGAAGGGGAGAAAAAACGGAGACTGGATGTACCCTGGATTGAAGCTGAAGGAGAATGATCTGTTAATGACAGAAAATCCTGGGAATCCTCTGAATCCGATGAACTGCTGTAAGTACTCCATTATTAAGGTACGCAGATGTAGATGGGTCTTGAAATCGCTTAGGTTTACGCCAAAAACGAAAAAACACAAGACAGCGAGGTAGAGGTGACTAATGTTTAAATAAGGTAGGTTTAATTGATGACAGCAGATGATAGGTTGTTGGTGCCTAGCTCCGCCCCCTGAACCCCACCTATAGGTTAACATGTGTTAGCTGCCCAATGCAGCAACACAATGGATTTGCTGTACAACAAAACTGTCTCCAGGGGGAGCCAGCTTAATCCATCATTTCTACTGAAGACACCTTTCTGCCTCCAGCCCCAATTTTATTATACAGGGATCCATCCAAGAAGGAGCATCCTGCACCATGTAGGGATCTCCCAAAATTCTGGGATTCAATGAATTAGAGATACTGAAACTCGGACATCAAACCTGTTCATTTTCACATATAAATCCAGGATTTCTCAAATTCTATTGACTTCCCACGTAGGTGGAAAACAAACAAAAACCTGGGGGAATTAATGCAATAAACATGGAACGTGGAGCTTGATCACTGAGGAGTGTTTGTCAGGCTCAACAGCACAGCTCCAGGTTCAATTGAATTGCACCATCAGACTCAAAGATATGTTCCCCACCACCTTTGCTTGGCAACATGTCCGTAGTCTTGAAGCTCACCCAACAGGAGTTTGTGCTTTGAACAACGATTGAGGTTTTCACACTGAACACATGGTCCTAGAACATGTGTTGTTTCACCAATTTCTTTTCTTCCACTTTGACGTTTGTTTTGGTCCCCAAAGACTCTATTTATGAACAATTTTACAGCAATATTGGATAGTTTAAATTTGCTTGTCAATTTTACAGTCCTAGTTAAATCCCCTGCAGCTAATTGACAGTGCAGCCCAGAAGCCTATTTAAAATAAAATTAAAAAAAAAAAAAAAAAAAAAAAAAAACACAACACACACATGCATCCATTCAGTTACAAGATAAGTGAGCAAGAGGTATAGAGATGACCAGAAGGATACATTACATACAAGGGGTTGAAATGGAAGGAATTTATAATGGTCTTTCAAACTAGCAAGAAATGGAGTTGGAAATGGCACCAGTTAACAGGTCCAGCAACATTTCTCCCTGCACAGAACTACAAAACCAAATTGAAAGCTCTCCCAGCTAATGTTGAGGTATACAAGTACCCAGGTAAAGTATCAGACACCATTAAATAGTGTCCCCCCCCCCCTCCCCAAAAATAAATAAGCCACTATTTCTCCAGTGCCCCTGGAGGCTATCTGCCCAGTACAGATTAATGCCCAATCAAACTTAGCTTTACTGGTTTTGTAGAAGTAACTTTCACTTGATGCTAAATGTAAATTTACTAAACTAAAAATAACAGAAACCCTGTTATGCAAGGGGAGCAATTATCTGGCAGAAAGATGTTGGATGCCCTAAAAACAAACTCAGGATAAAAAAAAAATGTTACTCAGTGGCAGAAATCTCACAGGACAGGAGGGTCTATGTATCCATTTTATTTCGCAACATACAAGAAATCAGAAATGCCTTGCTGGCGAGCTGCTGGAAACCGTGCCAACTGCTGTGTGCATTTCATCAACGGGGACAGGAACGAGGAGCTCCCTGCTGGACTTGGAGAAGAGTCTGGGATGATGCCACATGCACATGTAGTAGCCCAGAGACAGGGCTCCCAGGACAGCCATCAGGAGCAGGGGAGCAGCCAGGACAGGCAGCCAGGCCAGAGCCTGCTGGGGCTCTGGGGAGGAGAGCGTTGGGAACAGGAAGGGCTCCCAGTGCAGCTACTCTACAGTGCCCAGGAGCAGTTTCAATGAGGGTCTGTTACTTTAGGACCTGCAGGGAGGCACACTAGAGTGAAGTTACGGTTATATGCCATGGACTGGAATGGGTTTTGGTAGAAATTGTACAATGCAGATTCAGGCAACATGACTGCAAGGGAACCTGTAGTGTAAAGATGAAAGTTAATGCCATGCAAACCAAGTGCACACAATTGGAGACTGCAGCTGAGCTCACCCTCCAGTGACAGAGCAGGGCTCCTCTGGTAGAATTCCTGGCTTCCAGCAGACAGCTCTTCAGGAAGGATCCTCAGGGGTCCCAGCACTGCAGGTGTGTCTCAGTCCCTCTTCAGCTGCTCGAGAAAAGGAGCCTGGTTAGAAAACAGGACCTGTTGCTTTACAGCATGCAGGACCAGTCACTACACCAGGGGGCAGGCCAAGAGGGTGCGGGATGAAAACTACCCAAGAGAAGCAAAACTGATGGCAACAGGCCATTGAGCAGAGTACCAGCAAGACAGCAAGCAGCCTCTGGTTGGGAGGGGGAATGGTTCTTTAGCAATACAGGCTCTGGTAGACCTATTTGAGCATGCTTTGTTGGCTGCCATCCAGTTTAAAAGTCACTCACCATAGAAGTTAAAATCGTACCAAAAAAAAAAAAATATATATATCTATAAAACCCCACCTGTGTAAACTATATAGAAAGTAGAATTCGTACCCGTGTCCCTCCTCTTCCTCAGATTGCAGTTGGAGGTACAGCAGCTGCACACAGAGCTCCGACCAGGGTTATCCAGGAGCTCCCAGCTGGAACACAAGAGCAGGACACTGAACCCAAAGACACAGCAACAGACTTCTACACAGAGCAGTATAATGAAGTTTCCTCCTGTAATCCTGGTGCTGGGGGGGGGGGGGGGGGGGGGGGGGGGTCCCTTGTGTCTGCTGGGTCTCACTTAAATCAAACCATTATTTGAACCAATGTGCTTAAACCTTTAATTGTCTTCATCTTTTAAAAAAAGCACCAATTAAAGTTACTTCAAAATTGTAGTTGGCTTAAAGGCTTAATTAAGCAATTGAGAACCAAACCACACACAAGGGTCCCCCAGGACCAGGAAACCCCACCTTAGGGACATGTGCACACACCTCATTTCCTCCAGTTACCAACAATTGCAAGAACACATTTCAATAATTCACCACACAACTGTAAGGGAGGCACAGAACTGATTGTGTCCCTGTGGTGTTTGTTAACTGGACCTCACAGCCCCTGCACCCCTTGTACAGAGAGCAGCCTCAGCAGGGTCCAGTCCTTACCTCCTGGTTCTCTGGTTGAAGGAACAGGCTTTCTTGGTGGGGTCATTGAGCTGGGCAGGGTCCCAGGCCAGCAAGCGGCAATGGATATAGACCTAGAAAATAATTTGATAAAAAAAAGGAACACTAATAAAAACCAATAACATTTGCTCTAGAAACCAAATTGTTTACAAAAAGGTTATGCACATTACAAGCACCACATCAGATACTGAAAGAATTCATTAAACAAGTAGAGAATCTTGGTAACTAGCTGCCCTGAGACTTCCAATACAACAGATTAACCCATCAGATACTCACATCTGTATTCAGTTGTGTAAACCTGAAGGCCTGGACAACCAGACGGATCTCAGAGGTCTGGACTCAGGCTGGTAACTCCAGGTTTCTGCCCAGTCCGTCTACAAAGCATCTGCAAGGAGAAAGAGCACTGGAGCAAGGGGAGGCACTGGCCAGGACTCAGGGACTGCAGACAACCACCAGAAGAAAGGAGCGAGCAAGACTTCCTGTGTTCCAGGGAGACTTGCTGTACAAAATTACATTCCAACCCTTTGTGTGTACTAGTGGAAAGTTTGAACTTAACTTGGGGCTGGTTTCCACAAATCATGGACATCTTACCTAAATTAAAGCCCAGCTACAATCTATGCCTTCCCAGTTTAGTTCAGCTGAGCTTTTGCCATGTTCACAAAGCTGACCATGCAACACCCCTTCCTAAATCCAAGCAGGACTGTGCTCCCAAGTGCTAAACATTCAGATTTAAATTGTGCCTTTACTACACAGCTTGCAGTGAATATCTACCCGTGGTTGGTGACGAGCGGGTAGGTCTGGCTTGAAGGGCTCAGCTCTGGAGTGCTGGCAGCAACACACTCTTCCATGTAGACCATCAGCGGCATGTGGAATTGCTGCTTCACTGCAGCCGCGATGTTGATGAGGGACCCCAGGAAGAACAGACTGGAGGTGCGTGGGGCTGAGAAGTCATCTGTGACATCAAGGAGAGGAGCATGAGAACAGAAACCCACCCAACTCATCTCACTAGCCAGCACAGAGCAGCACCAGAGAAAGAGATCAAAATATTGTTCTACTTGACTAGAGGAAGTGACCCAGTGAGCACCACAGGCTGCTCCCCCTGCCAGGTTAGGGTTGCACTGGACACCTTTCTAGGCCAATAGACCAAGTGTACATTGCAGGACAGCAAACTCACCATTCATAATCCCCATGGTAAACTCCAGCGTCCCAAACCCAGAGGCATCCCCAAGTGCAGGGTTATACACTGGAGGAGTCCATCCAGCAGGTCTGGAGAACACAGGTAGAAAGCTTTAGTTAGAACAGCAACACACCAAAACAATTTGCATTCAGCAGAAGACACTGAATTGTAAACAATTTATTGGCAATATTTAATACAAACTTACTCTTGCTGCCTTCACAGCAAAGAAGCTGGTCCAGAATTCCTAATGCAGTAAATCATTTGATTTCACAGAAATAACTTTCAGTGCCATAAAATGGGCCTTTAACTGCTCCCCATTAAAAGGCAATAACTCCAATTATATAATACAGTAAATGGATTGTGAAATTTAGCTCTAAAAAATAATCCACAAATTAGATACTGTTAAGTCATGTCAGACATGATGCAAGACTCAATACTTGAATGCATTAACAGCCCAGAGGCTTAACACATCTTCACAGGAGTTACACCATGTTTAAGCCAAGTCCAGCACTCACTTGGTATAGGTGCACACAATAGCCTGACTGAATGGAGTCTGGTAGAAGCCTCTCTGGGTGGGCTTGTAGGTCAGCACATTCATGTAACTAGTAACATTGGCAGTAACCTGGGCAAGACATGGATAAAAAGATTTAACACTTCATCTGCAGTTCAAGGGTAAGACACACCTCCAGGTTAGCCTTTACAAGACTGGGGTTAAGGCACACACTGCATGTCAACAGCCTGAAGCCAAAACAATGCATTTAGTTTGTTTAAAGAAGAGTATAAGACACACAAGAATTTACCCTTATTTACTTCTTAGCAGACATCCTTATCCAGGGATACTTACAATCAAACAAATACATTAAGACTCACAGTACAAGTAGCCTAATACAATTAAGAGCAAAATACATACAATGACTTTGGTTCTAGCAAGTAGGACAATATACAGCTGCCAATACGTTTGTATTGCTTAGTTATGCAACACATACTAGCGTCTATGACAACTGAAATATACGTTTTTAAACATGCCTTTACAACCACAGCCAATATTGCATTAGCAGTGCTAGAAAAAGCTTCCGAGTACAAGGTGTATATTTATACAAGCGTGTACAGCGTAATACGGTGCAGTGGAATTAGAGCTCGAACGCTTCTTACGTGAACCCAACATACAAGCCCTTAAAAGCCACTTACCATGCGCATAAAGCGGCAGTCCAGCAGCCCGTACTGGAACACCACCATGTTATTACCGGCGCTGCTGCTGGATGGAGGACAGGGTCCCAGCAGGAGGCCACTCGGGTCCAGAGGCAACGCCGATCGAGAGTAATCCAACAACACCCTCACAGCCACCGAGTCCACGCCGCAGGCTGTACTCACAGCTACAGGAGAAACGGGTTTGGAATAAAGCGGAACATGCAACTATTTTGTTAAAGGGTTCATGTAATAAAAGGTTTAATTGTGTACCTGAATACTCTTTAAAATAACCAAATACGCACTACTAAGTGTTCCACAAAAGGACATAATGTCTGGATAGCAGTAAAACGAGTAGGTTAACACACCAACATTATGTACCGGTACAGTCAGTGCTACCAAAACATAAGGCACAAAACACACTAACCCCGCCAGTAGCCCACATTACCTTCCTGTGGTGCAGCAAAAGGTACACAGCAAAGCGCAAACACGACATATTTCCACAACACCACTGCCATCATCTTTCAAACCAACAGTTACCTACCAAACAATACCGTCCAGGTGCTTTTCTAGTGACATTAATTAGAGTGATTTGGCAATTAACACTGAGTGGACCACTGACACAGGTGTGAGGAGTTGTGCCATTGCGTGGGTGCCTGCCTATACCACGCACACTCCAGTCACTCCACACTTATTTGTGTCAGTCGCTGACACAAATAACATTTCGTGATTTGAGCATTTATTATCAAAGAACGAAATGCAAGGTTATTTCGGTCTTTGAGCAAATTATTTTGGTCAAAGTGCAAAATGGAAAATATCAAACAAGCAAAGATAGAAACATAAAAGAAGAGACAGCTTCTTCGGTCTTTGAGTAAAGAGATATAATCAAATTGGTGAATGTGCTTTGAGAAAATGCACAGTTCATGAACGGATTTTGAGGATTCAAGGCTCCATTTCTTTCAAGTGCAACAACTTCTGTCAAACAAAGAAGTGCTTCTGTGATCGAGGGCGTGCAACGCACTTCTAAATGCCACAGCATCACGTCTTGCAAAAACAAATACCAATACAGTGATGTGTAGGCCTATGTTTCTATATCTAAACTGGGATTTTTTAAAATGAGCTCTCATTATGGTTTCTTATATGTATCTAATTTGATTGAAGTACTTTAATTTATTATTATTATTTATTTATTTAGCAGACGCCTTTATCCAAGGCGACTTACAGAGACACGGGTGTGTGAACTATGCATCAGCTGCAGTCACTTACAACTACGTCTCACCCGAAAGACGGAGCACAAGAAGATTATGACTTGCTCAGGGTCACACAATGCGTCAGTGGCTGAAGTGCGATTTGAACCGGGGACTTCCTGGTTACAAGCCTATTGCTTTAACCACTGGACCACACAGCCTCCTAATTTGACCTGACTGTTGTTATCTAAACAATTAAAACGGTGTTTTAAAATGAGGCTCAGAAGCTCAGTGCTCTCAATATGGTTTATTTTGAAAATGTTCATTTAACAAAGTTGTCATCATCTAAAATAAAAACATTTAAGAAGGGTTTCTTGTTGTCAAGCAGTCTCCGTCTTTATTCCACAAGCCACTGTCTGGTGCTGATGGGGTCTGCATACCCCGTTTTCTAAAAAGTGGTAGTTCACCGCTTTCTATAATTTATGAGAACATTAAACGTTCAATTAGCATATTTTTTCTTTCTTTCTTTCTCTTATAAAACAGTGATTAGACGAACATGTTTAGACATTTGATTTTGCAGTTTAAATACTTTGTATACAATAGTCTTATAATATGAATAATGTTGCTGTTTTTAGTTGTTTCCTCAAAAACGGTAATTTCTAAATAACAATGCGAGAACATTACAAACGCTATTTCAAATTCGCTTGAAGTTGAGTGTTTGAGGTCACTATCCTGCTAAATTGGTTGTGCTAACTTCCTGCATAAATAATAAATACTTAAATAATAAATCTATGACGTGTCTCTCATAAATGAAATTTACGGATTTCCTGTTCATTCAATATTCGCAATTTGAGCAACATAATTTACTCAAAGACCAAATTAACCTTTCATTTCGTTCTTTGATAATTTGTAAATGCTCAAATCCCGTTTTTTTTTTCCTCTCGGCGATTGACCGAATCCTCACCGAGTGTAATATGTACACCAGTGGTATATATTTTGTGTAACTATCGGTCTTGTCTAATAACGTGCATATTATATAAAAAAAAGAAGATAATGAGTGGGGAACACCCTACATTATCTTGTCGACGTGACCTATATGAGAAATAATAAATACAAAAAATCTATGGTTAATAAGAATGGCATGTGCATTTTAATATTTAGTAGCAGCTGTTTTTATTATCTGGATGGATACTGTCTAATTCTTTATATTGTATAATTATTGTATACATATTTATAAATGTGTTAAGTTAATCATATTGTTATTGCTCTTCAAAAATTCTGATTTGAACCAACACTACTGAAAATAACTGGAAGCAAAAATCTGTCAACTTGTGAAGAGGTTGAAACTTACAGCATCTCTGCAGTTTGAACAGGCAGGCTATGAAACCAATGTAATACTATTTGACATTGTCTGCAATCCATTGTTTCAGCTGATAAAGGGGCTGCTAACACACTACCAACATAGGCATCCAACAGGAAAGTGTTAGCTGCCCAGTGCAGCAACACAATGGATTTGCTGTACAACAAAACTGTCTCAATGGGGAGCCTGCTTAATCCATCATTTCTACTGAAGATACCTTTCTGCCTCCAGCCCCAATTTTAATATACAGGGATCCATCCAAGAAGGAGCATCCTGCACCATGTAGGGATCTCCCAAAATTCTGGGATTCAATGAATTAGAGATACTGAAACTCGGACATCAACCCTGTTCATTTTCACATATACAGACGTGCTCAAATTTGTTGGTACCCTTACAGCTCATTGAAATAATGCTTCATTCCTCCTGAAAAGTGATGAAATTAAAAGCTATTTTATCATGTATACTTGCATGCCTTTGGTATGTCATAGAATAAAGCAAAGAAGCTGTGAAGCGAGATGAATTATTGCTTATTCTACAAAGATATTCTAAAATGGCCTGGACACATTTGTTGGTACCCCTTAGAAAAGATAATAAATAATTGGATTATAGTGATATTTCAAACTAATTAGTTTCTTTAATTAGTATCACACATGTCATTCAGCCTATTTAAATGGAGAAAAGTAGTCACTGTGCTGTTTGGTATCATTGTGTGCACCACACTGAACATGGACCAGAGAAAGCAAAGGCGAGAGTTGTCTGAGGAGATCAGAAAGAAAATAATAGACAAGCATGGTAAAGGTAAAGGCTACAAGACCATCTCCAAGCAGCTTGATGTTCCTGTGACAACAGTTGCAAATATTATTAAGACGTTTAAGGTCCATGGAACTGTAGGCAACCTCCCTGGGCACAGCCGCAAGAGGAAAATCGACCCCAGATTGAACAGAAGGATAGTGCGAATGGTAGAAAAAAAACCAAGGATAACTGCCAAAGAGATACAAGCTGAACTCCAAAGTGAAGGTACGTCAGTTTCTGATCGCACCATCCGTCGCTTTTTGAGCGAAAGTGGGCTCCATGGAAGAAGACCCAGGAGGACTCCACTTTTGAAAGAAAAACATAAAAAAGCCAGACTGGAATTTGCTAAAATGCATATTGACAAGCCACAATCCTTCTGGGAGAATGTCCTTTGGACAGATGAGTCAAAACTAGAGCTTTTTGGCAAGTCACATCAGCTCTATGTTCACAGACGAAAAAATGAAGCTTTCAAAGAAAAGAACACCATACCTACAGTGAAACATGGAGGAGGCTCGGTTATGTTTTGGGGCTGCTTTGCTGCGCCTGGCACAGGGTGCCTTGAATCTGTGCAGGGCACAATGAAATCTCAAGACTATCAAGGCATTCTGGAGCGAAACGTACTGCCCAGTGTCAGAAAGCTCTGTCTCAGTCGCAGGTCATGGGTCCTCCAACAGGATAATGACCCAAAACACACAGCTAAAAGCACCCAAGAATGGATAAGAACAAAACATTGGACTATTCTGAAGTGGCCTTCTATGAATCCTGATCTGAATCCTATCGAACATCTATGGAAAGAGATGAAACTTGCAGTCTGGAGAAGGCACCCATCAAACCTGAGACAGCTGGAGCAGTTTGCTCAGCAAGAGTTGGCCAAACTACCTGTTAACAGGTGCAGAAGTCTCATTGAGAGCTACAGAAAACGTTTGATTGCAGTGATTGCCTCTAAAGGTTGTGCAACAAAATATTAGGTTAGCGGTCCCATCATTTTTGTCCATGCCATTTTCATTTGATTTATTATTTACAATATTATGTTGAATAAAAAATCAAAAGCAAAGTCTGATTTCTATTAAATATGGAATAAACAATGGTGGATGCCAATTACTTTTGTCAGTTTCAAGTTATTTCAGAGAAAATTGTGCATTCTTCATTTTTTGTGGAGGGGTACCAACAAATTTGAGCATGTCTGTAAATCCAGGATTTCTCAAATTCTATTGACTTCCCACGTAGGTGGAAAACAAACAAACAAAAACCTGGGGGAGTTAATGCAATAAACAGGGAACGTGGAGCTTGATCTCTGAGGAGTGTTTGTCAGGCTCAACAGCACAGCTCCAGGTTCAATTGAATTGCACCATCAGACTCAAAGATATGTTCCCCACCGCCTTTGCTTGGCAACATGTCTGTAGTCTTGCAACTCACCCAACAGGAGTTTGTGCTTTGAACAATGATTGAGGTTTTCACACTGAACGCTTGGTCCTAGAACATGTGTTTCACCAATTTCTTTTCTTCCACTTTGACATTTGTTTTGGTCCCCAAAGAGATTCTATTTATGAACAATTTTATAGCAATATTGGATAGTTTAAATTTGCTTGTCAATTTTACAGTCCTAGTTAAATCCCCTGCAGCTAATTGACAGTGCAGCCCAGAAGCCTATTTAAAATAAATTAAAAAAAACAAAAAAAAAACAAACAAACACATGCATCCATTCAATTACAAGATTAGTGAGCAAGAGGTATAGAGATGACCAGAAGGATACATTGCATACAAGGGGTTGAAATGGAAGGAATTTATAATGGTCTTTCAAACTAGCAAGAAATGGAGTTGGAAATGGCACCATGCAGCAGTTAACAGGTCCAGCAACATTTCTCCCCACACAGAACTACAAAACCAAATTGAAAGTTCTCCCAGCTAATGTTAAGAGGTACACAAGTACCCAGGTTAAATATCAGACACCATTAGATAGTGCCCCCCACAAAAAAAAAAAAGCCACTATTTCTCCAGTGCCCCTGGTGGCTATCTGCCCAGTACAGATTAATGCCCAATCAAACTTAGCCCAGCTTTACTGGTTTTGTAGAAGTAACTTTCACTTAATGCTAAATGTAAATTTACTAAACTAAAATGACAGAAGCCCTGTACCAATCCTGTTACGCAAGGGGAGCAATTATCCGGCAGAAAGATGTTGGATGCATGAAAACAAAAACGTTACTCGGTGGCAGAAATCACAGGACAGGAGAGGGTCTTTATGTAGCCATTTTATTTTGCAACATACAAGAAATCAGAATTGCCTTGCTGGCGAGCTGCTGGAAACCGTGCAAACTGCTGTGTGCTTTTCATCAACGGGGACAGGAACGAGGAGGTCACTGCTGGACTTGGAGCAGAGTCTGGGATGACACCACACGCACATGTAGTAGCCCAGAGACAGGGCTCCCAGGACAGCCATCAGGAGCAGGGGAGCAGCCAGAACAGGCTGCCAGGCCAGAGCCTGCTGGGGCTCTGGGGGAGGAAGGGGTTAGGAACAGGAAGGGATCCCAGTGCAGCTACACTCTACAGTGCCCAGGAGCAGTTTCATGAGGGTCTGTTACTTTAGGACCTGCAGGGAAGCACACATGGGGCATGGGAGGGCAAGAGTGCCTTGTTCCACTATTAGAAAACATTAAGTTTAGTCAGTCTCCTAGGGTCAAGTTATGGTTATATGCCGTGGACTGGAATGGGTTTTGGCAGATATTGTACAATGCAGGTTAAGGCAACATGACTGCAAGGGAACCTGTAGTGTAAAAATGAAAGTTAATGCCATGCAAGCCAAATGCACACTGGATTGGAGACTTCAGTTTGAACTCACCCTCCAGTGACAGAGCAGGGCTTCTCTGGTAGAATTCCTGGCTTCCAGCAGACAGCTCTTCAGGAAGGATCCTCAGGGGTCCCAACACTGCAGTGTGTCTCAGCCCCTCTTCAGCTGCTCAGGAGAAAGGGAGCCTGGTTATAAAACGGGACCTGTTGCTTTACAGCAGGCAGTACCAGTCACTACACCAGGGGCAGGCCAAGAGGGTGCTGGATGAAAAACTACCCAAGAGAAGCAAAACTGATGGCAACAGGCCATTGAGCAGAGTACCAACAAGACAGCAAGCAGCCTCTGGTTGGGAGGGGGAATGGTTCTTTTGCAATACAGGCTCTGGCAGACCTATTTGAGCATCCTTTGTTGGTTGCCATCCAATTTAAGTCACTCACCATAGAAGTTAAATTTAAAACCATACAAAAAACTACACACCACCTGTGTAAGCTATATAGAAAGAGTAGAATTCGTACCCGTGTCCCTCCTCTTCCTCAGATTGCAGTTTGAGGTACAGCAGCTGCACACAGAGCTCCGACCAGGGTTATCCAGGAGCTCCCAGCTGGAACACAAGAGCAGGACACTGAACCTAAAGACACTGCAACAGACTTCTACACAGAGCAGTATAATGGGGTCATTGAGCTGGGCAGGGTCCCAGGCCAGCAAGTGGCAATGGATATAGACCTAGGAAATAATTTGATAAAAAGGAACACTAATAAAACCAACAACATTTGCTCTAGAAACCAAATTGTTTACAAAAAGGTTATGCACATTACAAGCACCACATCAGATACTGAAAGAATTCATTAAACAAGTAGAGAATCTTGGTAACTAGCTGCCCTGAGACTTCCAATACAACACAGATTAACCCATCAAATACTCACATCTGTATTCAGTTGTGTAATTCTGAAGGCCTGGACAACCAGATGGATCTCAGAGGTCTGGACTCTGGGCAGAAACCTGGAGTTGCCAGCCGGTCCGTCTACTTCCTGTGTTCCAGGGAGACTTCCTGTACAAAATTACATTCCAACCCTTTGTGTGCACTAGTGGAAAGTTTGAACTTAACTTGGGGCTGGTTTCCACAAATCATGGACAGCTTACCTAAATTAAAGCCCAGCTACAATCTATGCCTTCCCAGTTTAGTTCAGCTGAGCTTTTGCCATGTTCACAAAGCTGACCATTCAACACCCCTTCCTAAATCCAAGCAGGACTGTGCTCCCAAGTGCTAAACATTCAGATTTAAATGTTGCCTTTACTACACAGCTTGCAGTGAATATCTACCCGTGGTTGGTGATGAGCGGGTAGGTCTGGCTTGAAGGGCTCAGCTCTGGAGTGCTGGCAGCAACACACTCTTCCATGTAGACCATCAGCGACATGTGGAATTGCTGCTTCACTGCAGCCGCGATGTTGATGGGGGACCCCAGGAAGAACAGACTGGAAGTGTGTGGGGCTGAGAAGTCACAAAGGAGAGGAGCATGAGAACAGAAACCCACCCAACTCATCTCACTAGCCAGCGCAGAGCAGCGCAGCATTGACCAGCACCAGAGAAATAGATCAAAATATTGTTCTACTTGACTAGAGGAAGTGACCCAATGAGCACCACAGGCTGCTCCCCTGCCAGGTTAGGGTTGCACTGGACACCTTCCTAAAGCAATAGACCAAGTGTACATTGCAGGATAGCAAACTCACCATTCATAATCCCCATGGTAAACTCCAGCTTCCCAAACCCAGAGGCATCCCCAAGTGCAGGGTTATACACTGGAGGAGTCCAGCCAGCAGGTCTGGAGAAGACAGGTAGAAAGCTTTAGTTAGAACAGCAACACACCAAAACAATTTGCATTCAGCAGAAGACACTGAATTGTAAACAGTTTATTGGCAATATTTAATGCAAACTTACTCTTGCTGCCTTCACAGTAAGGAAGCTGGTCCAGAATTCCTAATGCAGTAAATCATTTGATTTCACAGAAATAACTTTCAGCGCCATAAAATGGGTCTTTAACTGCTCCCCATTAAAGGCAATAACTCGAAGTATATAAAATACAGTAAATAGATTTTGTGAAATTTAGTTCTAAAAAATAATCCACAAATTAGATACTGTTAAGTCAAGTGTCAGACATTATGCAATACTCAACTGAATGCATGAACAGCCCAGAGGCTTAACACATCTTCACAGGAGTTACAGCATGTTTAAGCCAAGTCCAGCACTCACTTGGTATAGGTGCACACAATAGCCTGATTGAATGGAGTCTGGTAGAAGCCTCTCTGGGTGGGCTTGTAGGTCAGCACATTCATGTAACTGGTAACATTGGCAGTAACCTGGGCAAGACATGGATAAAAAAAAAAAAAAAAATCACTGTTGAAGACAGATTTAAAAACACTTGATCTGCAGTTCAAAAGGAAAGACAAACCATTAATCTTTAGAAAACTGGTTATAGTATACTATGTGAACAGCCCAAAAACGATGCATTTAGTTAAAAAAAAAAACCCCGTAAATACTCAAGTCATTACTAATATACTGATACCAATACAACGTTTGTACCAAGTCATGTAGCGCATCCTAGCTTTAAAGACATTGTTAAACATACGTTTTAAAAAGCGTTGTTACAACTAACCAATATTGTATAAACCCTGCAAGAAAAAAAGCTTCCGAATACAATGTGTATTTATACAAGCGTGTACAGTTTAATAAGGTGCAGTGCAATTTCAGTTCGAATGCTTCTTACGTGAACCTAGCATACAAGCCCTTAGAAGCCACTTACCATGCGCATGAAGCGGCAGTCCAGCAGCCCGTACTGGAACAGCACCATGTTATTACCGGCGCTGCTGCTGGATGGAGGACAGGGTCCCAGCAGGAGGCCACTCATACTCACAGCTACAGTGGAAACGGGTTTGGAATAAAGCGGAATATGCAACCATTTTATTTTAAGTTTCATGTAATGCAAAGTTTTACCTTATAACTATGACTGATCTTTAAAATAGCCAAGTACGCACTACTAAGTGTTGCACAAGAGAACATCATATCTGGATATCAGTAAAACGAATGCGTTAACACACCCACATTATGTACCGGTACAGTCAGTACTACCAAAACATAAGACAAAAAACACACTAACCCCACGAGTAGCCTACATTACTTTCCTGCGGTGCAGCAAACGGTACACAGCAACGCGCAAGCACAACACACATTGCCTTGTTAACACTCCAGGTTTCGTTGCACCGGCTATGCGTGAGTTCAAATTTAAGTTAGTTTTACAGCGCAACTATTTACTAACTTTAACAAATGACCTTATTAGAGGCTTCCCGTTTTTCAGATTGCTCAGGCGCAATCCGGTCAGACTGACTGGAGCATCATTAGTACACTATACCACACTGCGCTTGGTCAGACTGACTGGAGCATCATTAGTACACTATACCACACTGCGCTCAGCTTTGTGTGGCGGCTGATACAAAACATAATGAACGACTATTAAAGAAAGGTGGTGGAATCACATTTACTGATTTTTAATACTAAATATAGTATATGATATTCTAAAATATGTACAATTCATAATTCAGCTATATTCACATTCAGAATGGCATTCAATATTTAGTACATTGTGGGTTTTAGTATTTATACAACTGTTAACACAAATATTCTGAAATAAATAAATAACATGGCAATGACATTCATTGCCCATTCTCAGACATTCTTTGTATATTTCAATATTTCTGAAGGTATGTATTTTGATAGGGAAATAATGTATTATACTGCCACTAAAACACACCATTTTATTATTCTAAAGTCCATACTTATGGACTAACCAACCTTAAAAGTAGCCCGTCTAAGCAAATGTAAAAATAATCAAATGAAAACATGTTTAAATGAAACAATGCTTTTCTACATTGAGGGATTTTGACTTCATTTGTAATTCTTGTCATTTAAAAAAAAAAAGTAGATTTTTCTCCTTATAGTGGACACATTAGATTTGATCATTCTGCACTTGTCGAGGTTGTTATACAGCTTTTACTGCATAATAACGAGGGATTGTATGAACTATTTATCCATGTTTGTCCTGCAGTCCCATGCAATACAGTTCCATGTCTCACATCTGCGATCCTTTGTTTCAGCAGACAGTGAAACAGGCCCTCCAACAGGAAACTGTTTGCTGCCATGGTTGCCCAATGCATCAGCACTGATTTTGGTGGCCAGTTTGATTCCTCTACAGTGCTGGACAGCAAAATGTAATTGGAATGCTTTAAGATGGGTAACTTCACACTCAAATTATTTTTCCAGTTGAAGGCTGTTGGAACAAATTATTGTTAAAATAGTGCGGTCTACAAATAAAGTAGTGCTTTTTTGTAGACATGAAAATAATTGAACCCAAAAGAAGCTATAATTTAATATTAGACTTAGTTATGCTAAATGTAATTTCCTAATCTCATCTTTAGTTGTCAAGTACAGATGTCAATCTTGGTGATTCATACCAAGTTTTAGGTTCAGACTTAGACAGAAAGTAAACATTTAGTTGGGACACCTTTACATTGTGGCAACCAGAAACTAAATAAATATTATCCAATAAAAAGTTAACTAGCTTAAACTGGTTGTCAAGAAACTAGTTTCATAAACCCAAGCTTTAGTGATCCTACAAAACTACTTTAGTTTATCTAGTTAGAATTATGGGAAGAACTGCCACTACACTGGTTTTTGTAAGGGTTTCTACAGAACCCATGTACCATGCCTTTTTATTGGAGAATAGTTTATTATTTTTATTGAAATATTTTATTATTTTTATTTTTTACTTTTGCTCAGACAGGCTTCTTTTAAGGTCAGTTATACCATAAGTATGGGCTTTAGAATCATAAAATAGTTCATTTTAGTGGCAGTATAATACATTATTTACCTATCAGTCAGAAATGTAGAAATATACAAAGCATGTATGAAATTGTGCAATGAACGTCACTGCCATAATTTTTATTTATTTATTTCAAAATATTTGTGTTAACAGTTGTCCAAATAGGCTACTGAAACCGGCAACGTATTAAATTCCATACTTGCCAACATTTGGAAACTGTTCAGCGGGACCCTTGTCCCCGGTGTGGCGGTGGGTCTTACGCATGATGCACGTGACCAGCATGGCAGTAAACACAGGCAAAAATGAAGCGTTCTTACCTTTGTATACCGGTAAGTTAGTGATCAGCAGATGTGTCAGCGGCACGAAGAGCACGGCGTGTGGTTTTCTCTAACTCAACTGTGCAGAATACATGAATTCTTTTCTGTGTGTAAATATCGGGACTTTCTTCCTATGCATCGGGACGCGGGACATTTTCTAGGAAATCGGGACTGTCCCGACCGTATAGGGACTGTTGGCATGTATGAAATTCTGAATACAATTCTGAATATGAATATAGTTCAGTTATGGCAAAAATTCTATTTTAGAATATCATATACATATTTAGTATTATCCAGGGCGACTTACAATCGTAAGCAAAAACATTTCAAGCGTTACAATACAAGTAATACAATAAGAGCAAGAGTAATACAATAAGAGCAAGAATTCTTTAATTGTCGTTCATTATGTTTTGTATGAACGCACGTATAGACGGTGCAACGAAACCTGGAGTGTTAACAAGGCAATAAGGTCTGTCGAATTTTTTAATTGATGTTAACTGTTTATTATTTTTTTCTCTTGGAATGTGCGTGATATACGCAGGCACCCGTGCGTGATATACGTCACACCTGTGTCAGTGGTCCACTCAGTGTAAATTGCCAAATGACTCGAATTAATGTCACTAGAAAAGCACCTGGACGGTATTGTTTGGTAGGTAACTGTTGGTTTGAAAGATGATGGCGGCGTTGTGGAAATGTGTCGTGTTTGCGCTTTGCTGTGTACCGTTTGCTGCACCACAGGAAGGTAATGTGGGCGACTGGCGGGGTTAGTGTGTTGTGTGCCTTCAGTTTCGTTAGTACTGACTGTACCGGTACATAATGTTGGTGTGTTAACAGACTCGTTTTATTGATATCCAGACATGGTATCTCCTTGTGCAACACTTAAAAGTGCGTACTTGGCTATGCAAAGATCATTCATAGTTACAAACGTTGTCCTTGTGTTACATGAAACCTAAAGTTAAAATATTTGTGTGTTTTACTTTATTTTTAAACCTGTTTCCCCTGTAGCTGTGAGTACAGCCTGCGGCGTGGACTCGGTGGCTGTGAGGGTGTTGTTGGATTACTCTCGACCGGCGTTGCCTCTGGACCCGAGTGGCCTCCTGCTGGGACCCTGTCCTCCATCCAGCAGCAGCGCCGGTAATAACATGGTGGTGTTCCAGTACGGGCTGCTGGACTGCCGCTTTATGCGCATGGTAAGTGGCTTCTAACGGCTTGTATGAAGTGTTTGGGCTCAAATTACACTGTATTGCACAGAACATGCTTGTATATGCATTGTAATTTAATGAATTTTCCTGCAGTGATTATGCAATATTGGTTTTGGCTGTAATGGCTTTAAGTGTATATTTAATTGATGCTAGGATGTGCAGGACTAAATGATACAAATTTTGTATTGGCAGCTTTTGTAAGGGTAATGACTTGAGTATTTGCACTTTTTTTCCTTTAAACAAACTAAATGCATTGTCTTGGCTTTGGGCTGTTTGACAGGTGGTGTGTGTTGTAACACCAATCTTGTGGAGGTGTGTCTTGCCTTTTGAACTGCAGGTCAAGTGTTTAATCTCTGTTCAGTTTTTTTTAAATCCATGTCTTGCCCAGGTTACTGCCAATGTTACCAGTTATATGAATGTGCTGACCTACAAGCCCACCCAGAGAGGCTTCTACCAGACTCCATTCAATCAGGCTATTGTGTGCACCTATACCAAGTGAGTGCTGGACTTGGCTTAAACATGCTGTAACTCCTGTGAAGATGTGTTAAACCTTTGGGGTATTGAGTCATACATGTCTGCTTGACTTAATGGTATCTAATTTGTGGCTTTCCTTTTGAGAACTCTTTACAAAATCTTTTTTTTTTTTTTGTGCCTTTTTAATGGGGAGCAGTTATTTTAACCCATCTTATGGCACTGGAAGTAATCTGTGCAAAATAAAGTGATTTACTGCATTAGGAATTCTAGACCAGCTTCCTTGCTGTGAAGGCACCAAGAGTAAGTTTGCATTAAATATTGCCAATAAATTGTTTACAATTCAGTGTTCTGCTGAATGCAAATTGTTTTGGTGTGTTGCTGTACTAACTAAAGCTTTCTACCGGTGTCTTCTCCAGACCTGCTGGCTGGACTCCTCCAGTGTATAACCCTGCACTTGGGGATGCCTATGGGTTTGGGAAGCTGGAGTTTACCATGGGGATTATGAATGGTGAGTTTGCTATCCTGCAATGTACACTTGGTCTATTGCTTTAGGAAGGTGTCCAGTGCAACACTAACCTGGCAGGGGAGCAGCCTTTGGTGTTCATTAGGTCACTTCAAGTCAAGTAGAAAATGTTTTAATTTCTCTGGTGCTGGTCAATGCTATTCTGTCCTGGCTAGTGAGATGAGTTGGGTGGGTTGCTGTTCTCATGCTCCTTTCCTTGATGTCTCAGATGACTTCTCAGCCCCACGCACCTCCAGTCTGTTCTTCCTGGGGTCCCCCATCAACATCGCGGCTGCAGTGAAGCAGCAATTCCACATGCCACTGATGGTCTACGTGGAAGAGTGTGTTGCTGCCAGCACTCCAGAGCTGAGCCCTTCAAGCCAGACCTACACACTGATCACCAACCACGGGTAGATATTCACTGCAAGCTGTATAGTAAAGGCACAATTTTAAATCTGAATGTTTAACACTTGGGAGCACAGTAGTCCTGTTTTAAATTAGGAAGGCGTTGAATGGTCAGCTTTGTGAACATGGCAAAAGCTCAGCTGAACTACTGTCCATGCTGGGAATGCGCAGATTGTAGTTTCAAATGGACTGGTTCTTTATCTAGTTTCTAATTGGTTCACAGACCCTAATCTATCTTTAGGGAAGATGAATAACATGATTGGTGTTAACGAGGGTCTGTGAAACCAGCCCCAGTTTAAGTTCAAACTTTCCACAAGTGTAGTCTTGTGCACACGACTAGGGTTGGAATGGTAATTTGTACAGGAAGTCTCATTGGAAGTCTTGCTCACTACTTCCAGTGGTTGTCTGATTGTCCCCAGTCCTGGTGAGTGCCTCCCCCTGCTCAGTGCTTGTGTTTCTCCTTGCAGATGCTTTGTAGACGGCCAGGCTGGTAATTCCAGGTTTCTGCCCAGAGTCCAGACCTCTGAGATCCGTCTGGTTGTCCAGGCCTTCAGGTTTACACAACTGAATACAGATGTGAGTATCTGATGGGTTAATGGTGGATTGTATTGGAGGGCACAGGGCAGCTAGTTAACAAGACAACACGTATCTGAAGCTGTGCTTGTGGTGTGTAATACTTTTGCAAGGACAATTCAGAGCTGGTAATAAGATGGTGGCAGTTCGAGCAATTTTAATGTCTGGGAGTTTTATTTTAAATCCGTTATCCTAGGTGTATATCCATTGCCGCTTGCTGGCTTGGGACCCTGCCCAGCTCAATGACCCCACCAAGAAAGCCTGTTCATTCAACCAGAGAACCAGGAGGTAAGGACTGGACCCTGCTGAGGCTGCTGTCTGTGCAAGGCTGTGAGGTCCAGTTAACCAACACTAGTCACCCAGGACTATTAATTTCTTAGATGCCGTTATCCAGGGCGACTTACAACTGTTACAAGATATCACATAATTTTTATATACAATTACCCATTTATACAGTTGGGGGTTTTTACTGGAGCAATCTAGGTAAAGTACCTTGCTCAAGGGTACAGCAGCAGTGTCCTCCACTGGGGATTGAACCCACGACCCTCTGGTCCAGAGCCCGAACCACTCTATTCTGTTGTGTGGAGAATTGACATGTGTTCTCACTGTTGGGTAATGGTGTGCATGTCCCTAGGGCAGGGTTTCCCCAGTTCTGGTCCTGAGATTCCCCATGTGTCTGGTTTTCATTTCAATGGAGTTCTGAATTACTTAATTGAACAATTCATTGGCTTAATTAGGCCTTTGTAATTTTGTTTAAGCAGTTGGAGATTTCAAGTTAACTATACAATTTTAAAAGTAATTTAATTGTTAACTTTTTAGCAGATGAGAACAATAAGGGTCTAAGCACATTGTTTCAATTAAGGGTTTGACTTAAATTGAGACACTGCAGACACAGGGGTCCCCCAGGACCAGGATTGTGGGAGGAAACCCTGCCCTAGGGAACTACTTGTGCATCCTAAACAAACCTGGTTGTTGTGGGAATTTCTGTGCGTACAGTTCACTCCTGCATTTTTACCTTCATGTAGTGGGTGTAAAAATATGGCCAAATTGTACTGCTATCAAGTAGTGTATTGAAATGTCTTTGGGTTCAGTGTTCTGCTCGTGTTCCAGCTGGGAGCTCCTGGATAACCCTGGTCGGAGCTCTGCGTGCAGCTGCTGTACCGCCAAATGCAATTTCAGGAAGAGGAGGGACACGGGTACGAATTCTGCTATATCTCTGTAATGTAACTGCACAGGTAGCTCTGGGATGTTACTTGGTTTTATTTACAAGGGTGAGTGACTTTAAAATTATGGCATCTAGCAAAGGATGCTCGCATAGGGGTGCAGTGCTCCTCCCTCCCAACCAGAGCGTGTGCTTTGTCTTGGTGCTACTCTGCTCAATGACCTATAGGCAAATTGTTTTAACCAGCAACCCTACAGCCTGCCCCCTGCTGTAGTGACTGGTACTGCATAATGCATTGCTGTAAAGCAGCAGGGCCTGTTTGTAGCCAGGCTCCCTTTTCTCCCGAGCAGCTGAAGAGGGGCCGAGACACACTGCAGTGCTGGGACCCCTGAGGATCCTTCCTGAGGAACTGTCTGCTGGAAGCCAGGAATTCTACCAGAGGAGCCCTGCTCTGTCACTGGAGGGTGAGTTCAGCCTGCGGTCTCCAATCCAGTGTCCACTTGGCTTCCTTGTCAATGGCTTGTATGGCTGTGACTTTATGTTTACAGTACAGGTTTCCCTGCAGCAGCGCTAAAGAATTTGGCATGTGGTGGTGGTGGTCTGTTTCTACCCAAACCTTAAAGTCCACAGCATAACTACAATTTTGCTGCATAAAGCTATTGCTAAACTTTAGTGTATTCTAGTATTGGAACATAGGGCCTTTGCCCACCCCTACTAACCATGTCCCGAGGTGTCCTTCTGCAGGCCTGAAAGTAACACACTCCTGTTTGATTCTGCCCCTGGGTACTGGAGACAATGGCTGTACTGGGAGCACTTCCTGTTCCTAACCCCTTTCTCCTGCTCTCTTCTCCCCCAGAGCCCCAGCAGGTTCTGGCCTGGCTGCCTGTCCTGGCTGCTCCCCTGCTCCTGATGGCTGTCTTGGGAGCCCTGTCTCTGGGCTACTACATGTGCATGTGGCATCATCCCAGACTCTGCTCCAAGTCCAGCAGTGAGCGCCTTCATTCCTGTGCCCACTGAAATGCAGTTGGCATGGTTTCTAGCTTGCCAGCACAGAAATTGATTTGTATGTTGCAAAATAAAATGTCTTCATAGAGCCTCTGGTCTGTCTAATTTTGTACCATTGAGTAACTTAGAACTGGATGTGTAGACATTTTAAGGGAATCCATGCTATTACTGCTGAGAATAAATGCTCACCCATTTAAGTAATCTGATTGGTGTATGTAGCAACCCTTACAAATACAAGTAGTGGCATTTGTGTCCCAAATTGAGGATGTTTTGATGGTGAAAGCTTAGTTTGACTGTTCATTGAACAGTTTTAAGCTACTGCTTTTTATTGTGGTGGCTTTTTTTTTTTTTTTTTTAAGGTTTGCCAGAATCTTAAGGTCACCCAACTAAATTTTATTTTTGTCCCAAAAGACTTTGATTTGAAAACGTGGTAAGAATCAAGATTGGCAGAACTGCAGGTCAAATACTATGTTGGCATTGCTTCAAAGAAGCAATGGTAACACTTTGGACTGTGGAAATGCAAGTTTGGTTTGAGGATATTTGTAGATGGCACTCTTAACATCACTATCTTTAGTTTTATTGATCATTCCAGAGTGATTTCTACCAAGTGTGGGATGCTCCTTCATGGATGAATCCCTTGAACTGGAAGTTGTGGGTGGAGTAGAATTGGGAGGGCTGGATGCAGAAAGGAAAATAAAGCTGTGGTGTAGTGCGACATTCTTGTCCAACAAAAATCATCCCATAAAAGTAACAATGAACATTTTAAAGAAACACCTTGGTCAAGTAGACAAGTTTATTTTCTGGCAGAATTACACACTAGCATCAGTTGGTACTTCCCCCAGGTGCACCTTTAGGCCAGTGGCTCCAATCCAGTCCCGTACCTCCTTCAGGTTGGCACTGGCCTCCTCATAGCGCGCTGCGTGGATGAGCAAGTAATCTAAGCAGACAATACAGGCTGAGCAGGGATGCCACTGAGGACGCTATCCATGAGGCACTCAAAAGTGGCAGGTGCGTTGCACAGCCTGAATGGTATCACTGTAAACTGCCAGAGGCCGCCCATGGGCTGTCAGATGTCTCGATCACATGATCGGTGGCTATATCCCGGATGATGGCCTCCCTCTTGGCCAGCGGAAGCTGCCGAGCACGCTCCCATGGTTGTGGTGCTGGACCAACGCAGTCTGCGTGCAGCCCTTGGCCTTCAGGGCAAAACAGGCCTCATACTCCCCTAGGAGCCATCCCAGTATGTGGCTCTGCTTACCATCGTGCCCCTCCATGCTGCGCTGATGGAGGTTCTCCATAGCTTTAGACTGCAGCGAAGGGAGCTGTTGGACTGGCAGATGGTAGTACTGAGCGGTCCAGCCATTATGTTGATGGGAAACCGGAGCTGTTGAGCAGGTTGGCTGATGAACAGGTGGCGAGATGATGATTGTCGGGGCGATGCCCCTGGCTCGGCAGGTTTCCCCCTCCCCCCGGGTTGCAGTGGTAGTGGTTTGACCCCCCCCCCCCCCCCCCCCCCCTTTGTACCCACAGCTGTTGCTGTCCCAGGTCTAGTGTAACTCACGTGGCCATTAGGACATCAGCCCCCAAAATGCACTTCTCCTTGATGTCCGAGAGCCAAACTGGGTGCTGGTGCTTGATGCCCCCCAGGCTAACTTTGATCTCCTGGAGGCCCAGCCTGGGCTACCTCGGCCTGTCTGTGAACAGCATAAGGATCTGTTCTAGGCGGCGGGCTGCCTGTACAGCCTTCCCTGATGTCTTCAGCTCCACTAATAGGACGTGCCGCTGTAGTTCTCCCGGCATTATCCCTCCCTATTTTGTCCCTCACTTCGTTGGACAGTTCTGGGTATGCTTTGTGTATTAATATGGTTACTATAATAAATACTATAACACAGCGGTGTGTAAATGCACCAGAAGTAATTGAGGTAACAACGTAAGCCACCAAAACGTTGTATTATTATTACATTTCTTAGCAGACGCCCTTAATAAGGCGACTTACAATTTTTATAAGATATCGCATTACTCTTGCATACAATTACCCATTTATACAGCTTGGTTTTTACTGGAGCAATCTAGGTAAAGTACCTTGCTCAAGGGTACAGCACCAGTGTCCCCCACCTGGGATTGAACCCACGATCCTCCGGTTAAGAGTCCAAGGCCCTAATCACTACTCCACACTGCTACCCATATACGCCTTCAGTCTCTCCTGTCAGACATGCTAACTAACATAAAAAAATAAATCTCCAAATTAGGGCGGCTCCTTCAAGCTGTACCGTTATGTTATTCTTGTGTGCTCCCCGCTGTGTGTTATCTGGTATGAGCATGCGCGCTGCTGTTAAGTTTGATAGCCCTTTGAATGAAGAAGCGCGAAACTATTAAGTAGCATACTGTAATGTTAGTCACAATGGCAGACAAATGAAGAAGTAGACAATAGGAGGGGGTGGGGTGTCCGGTATTTTTGTATCTCAAAGGTGGCAACCCTAGTTGTATTGGCAGCAGTATAAGGGTAATTACGTGTGTTTGCACTCTTTTCTTTAAACAAACTAAAAATGCATTGTTTTGGCGTTAGGCTGACATGCGGTGTATGCTGTAACCCCAGTCTTGTAAAGTCTTACCCTTGACCTGCAGATCAAGTGTTTTAAATCTGTTTAACAGTGACTTTTATCCATGTCTTGCCCAGGTTACTGCCAATGTTACCAGTTACATGAATGTGCTGACCTACAAGCCCACCCAGAGAGACTTCTACCAGACTCCATTCAATCAGGCTGTTGTGTGCACCTATACCAAGTGAGTGCTGGACTTGGCGTAAACATGCTGTAACTCCTGTGAAGATGTGTTAAGCCTCTGGGCTGTTCATGTATTCAATTATTGAGTATTGCATAATGTCTGACACTTGACTTAACAGTATCTAATTTGTGGATTTTTTTTTTTTTTTTTAGAACTACATTTACAAAATCTATGAACTTTGCTAATTTTTATATAATTGTGGTGTTATTGCCTTTAATGGGGAGCAGTTATTAAAGACCCATTTTATGGCACTGAAAGTAATCTCTGCAAAATCAAATGATTTCCTGCATTAGGAATTCTGGACCAGCTTCCTTGTTGTGAAGGCAAGAATACATTTGCATTAAGTATTGCCAATAAATGGTTTACAAAATTCAGTGTCTTCTGCTGAATGCAAACGGTCTGTGTCTTCCTGCTCCAACTAAAGCTTTCTACCGGTGTCTTCTCCAGACCTGCTGGCTGGACTCCTCCAGTGTATAACCCTGCACTTGGGGATGCCTCTGGGTTTGGGAAGCTGGAGTTTACCATGGGGATTATGAATGGTGAGTTTGCTATCCTGCAATGTACATTTGGTCTATTGGTTTAGGAAGGTGTCTAGTGCGTCACGAACTTGGCAGGGAGCAGCCTGTGGTGCTCATTAGGTTACTTCCTCTAGTCAAGTAGAAAATGTTTTAATTCCTCTGGTGCTAGTCAATGCTGCTCTGTCCTGGCTAGTGAGATGTTGGGTGGGTTGCTGTTCTCATGCTCCTCTCCTTTGTGTCTCAGATGACTTCTCAGCCCCACGCACCTCCAGTCTGTTCTTCCTGGGCTCCCCCATCAACATCGCGGCTGCAGTGAAGCAGCAATTCCACATGCCGCTGATGGTCTACATGGAAGAGTGTGTCGCTGCCAGCACTCCAGAGCTGAGCCCTTCAAGCCAGACCTACCCGCTCATCACCAACCATGGGTAGATATTCACTGCAAGCTGTATAGTAAAGGCACTATTTAAATCTGAATGTTTAGCACTTGGTAGTCCTGTTTGGGTTTAGGAAGGGGTGTTGAATGGTCAGCTTGGTGAGCATGGCGTAAGCTCAGTTGAATGAATAACTGCCATTGCTGGGAATGCACAGATTGCAGCTTGGGTAGAGTTATTTTTAAACCCAGTTTATGGTACTAGGTTTTGTCTTGTGGCTGTTTGGATTGACTCCGGTCCTGGTGAGTGCCTCCCCCTGCTCAGTGCTCTTGTTTCTCCTTGCAGATGCTTTGTAGATGGACAGGCTGGTAACTCCAGGTTTCTGCCCCGAGTCCAGACCTCTGAGATCCGTCTGGTTGTCCAGGCCTTCAGGTTTACACAACTGAATACAGATGTGAGTATCTGATGGGTTAATGGTGGATTGTATTGGAGGGCACAGGGCAGCTAGTTAACAAGACAACACGTATCTGAAGCTGTGCTTGTGGTGTGTAATACTTTTGCAAGGACAATTCAGAGCTGGTAATAAGATGGTGGCAGTTCGAGCAATTTTAATGTCTGGGAGTTTTATTTTAAATCCGTTATCCTAGGTGTATATCCATTGCCGCTTGCTGGCCTGGGACCCTGCCCAGCTCAATGACCCCACCAAGAAAGCCTGTTCATTCAACCAGAGAACCAGGAGGTAAGGACTGGACCCTGCTGAGGCTGCTCTCTGTACAAGGGGAGTGCAGGGGCTGTGAGGTTCAGTTAACCAACACCACAGGGAACCAGGATGAGTTTCTTACTCTGCACAATCAGTTCTGTGCCTCCTTACAGTTGTATGGAGAATGTCATTGAAATGCCAATAACTGGGTGGGAGGGGGGAAAACCAACTTCATTATACTGCTCTGTGTAAAAGTGTGTTGCTGTGTCTTTGGGTTCAGTGTCCTGATCTTGTGTTGCAGCTGGGAGCTCCTGGATAACCCTGGTCGGAGCTCTGTGTGCCGCTGCTGTACCTCCAACTGCAATCTGAGGAAGAGGAGGGACACGGGTACGAATTCTACTTTCTATATAGTTTACACAGGTGGTGTGTGGGGTTTTATATTTTTTTTGGTACGGTTTTAAATTTTAACTTCTATGGTGAGTGACTTTTAAAATGGATGGCAGCCAACAAAGCATGCTCAAATAGGTCTACCAGAGCCTGTATTGCTAAAGAACCATTCCCCCTCCCAACCAGAGGCTGCTTGCTGTCTTGTTGGTACTCTGCTCAATGGCCTGTTGCCATCAGTTTTGCTTCTCTTGGGTAGTTTTCATCCAGCACCCTTTTGGCCTGCCCCCTGGTGTAGTGACTGGTCCTGCATGCTGTAAAGCAACAGGTCCTGTTTTCTAACCAGGCTCCCTTTCTCTTGAGCAGCTGAAGAGGGACTGAGGCACACTGCAGTGCTGGGACCCCTGAGGATCCTTCCTGAAGAGCTGTCTGCTGGAAGCCAGGAATTCTACCAGAGGAGCCCTGCTCTGTCACTGGAGGGTGAGCTCAGCCTGCAGTCTCCAATTGTGTGCACTTGGTATGCATGGCATTAACTTTCATTTTTACACTACAGGTTCCCTTGCAGTCATGTTGCCTTAACCTGCATTGTACAATATCTGCCAAAACCCATTCCAGTCCACGGCATATAACCGTAACTTCACCCTAGGAGACTGACTAAACTTAATGTTTTCTAATAGTGGAACAAGGCACTCTTACCCTCCCATGCCCCATGTGTGCTTCCCTGCAGGTCCTAAAGTAACAGACCCTCATGAAACTGCTCCTGGGCACTGTAGAGTGTAGCTGCACTGGGATCCCTTCCTGTTCCTAACCCCTTCCTCCCCCAGAGCCCCAGCAGGCTCTGGCCTGGCTGCCTGTTCTAGCTACTCCCCTGCTCCTGATGGCTGTCCTGGGAGCCCTGTCTCTGGGCTACTACATGTGCGTGTGGCGTCATCCCAGACTCTGCTCCAAGTCCAGCAGTGAGCTCCTCGTTCCTGTCCCCATTGATGAAATGCACACAGCAGTTTGCACGGTTTCCAGCAGCTCGCCAGCAAGGCAATTCTGATTTCTTGTATGTTGCAAAATAAAATGGCTACATAAAGACCCTCTCCTGTCCTGTGATTTCTGCCACCGAGTAACGTTTTTGTTTTCATGCATCCAACATCTTTCTGCCGGATAATTGCTCCCCTTGCGTAACAGGATTGGTACAGGGCCTCTGTCATTTTAGTTTAGTAAATTTACATTTAGCATTAAGTGAAAGTTACTTCTACAAAACCAGTAAAGCTGGGCTAAGTTTGATTGGGCATTAATCTGTACTGGGCAGATAGCCACCAGGGGCACTGGAGAAATAGTGGCTTTTTTTTTTTTGTGGGGGGCACTATCTAATGGTGTCTGATATTTAACCTGGGTACTTGTGTACCTCTTAACATTAGCTGGGAGAGCTTTCAATTTGGTTTTGTAGTTCTGTGTGGGGAGAAATGTTGCTGGACCTGTTAACTGCTGCATGGTGCAATTTCCAACTCCATTTCTTGCTAGTTTGAAAGACCATTATAAATTCCTTCCATTTCAACCCCTTGTATGCAATGTATCCTTCTGGTCATCTCTATACCTCTTGCTCACTAATCTTGTAACTGAATGGATGCATGTGTGTTTTTTTTTTTAAATTTATTTTAAATAGGCTTCTGGGCTGCACTGTCAATTAGCTGCAGGGGATTTAACTAGGACTGTAAAATTGACAAGCAAATTTAAACTATCCAATATTGCTGTAAAATTGTTCATAAATAGAGTCTCTTTGGGGACCAAAACAAACGTCAAAGTGGAAGAAAAGAAATTGGTGAAACACATGTTCTAGGACCAAGCGTTCAGTGTGAAAACCTCAATCATTGTTCAAAGCACAAACTCCTGTTGGGTGAGTTGCAAGACTACAGACATGTTGCCAAGCAAAGGTGGTGGAGAACATATCTTTGAGTCTGATGGTGCAATTCAATTGAACCTGGAGCTGTGCTGTTGAGCCTGACAAACACTCCTCAGTGATCAAGCTCCACGTTCCCTGTTTATTGCATTAACTCCCCCAGGTTTTTGTTTGTTTGTTTTCCACCTACGTGGGAAGTCAATAGAATTTGAGAAATCCTGGATTTACAGACGTGCTCAAATTTGTTGGTACCCCTCCACAAAAAACAAAGAATGCACAATTTTCTCTGAAATAACTTGAAACTGACAAAAGTAATTGGCATCCACCATTGTTTATTCCATATTTAATAGAAATCAAACTTTGCTTTTGATTTTTTATTCAACATAATATTGTAAATAATAAATCAAATGAAAATGGCATGGACAAAAATGATGGGACCGCTAACCTAATATTTTGTTGCACAACCTTTAGAGGCAATCACTGCAATCAAACGTTTTCTGTAGCTCTCAATGAGACTTCTGCACCTGTTAACAGGTAGTTTGGCCCACTCTTCCTGAGCAAACTGCTCCAGCTGTCTCAGGTTTGATGGGTGCCTTCTCCAGACTGCAAGTTTCAGCTCTTTCCATAGATGTTCGATAGGATTCAGATCAGGACTCATAGAAGGCCACTTCAGAATAGTCCAATGTTTTGTTCTTATCCATTCTTGGGTGCTTTGAGCTGTGTGTTTTGGGTCATTATCCTGTTGGAGGACCCATGACCTGCGACTGAGACAGAGCTTTCTGACACTGGGCAGTACGTTTCGCTCCAGAATGCCTTGATAGTCTTGAGATTTAATTGTGCCCTGCACAGATTCAAGGCACCCTGTGCCAGGCGCAGCAAAGCAGCCCCAAAACATAATCGAGCCTCCTCCATGTTTCACTGTAGGTATGGTGTTCTTTTCTTTGAAAGCTTCATTTTTTCGTCTGTGAACATAGAGCTGATGTGACTTGCCAAAAAGCTCTAGTTTTGACTCATCTGTAGCCTTATAATATATTAATATTAGTTTTTTTGAATTTATTATTTCTCATATAGGTCACGTCGACAAGATAATGTAGGGTGTTCCCCACGCATTATCTTCTTTTTTTTATATAATATGCACGTTATTAGACAAGACCGATAGTTACACAAAATATATACCACTGGTGTACATATTACACTCGGTGAGGATTCGGTCAATCGCCGAGAGGAAAAAAAAATCGGGATTTGAGCATTTACAAATTAGCAAAGAACGAAATGAAATGTTAATTTGGTCTTTGAGTAAATTATGTTGCTCAAATTGCGAATATTGAATGAACAGGAAATCCGTAAGTTTCATTTATGAGAGACACGTCATAGATTTATTATTTAAGTATTTATTATTTATGCAGGAAGTTAGCACAACCAATTTAGCAGGATAGTGACCTCAAACACTCAACTTCAAGCGAATTTGAAATAGCGTTTGTAATGTTCTCGCATTGTTATTTAGAAATTACCGTTTTTGAGGAAACAACTAAAAAAAGCAACATTATTCATATTATAAGACTATTGTATACAAAGTATTTAAACTGCAAAATCAAATGTCTAAACACGTTCGTCTAATCACTGTTTTATAAGAGAAAGAAAGAAAGAAAAAATATGCTAATTGAACGTTTAATGTTCTCATAAATTATAGAAAGCGGTGAACTACCACTTTTTAGAAAACGGGGTATGCAGACCCCATCAGCACCAGACAGTGGCTTGTGGAATAAAGACGGAGACTGCTTGACAACAAGAAACCCTTCTTAAATGTTTTTATTTTAGATGATGACAACTTTGGTAAATGAACATTTTCAAAATAAACCATATTGAGAGCACTGAGCTTCTGAGCCTCGTTTTATAACACCGTTTTAATTGTTTAGATAACAACAGTCAGGTCAAATTAGGAGGCTGTGTGGTCCAGTGGTTAAAGAACTAGGCTTGTAACCAGGAAGTCCCCGGTTCAAATCCCACTTCAGCCACTGACGCATTGTGTGACCCTGAGCAAGTCATTTAATCTTCTTGTGCTCCGTCTTTCGGGTGAGACGTAGTTGTAAGTGACTGCAGCTGATGCATAGTTCACACACCCGAGTCTCTGTAAGTCGCCTTGGATAAAGGCGTCTGCTAAATAAACAAATAATAATAATAAATTAAAGTAGTTCAATCAAATTAGATACATATAAGAAACCATAATGAGAGCTCATTAAAAAAATCCCAGTTTAGATATAGAAACATAGGCCTACACATCACTGTATTGGTATTTGTTTTTGCAAGACGTGATGCTGTGGCATTTAGAAATGCGTTGCACGCCCTCGCGCACAGAAGCACTTCTTTGTTTGACAGAAGTTGTTGCACTTGAAAGAAATGGAGCCTTGAATCCTCAAAATCCGTTCATGAACTGTGCATTTTCTCAAAGCACATTCACCAATTTGATTATATCTCTTTACTCAAAGACCGAAGAAGCTGTCTCTTCTTTTATGTTTCTATCTTTGCTTGTTTGATATTTTCCATTTTGCACTTTGACCAAAATAATTTGCTCAAAGACCGAAATAACCTTGCATTTCGTTCTTTGATAATAAATGCTCAAATCACGAAATGTTATTTGTGTCAGCGACTGACACAAATAAGTGTGGAGTGACTGGAGTGTGCGTGGTATAGGCAGGCACCCACGCAATGGCACAACTCCTCACACCTGTGTCAGTGGTCCACTCAGTGTTAATTGCCAAATCACTCTAATTAATGTCACTAGAAAAGCACCTGGACGGTATTGTTTGGTAGGTAACTGTTGGTTTGAAAGATGATGGCAGTGGTGTTGTGGAAATATGTCGTGTTTGCGCTGTGCTGTGTACCGTTTGCTGCACCGCAGGAAGGTAATGTGGGCTACTGGCGGGGTTAGTGTGTTTTGTGCCTTATGTTTTGGTAGCACTGACTGTACCGGTACATAATGTTGGTGCTATCCAGACATTATGTCCTTTTGTGGAACACTTAGTAGTGCGTATTTGGTTATTTTAAAGAGTATTCAGGTTCAAAATTAAACCTTTCATTACATGAACCCTTTAACAAAATAGTTGTATGTTCCGCTTTATTCCAAACCCGTTTCCCCTGTAGCTGTGAGTACAGCCTGCGGCGTGGACTCGGTGGCTGTGAGGGTGTTGTTGGATTACTCTCGATCGGCGTTGCCTCTGGACCCGAGTGGCCTCCTGCTGGGACCCTGTCCTCCATCCAGCAGCAGCGCCGGTAATAACATGGTGGTGTTCCAGTACGGCCTGCTGGACTGCCGCTTTATGCGCATGGTAAGTGGCTTCTAACGGCTTGTATGAAGTGTTTGGGCTCAAATTACACTGTATTGCACAGAACATGCTTGTATATGCATTGTAATTTAATGAATTTTCCTGCAGTGATTATGCAATATTGGTTTTGGCTGTAATGGCTTTAAGTGTATATTTAATTGATGCTAGGATGTGCAGGACTAAATGATACAAATTTTGTATTGGCAGCTTTTGTAAGGGTAATGACTTGAGTATTTGCACTTTTTTTCCTTTAAACAAACTAAATGCATTGTCTTGGCTTTGGGCTGTTTGACAGGTGGTGTGTGTTGTAACACCAATCTTGTGGAGGTGTGTCTTGCCTTTTGAACTGCAGGTCAAGTGTTTAATCTCTGTTCAGTTTTTTTTTTAATCCATGTCTTGCCCAGGTTACTGCCAATGTTACCAGTTACATGAATGTGCTGACCTACAAGCCCACCCAGAGAGGCTTCTACCAGACTCCATTCAATCGGGCTATTGTGTGCACCTATACCAAGTGAGTGCTGGACTTGGCTTAAACATGCTGTAACTCCTGTGAAGATGTGTTAAACCTTTGGGGTATTGAGTCATACATGTCTGCTTGACTTAATGGTCTCTAATTTGTGGCTTTCCTTTTGAGAACTCTTTACAATCTTTTTTTTTTTTTGTGCCTTTTTAATGGGGAGCAGTTATTTTAACCTATCTTATGGCACGAAGTAATCTGTGCAAAATCAAGTGATTTACTGCATTAGGAATTCTAGACCAGCTTTTTGCCAAGTTTGCATTAAATATTGCCAATAAACAGTTTACAATTCAGTGTCTTCTGCTGAATGCAAATTGTTTTGGTGTGTTGCTGTTCTAACTAAAGCTTTCTTCCTGTGTTCTCCAGACCTGCTGGCTGGACTCCTCCAGTGTATAACCCTGCACTTGGGGATGCCTATGGGTTTGGGAAGCTGGAGTTTACCATGGGGATTATGAATGGTGAGTTTGCTATCCTGCAATGTACACTTGGTCTATTGCTTTAGGAAGGTGTCCAGTGCAACACTAACCTGGCAGGGGAGCAGCTCGATCGGCGTTGCCTCTGGACCCGAGTGGCCTCCTGCTGGGACCCTGTCCTCCATCCAGCAGCAGCGCCGGTAATAACCCGGGTTCGCGCCGCCCTCCGCCTGTGTGTGGATTGCCTCGCCCTGTGTGGTGCGTTAATCGAGATCGGTACAATTCAGAATTCAGCTATATTCATATTCAGAATGGTATTTAATACATTGTCGGTTTCAGTATTTCTACAATTGTTAACACAAATATTTTGAAATAAGCAAATAAAATGGCAGAGACGTTCATTGCCCGTTCTCAGACATTCTTTGTGTATTTCTGAAGGTATGTCTTTTGATAAGGAAATAATGCATGCAGTATACTGCCATTTAAATGCACTGTTTTATGATTCTAAGGTCGATACTTACGGTATCACTGAACTTACAAGTAGCCTGTCCGAGCAAAAGTAAAAACAATAAAATGAAAACATGTTTAAAATATCCAATGCCTTTTCTACATTGAGTGATTTTGATTTAATCGGTAATTCTCGTAATTTTCAAAAAAAAAAAAAAAAAAACTTGATTACACCCCGTTCATTTTTTACGTTCTCATAGCTGCGTCTATATGTATACAGTATGCACCAATGGTATTGTGTGCAATTGCCTTTCCTGTCTACTAATAACGTGCAAACTATAAAAAATACATACAGCTCTGGAAAAAATTAAGAGACCACTGCAAAATTATCAGTTTCTCTGGTTTTACTATTTATAGGTATGTGTTTGGGTAAAATGAACATTTTTGTTTTATTCTATAAACTACTGACAACATTTCTCCCAAATTCCAAATAAAAAAAAGGAAGGAAAAAGTACAAACTATTCCTGGAAAGTCTAGACGGCAGCAGGAGATTGAACGCTTGGTTAGAGAAAGGAGACAGCTGAGGAACCAATGGAGAAGAGCAGAACAAAGTCAGAAGGAGGGACTCAATCTCTTACAAAGGGTCATAAAAGATAAGCAGTGCTGAGCGCCTACGGAAACGCTACAAAAAGAAGGAGCGTGCGAGAGCTAACTTTTATAAAGACCCATTCAAATTTGTAAAGAAGTTATTCACCAGTGAGAAGAATGGCACACTAAAAGCATCTAAGGTCGAGCTGGAGAGATATTTGTAGGAAACACATACAGATTCAAAAAGGCAGGAGCCTATGTCAATTCCATCAGACATCCCACCTATCAATCCACCAGAATACCAAATGGAGGACTGTGCACCTAAGTGGAAAGAAATA
The DNA here is from genome assembly GCF_902713425.1 of Acipenser ruthenus. Classification (NCBI taxonomy): domain Eukaryota; kingdom Metazoa; phylum Chordata; class Actinopteri; order Acipenseriformes; family Acipenseridae; genus Acipenser; species Acipenser ruthenus. The sequence continues at coordinate 10,808,608 of NC_081209.1, forward strand.
GAGCAAGCTGTGAAAAAAGCAAGGGCTTCATCATCTCCAGGGCCTAATGGAGTTCCGTACAGAGTGTTCAAGAGTGCTTCAGGAGTTCTACGAATTCTGTGGAAATTGATGAAAGTGGCATGGGAAAAACAGGTTGTACCAAGAGCATGGCGCCGAGCAGGTGGAGTCTTTATACCTAAAGAAAAAGATTCTACAAGCATCAGTCAGTTTCGTCCCATTTCCCTATTAAACGTAGAAGGCAAGATTTTCTTCAGCATTATTGCTCAGAGATTGTCATCTTCAGAATTCAGCACTACATGGCAATGCCTAGAGGTTGGAATAATGGCAGGATGCACCATTTCTCCACTGGCTTTTACCATGGCAATGGAAGTAATCATTAGGGCATCAAAATGGGTAGGTAGTAGCGCTTGGCTTCTGGAATGTGACTACCACCAATTCGAGCATACATGGATGACATGACAACCATGACTACAATAGTAGCCTGCACTAATCGATTATTGGGCAAGTTAACCAATAACATTGAATGGGCACGAATGCAATTCAAGCCCACTAAATCAAGGAGCATCTCTATAATTAAAGGCAAAGTAGTAGATAAAACATTCTTCATTAATGGTGAGGCAATACCAACAGTGTCTGAGAAGCCAGTGAAGAGTCTTGGGAGATGGTACGACGGGGATCTAAAGGACACAGTTCGTGTGGGAGAAGTTAGACAACAAGCAGTGGAAGGGTTGAAGAGCATAGACAGCTGCGCTCTACCAGGTAAACTAAAACTCTGGTGCTTTCAGTTTGGTCTACTGCCGAGGTTGCTGTGGCCACCGACTGTGTACGAGGTTTCTTTGACAACAGTAGAGAAGCTGGAAGCTTTAATCAGTTCATACATCAGGAAATGGTTGGGAGTTCCACGCTGCCTCAGCAGAGTGGGACTTTATGGTAAAGGAATACTGCAGCTACCAGTCTCTGCTCTAACCGAGGAGTTTAAGTGCGCCAAGGTCAGACTGGAAATGACATTAGTAGAGTCACGCGATAAATGCGTAAGGGAGGCAGCACCTGTGTTGAAAACTGGAAGAAAGTGGGCGGCAAAGAAAGCTGTGGAAGATGCAAAGGCTGCCCTTCGAATTGGTGATATCATGGGGCAAGTTCAGCATGGAAGAGGGGGTCTTGGTTTCAGTTCAGCTCCTCCTACATGGCACAAGGCAGCCCCAGCTCAAAGGAGGAAGCTGGTAGTCAACGAGGTGCAAAAGCAGGAGGAGAGGATGAGGTGTATAAATGCCATTTCCCAGGCCAAGCAGGGAGAATGGATGAGATGGGAGAGTGTGGAACAACGCAAGATTGGCTGGCAAGACCTATGGTCAATGGAACAGAGCAGGATCAGTTTCCTCATCAGGTCAACACAGAACCTAAACCTCTGGGTAGGAGAGGATCCCTCATGTCATTTGTGTTCATTACCTGCAACATTAAGGCACATTTTGACAGGATGTAAGGTGGCTCTTAGCCAAGGACGGTTTACTTGGCGCCATGACCAGGTGCTGCGATGTTTGGCCTTAGCATTGGAAGACAAGCGTAACATGACCAATAAGTTGTCACCTGTTCCATCAAAACATTACACACAAAAGACAACATTCCTCCACCCAGGAGAGCAACCACCAAGAAAAGGTGTTAAAACCAATCCTCGCCCAGGACAACTGGAAGCTGCTAGAGACTGGAAAATGCTGGCAGATGTTGGTCAACGGCTTATTTTTCCACCTGAGATTGCCACCACTAGCCTTCGACCAGATATTGTCTTGTGGTCTGGATCAGCACGCCTTGTTCACCTGGTAGAGTTAACAGTGCCATGGGAGGATGCTGTAGATGAGGCGTATGAGAGGAAGAGACTGCGGTATGCTCAACTAGCCACTGAAGCGGAACAGCGAGGATGGAGAGTTCGGGTTTACCCAGTGGAAGTGGGTTGTCGAGGATTTGTGGCACACTCTACAACCCGGTTTCTCAGAGACGTCGGATTCAGTGGCCAAGAGTTGCGTCGCACAGTGAAGAACTTACCTGAAGCAGCAGAGAGGAGCAGCAACTGGCTGTGGTTGAGACGGAAAGATTCTGGCTGGGGATCTCAAGCACAATAGAAAGAAAGAAACGCTGATGTACAGGTAAGTAAGCTGGGCTGAGTTGAGTGGGGGACGGAGGGGGGTGATGCTGGGAGGCCAGAATCACCGTCGAGCCCTCTTGAGGTGTCGTGGGCTAGTCGACGAAACACTGAGGATGGAAGGTGCCCACTTGAAAACCCCAGAGATGTACCCTACTTAGCTCAATCCAGACGGTTGTCATGCTGATGCGCTGGGGAGGCCGCACTTTGGTTGATCCCCGGAGCCAGCATCGCAGCCGTCGTGTGTGCTGATGCGCCAGGGAGGCAAAATAAGCTGATCCCTGGAGCCAGCATTACACTTCAGCCATTAACACCAGACAGAAGGATATCTACATCATCATATGGAAGGAAACGTAAATGGATGGAGACACATATGGATCACATTAGTTTACTGTGAAGCTACGTCTTAGTTGGTGCTTATCTTGGCGAGAGCCGAGTTCAAATCAGCATGAAGTTTTAACATCTACTCTCGTGTAATGGAAATCTTGTCATTTAGAGCATTTATTTGCAGAAAATGACAACTGGTCAAAATAACAAAAAAGATGCAGTGTTGTCAGACCTCGAATAATGCAAAGAAAATAAGTTTATATTCATTTTTAAACAACACAATACTAATATTTTAACTTAGGAAGAGTTCAGAAATCAATATTTGGTGGAATAACCCTGATTTTCAATCACAGCTTTCATGCGTCTTGGCATGTTCTCCACCAGTCTCTCACATTGATGTTGGGTGACTTTATGCCACTCCTGGCGCAAAAATTCAAGCAGCTCGGCTTTGTTTGATGGCTTGTGATCATCCATCTTCCTCTTGATCACATTCCAGAGGTTTTCAATGGGGTTCAGGTCTGGAGATTGGGCTGGCCATGACAGGGTCTTGATCTGGTGGTCCTCCATCCACACCTTGATTGACCTGGCTGTATGGCATGGAGCATTGTCCTGCTGGAAAAACCAATCCTCAGAGTTGGGGAACAGTTAGGGCTCTGGACTCTTGACCGAAGGGTTGTGGGTTCAATCCCCAGTGGGGGACACTGCTGTTGTACGCTTGAGCAAGGTACTTTACCTAGATTGCTCCAGTAAAAACCCAACTGTATAAATGGGTAATTGTATGTAAAATAATGTGATATCTGTATCATGTAAAATAATGTGATATCTTGTAACAATTGTAAGTCGCCCTGGCTAAGGGCGTCCGCTAAGAAATAAATAATAAATACCAACATGGGCGTCCAACAGGAAAGTGTTAGCTGCCCAATGCAGCAACACAATGGATTTGCTGTACAACAAAACTGTCTCCAGGGGGAGCCAGCTTAATCCATCATTTCTACTGAAGATACCTTTCTGCCTCCAGCCCCAATTTTAATATACAGGGATCCATCCAAGAAGGAGCATCCTGCACCATGTAGGGATCTCCCAAAATTCTGGGATTCAATGAATTAGAGATACTGAAACACGGACATCAAACCTGTTAATTTTCACATATTAATCCAGGATTTCTCAAATTTTATTGACTTCCCACGTAGGTGGAAAACAAACAAACAAAAACCTGGGGGAGTTAATGCAATAAACAGGGAACGTGGAGCTTGATCACTGAGGAGTGTTTGTCAGGCTCAACAGCACAGCTCCAGGTTCAATTGAATTGCACCAACAGACTCAAAGCTACGTTCTCCACCACCTTTGCTTGGCAACATGTCCGTAGTCTTACAGCCAGATGTTCAGCAACTCACTCAACAGGAGTTTGTGCTTTGAACAACGATTGAGGTTTTCACACTGAACACATGGTCCTAGAACATGTGTTGTTTCACCAATTTCTTTTCTTCCACTTTGACGTTTGTTTTGGTCCCCAAAGAGACTATTTATGAACAATTTTACAGCAATATTGGATAGTTTAAATTAGCTTGTCAATTTTACAGTCCTAGTTAAATCCCCTGCAGCTAATTGACAGTGCAGCCCAGAAGCCTATTTAAAATAATTTTTTTTTTTAAAAAAAAAAAAAAACACACATGCATCCATTCAGTTACAAGATTAGTGAGCAAGAGGTATACAGATGAGCAGAAGGATACATTGCATACAAGGGGTTGAAATGGAAGGAATTTATAATGGTCTTTCAAACTAGCAAGAAATGGAGTTGGAAATGGCACCAGTTAACAGGTCCAGCAACATTTCTCCCTGCACAGAACTACAAAACCAAATTGAACGCTCTCCCAGCTAATGTTGAGGTATACAAGTACCCAGGTAAAGTATCAGACACCATTAAATAGTGTCCCCCCCACAAAAATAAATAAGCCACTATTTCTCCAGTGCCTCTGGAGGCTATCTGCCCAGTACAGATTAATGCTCAAACTTGGTTAACCCAGCTTTACTGGTTTTGTAGAAGTAACTTTCACTTAATGCTAAATGTAAATTGACTAAACTAAAAATAACAGAAACCCTGTTATGCAAGGGGAGCAATTATCTGGCAGAAAGATGTTGGATGCCCTAAAAACAAACTCAGGATAAAAAAAAAATGTTACTCAGTGGCAGAAATCTCACAGGACAGGAGGGTCTTTATGTATCCATTTTATTTCGCAACATACAAGAAATCAGAAATGCCTTGCTGGCGAGCTGCTGGAAACCGTGCCAACTGCTGTGTGCATTTCATCAACGGGGACAGGAACGAGGAGCTCCCTGCTGGACTTGGAGAAGAGTCTGGGATGATGCCACACGCACATGTAGTAGCCCAGAGACAGGGCTCCCAGGACAGCCATCAGGAGCAGGGGAGCAGCCAGGACAGGCAGCCAGGCCAGAGCCTGCTGGGGCTCTGGGGGAAGAGAGAGAGTAGGAGGAAGGGGTTAAGAACAGGAAAGGCTGCCATTCTCTCCACAGTGCCTAGTAGCCAATTCAAGTAGGGTTTCTTCCTTTAGGACTTGCAGGGAAGCACACTTGGGACATTGCACTCCCCTACCAACCATGTCCATTTGTTCCACTAGGAACATTAAAGCTTAGTCACGGCTTTGTGGCAATTCAAGTTCTATGCTATTGACTTTGCAGAAACACAACATGCATTAAGTTCTTCAGCACAATTGTAGGGGAACCTCTACTGTAAAGATCAGGTCATGCAAGCCATGGACAAGGAAGCCAAGTGCACACTGGTTTGGAGACTGCAGGCTGAGCTCACCCTCCAGTGACAGAGCAGGGCTCCTCTGGTAGAATTCCTGGCTTCCAGCAGACAGCTCTTCAGGAAGGATCCTCAGGGGTCCCAGCACTGCAGTGTGTCTCAACCCCTCTTCAGCTGCTCAGGAGAAGAGGAGCTTGGTTAGAAAACAGGACCTGCTGCTTTACAGCATGCAGGACCAGTCACTACACCAGGGGGCAGGCCAAGAGGGTGCTGGATGAAAAACTACCCAAGAGAAGCAAAACTGATGGCAACAGGCCATTGAGCAGAGTACCAGCAAGCAGCCTCTGGTTGGGAGGGGGAATGGTTCTTTTGCAATACAGGCTCTGGCAGACCTATTTGAGCATGCTTTGTTGGCTGCCATCCATTTTAAAAAGTCACTCACCATAGAAGTTAAAATTTAAAACCGTACCAAAAAAAGTATATAAAACCCCCCACACACCACCTGTGTAAACTATATAGAAAGTAGAATTCGTACCCGTGTCCCTCCTCTTCCTCAGATTGCAGTTGGAGGTACAGCAGCTGCACACAGAGCTCCGACCAGGGTTATCCAGGAGCTCCCAGCTGGAACACAAGTGTATCACTTAAATCAAAACCATTATTTGAACTAATGTGCTTAAACCTTTAATTGTCTCCATCTCTTAAAAAAGCACTAATTAAGTTACTTCAAAATTGTAGTTGGATTAAAGGCCTAATTGAGCAATTGAGAACCAAACCAGACACAAGGGTCCCCCAGGACCAGGAAACCCCACCTTAGGGACATGTGCACACACCTCATTTCCTCCAGTTACCAACAACCTCAACACATTTCAATAATTTCGCCACACAACTGTAAGGAGGCACAGAACTGATTGTGTCCCTGTGGTGTTGGTTAACTGGACCTCACAGCCCCTGCACACCCCTTCTACAGAGAGCAGCCTCAGCAGGGTCCAGTCCTTACCTCCTGGTTCTCTGGTTGAATGAACAGGCTTTCTTGGTGGGGTCATTGAGCTGGGCAGGGTCCCAGGCCAGCAAGCGGCAATGGATATAGACCTAGAAAATAATTTGATTAAAAAAGGACCACTAATAAAACTAACATTTGCTCTAGAAACCAAATTTACAAAAAAAAAAGTTATGCACATTACAAGCACCACATCAGATACTCAAAGAATTCATTAAACAAGTAGAGAATCTTGGTAACTAGCTGCCCTGAGACTTCCAATACAACACAGATCAACCCATCAAATACTCACATCTGTATTCAGTTGTGTAAACCTGAAGGCCTGGACAACCAGACGGATCTCAGAGGTCTGGACTCTGGGCAGAAACCTGGAATTACCAGCCTGGCCGTCTACAAAGCATCTGCAAGGAGAAAGAGCACTGAGCAGGGGGAAGCACTGGCCAGGACTCAGGGACTGCAGACAACCACCAGAAGAAAGGAGCGAGCAAGACTTCCTGTGTTCCAGGGAGACTTCCTGTACAAAATTACATTCCAACCCTTTGTGTGCACTAGTGGAAAGTTTGAACTTAACTTGGGGCTGGTTTCCACAAATCATGGACATCTTACCTAAATTAAAGCCCAGCTACAATCTATGCCTTCCCAGTTTAGTTCAGCTGAGCTTTTGCCATGTTCACAAAGCTGACCATTCAACACCCATTCCTAAATCCAAGCAGGACTGTGCTCCCAAGTGCTAAACATTCAGATTTAAATGTTGCCTTTACTACACAGCTTGCAGTGAATATCTACCCGTGGTTGGTGATGAGCGGGTAGGTCTGGCTTGAAGGGCTCAGCTCTGGAGTGCTGGCAGCAACACACTCTTCCATGTAGACCATCAGCGGCATGTGGAATTGTTGCTTCACTGCAGCCGCGATGTTGATGAGGGACCCCAGGAAGAACAGACTGGAGGTGCGTGGGGCTGAGAAGTCATCTGTGACATCAAGGAGGGGAGCATGAGAACAGAAACCCACCCAACTCATCTCACTAGCCAGTACAGCATTGACCAGCACCAGAGAAAGAGATCAAAATATTGTTCTACTTGACTAGAGGAAGTGACCCAATGAGCACCACAGGCTGCTCTCCCTGCCAGGTTAGGGTTGCACTGGACACCTTTCCAAGCCAATAGACCAAAGTGTACATTGCAGGACAGCAAACTCACCATTCATAATCCCCATGGTAAACTCCAGCTTCCCAAACCCATAGGCATCCCCAAGTGCAGGGTTATACACTGGAGGAGTCCAGCCAGCAGGTCTGGAGAACACAGGTAGAAAGCTTTAGTTAGAACAGCAACACACCAAAACAATTTGCATTCAGCAGAAGACACCGAATTGTAAACAATTATTGGCAATATTTAATGCAAACTTACTCTTGCTGCCTTCACCGTAAGGAAGCTGGTCCAGAATTCCTAACGCAGTAAATCATTTGATTTCACAGAAATAACTATCAGCGCCATAAAATGGGTCTTTAACTGCTCCCCATTAAAAGGCAATAACTCCAATTATATAACAGTAGATAGATTGTGAAATTTAGTTCTAAAAATAATCCACAAATTAGATACTGTTAAGTCATGTCAGACATGATGCAAGACTCAATACTTGAATGCATCAACAGCCCAGAGGCTTAACACATCTTCACAGGAGTTACACCATATTTAAGCCAAGTCCAGCACTCACTTGGTATAGGTGCACACAATAGCCTGACTGAATGGAGTCTGGTAGAAGCCTCTCTGGGTGGGCTTGTAGGTCAGCACATTCATGTAACTAGTAACATTGGCAGTAACCTGGGCAAGACATGGATAAAAAGATTTAACACTTCATCTGCAGTTCAAGGGTAAGACACACCTCCAGGTTAGCCTTTACAAGACTGGGGTTAAGGCACACACTGCATGTCAACAGCCTGAAGCCAAAACAATGCATTTAGTTTTTTATACTCTTTTCTTTAAACACACACACAAGAATTTACCCTTATTTACTTCTAAGCAGACATCCTTATCCAGGGCTACTTGCAATCAGCAGTGTGGAGTAGTGGTTAGGGCTCTGGACTCTTGACCGGAGGGTTGTGGGTTCAATCCCCAGTGGGGGACACTGCTGTTGTACCCTTGAGCAAGGTACTTTACCTAGATTGCTCCAGTAAAAACCCAACTGTAAAAATGGGAAATTGTATGTAAAATAATGTAATATCTGTATAATGTGAAATAATGTATAATGTGATATCTTGTAACAATTGTAAGTCGCCCTGGATAAGGGCGTCTGCTAAGAAATAAATAATAATAATAATAATAATAATAATCAAACAAATACATTAAGAATCACAGTACAAGTAGCCTAATACAATTAAGAGCAAAATACATACAATGACTTTGGTTCTAGCAAGTAGGACAATACACAGCTGCCAATACGTTTGTATTGCTTAATTATGTAACACATACTAGCGTCAATGACAACTGAAATATACGTTTTTAAACATGCCTTTACAACCACAGCCAATATTGCATTAGCAGTGCTAGAAAAAGCTTCCAAGTACAAGGTGTGTATTTATACAAGCGTGTACAGCGGAATACGGGGCAGTGGAATTAGAGCTCGAACGCTTCTTACGTGAACCCAACATACAAGCCCTTAGAAGCCACTTACCATGCGCATAAAGCGGCAGTCCAGCAGCCCGTACTGGAACACCACCATGTTATTACCGGTGCTGCTGCTGGATGGAGGACAGGGTCCCAGCAGGAGGCCACTCGGGTCCAGAGGCAACGCCGATCGAGAGTAATCCAACAACACCCTCACAGCCACCGAGTCCACGCCGCAGACTGTACTCACAGCTACAGGAGAAACGGGTTTGGAATAAAGCGGAACATGCAACTATTTTGTTAAAGGGTTCATGTAATGAAAGGTTTAATTTTGTACCTGAATACTCTTTAAAATAACCAAATACGCACTACTAAGCGTTCCACAAAAGGACATAATGTCTGGATAGCAGTAAAACGAGTATGTTAACACACCAACATTATGTACCGGTACAGTCAGTGCTACCAAAACATAAGACACAAAACACACTAACCCCGCCAGTAGCCCACATTACCTTCCTGCGGTGCAGCAAACGGTACACAGCAAAGCGCAATCACGACATATTTCCACAACGCCGCCATCATCTTTCAAACCAACAGTTACCTACCAAACACTACCGTCCAGGTGCTTTTCTAGTGACATTAATTAGAGTGATTTGGCAATTTACACTGAGTGGACCACTGACACAGGTGTGACGAGTTGTGCCATTGCGTGGGTGCCTGCCTATACCACGCACACTCCAGAAAAAACACTCAACAGTTAACATCAGTTAAAAAATTGGGCAGACCTTATTGCCTTGTTAACACTCCAGGTTTCGTTGCTGGAGTTCACATTGAACTTATTTATACAGCGCAATTATTTACATGTGTGCGCCTGCCTGCATTAACCGAGATCGCAAGGCTACAATATGTTTCTATTATTATTATTATTATTATTATTTATTTCTTAGCAGACGCCCTTATCCAGGGCGACTTACAATCGCAAGCAAATACAAATATCTCTACATTCAATCCACAGCGACAAGGGACTGATGTTAAAAAAAAAAAAAAAAAACCTAGACCAGCCTACAATTAAGCAATATATTTAATGTAAAGAAAACGTTCATTTCTTACTTTCTCAAGCTGCTTCTGTATGAACATGTTACAGTCAGAGTCACGATTCGGTCAGTCGCTGACACAAATAACATTTCGTGATTTGAGCATTTATTATCAAAGAACGAAATGCAAGGTTATTTCGGTCTTTGAGCAAATTATTTTGGTCAAAGTGCAAAACGGAAAATATCATACAAGCAAAGATAGAAACATAAAAGAAGAGACAGCTTCTTCGGTCTTTGAGTAAAGAGATATAATCAAATTGGTGAATGTGCTTTGAGAAAATGCACAGTTCATGAACGGATTTTGAGGATTCAAGGCTCCATTTCTTTAAAGTGCAACAACTTCTGTCAAACAAAGAAGTGCTTCTGTGCGCGAGGGCGTGCAACGCACTTCTAAATGCCACAGCATCACGTCTTGCAAAAACAAATACAAATACAGTGATGTGTAGGCCTATGTTTCTATATCTAAACTGGGATTTTTTAAAATGAGCTCTCATTATACTTCTTATATGTATCTAATTTGATTGAACTACTTTAATTTGATCTGACTGTTATCTAAACACTTAAAACAGTGTTTTAAAACGAGGCTCAGTAGCTCATTGCTCTCAATATGGTTTCTTTAGAAAATGTTCATTACCAAAGTTGTCATCATCTAAAATAAAAACCTTTAAGATGGGTTTCTTGTTGTCAAGCAGTCTCCGTCTTTAATCCACAGGCGCGGCTCTGTCTGCTGATGTGGTATGCATATCTGTTTTCTAAAAAGTGATAGTTCACCGCTTTATGTAATTTATGAGAATATTAAACGTTTAATAACCATACTTTTCATTCTTTCTTTCGATTAAAAACAGTGATTAGACAAACATGTATTGACATTTGATTTTGCAGTTTAAATACTGTGTAGACAATCATTTCTAAATAATAATGCGAGAACATTACAAACGTTATTTGAAACTCGCTTGAAGTTGAGTGTTTGAGGTCACTATCCTCCTAAATTGTTTGGGTTAACTTCCTGCATAAATAATAAATCAATGACGTGTCGCATAAATATAATTTACGGATTTCCTGTTCATTCAATACAAAATATTTTATTGAAGTTTGTATTTCACTTGATGCCCATTTTTAACACCCCGCAATGAATTGCTATTCACTGATTAAGCGCCATCTTCAAAATCGGTTTGTCAACTGCGCATTTCCTCAAAGCACATGTCGCAATTATATCGCTTTACTCACAGACCAAAGAAGGTGTCTCTCCTTTTGTGTTTCCGTTCTTTGCTTGTTTGGTATTTTCCATTTCGCAATTTGAGCACCATAATTTACTCAAAGACCGAATTAACCTTTCATTTCGTTCTTTGATAATTTATAAATGCTCAAATCCCGATTTTTTTTTCCTCTCGGCGATTGACCGAATCCTCACCGAGTGTAATATGTACACCAGTGGTATATATTTTGTGTAACTATCGGTCTTGTCTAATAACGTGCATATTATATATAAAAAAAAAGATAATGCGTGGGGAACACCCTACATTATCTTGTCGACGTGACCTATATGAGAAATAATAAATAAAAAAAATCAGGCATCTATTAAATAATATATGGTTAATTATTTTTTTCTTAGCATGCCATGTGCATTTTAATATTCAGTAGCAGCTGTTTTTATTAATAATCTGGATGGATACTGTCTAATTCTTTATATTGTATAATTATTGTATACATATTTTTAAATGTGTTAAGTTAAACATTATTATTGCTCTTCTAAAATTCAGATTTGAACCAACACTACTGGAAATAACGAAGCAAAAATCTGTCAACTTGTGAATAGGTTGAAACCTACAGCATGTCTGCAGTTTGAACAGACAGGCTATGAAACCAATGCAATACTATATGACATTGTCTGCAATCCATTGTTTCAGCTAAGGGAGCTACTAACACACTACCAACATAGGCATCCAACAGGAAATTCACGGGGCGGAGCTATGCCACCTGATAGTGTTTATTGACAGAGTTAGTAAACATATACACATGGAGAGAGGGGCTCCGCCTCTTCCAGGCCCAACATTTACTTGATTGATAGACACGATAAACAGGAGGGGGCCACCGTCTTTGAGGTGACCCGACATACGAGAGGGGCACCGTCTCTGAGGTTACCCGACATACGAAGAGGCTCGCCAACCGGAAAGAAAACATAAAGTTAGTATTTGTTAAAACATATAATGCGTGGTGTTCCGCCTCTTCAAAGCCCAACATAATAGCTGAGGAGACCCGACAAACAGGAGAGGGGCCACCGTCTTTGAGGTGACCCGACAAACACGAGGGATGCCACCGCTTGGGGACCCTCACATAGAGGCATCAGACCTGAAAGAAGAATCCCAAAAGAAACATAAATGCAGATGGAAGGGTTTGGCCGGGGGGTCCCCTCTGACTCATGGAGAACCCTCCTCTATGAGGTAAATGAAGCGGAGCTTAACAAAGGGTTGGAGAAAGTGGAATCACTAACCCCCCAAAAGATGGACCCCCGGCTCCCCGCTGACGCAACATGAAGAAAAAAGAGAGAACCACCAATGCATAAGAAAGAAGAAAAAGAGAAAACATTTAGACGAAAGAAAACAAACACTTAACGTGACAAAGGGGTTAGTAGACTGTACCCTAATGACTATGTGAAGACCCTCTGCACAGTGGAAAGAAAAAAAACCCTTTCTTTAATTTTATTTCTTAGGGGGAAATCTTTGGTGGCTCAGGCAGAAAGGTCGTCCCCACTCAGGACATACTAGCAATGGACTGATGTGCGGAGGATATTTCAGATGATGAAGAACGAACATAACTTTCAACTGCTGATGAAGTCCAGTGCCCCATATTTTTAATTAAATACTGGTTAATGTTGGCTTTTGCGGCTGAAGTGGCTGCCCCTATTCTAAATGAATGAGGAGTGTAGAATTGCGAAGGAAGACCTGCTCTGGATACCACGGTGGAAAGGTGTGTTGAAAACCAATGCCTTGATACAATGGACCGGCTTGAATTGATAAACAAAGGGTCAGAGGATGAAATGGCTTTGCGTTCTGCAATGTACTTCAACATGGAAGTGAAGGGACACAGAGGAGAGTTGATCTTAGAAAGCTGAATACATTGTCCTTGCCGCAGTTGATCTGTTTTTGAAATGCGAAGAAATAAGATGAAATGAGAATCTGGGATGAGCTTGAGGTCACTGCAGCGGATACCTAGGGTAGGAAAGCTGGCAATAGAAGGAACTGTATATTCAGAACATCTCAAAAATCCAAAAAATGCAGATAGACATATGACTTCCATAGTTAAATCATCAAATGGAGAAAAACAGCCGTGGCGGAGAATTGAAATCAATTTACTGAGAATGTCTATAGCAATAGGCAGGCGAGCAGAAGAAGGAGCCGGAGAGCACTTGGAAATTCCTCGTAAAAGGAGACGAACCGCTGGAATTGATAATAGAGTTGGGGAATTGGTGGACATCAAGCGAAATTGATGCTGAATTCCTGACAAATATAGTCTGATTGTAGCTGGTGCCAGATGTAGAGAGTCCTTTGCATGCACTATGAACGCCATGATCCAGTCCTGGTTGAATGAAGTAGGATTAATCCTGCTTTGTAAACAAAAAGTTACATAACATGCCCAACCTGTAGAGTACGAGGATCTGGTAGATGGGGCAAGTGCTGATGCCATGTAATCTTGAGCTGAATTAAGAAGTTTATTAATAGTTGGATTTAGTTGAAAATCAGCTGATTGAACTGTGGCGTTGCTGCTGGATATTGCAGAGCTGAGGGCAGCAAACTGTGGAATTTGGAAATCTGTAAACGGGAAAGAGCATCAGCTGCATTATTAAAAATGCCCGGTAGGTGGCGAGCTTGTATTAGGAAGTTATTAGAGACTGAAATCCATACTAGCCGCCGCAGCAACTGCATTATAAGAGCGGAGGAGGTACGTCCTTTATTTATAATATGCACTGTAGTTGAATTATCACAGTAAAATAGTACTGATTTCTTAGACCAGAGATGACCCCATAGCTGGGCAGCTGCTACTATTGGGTATATCTCTAGCAGAGCTGTGGATTTTAGATGAGGAGATATGTTCTCGATTTCCTCAGGCCATGTACTGCAAAACCATTGATTATTAAATAGACCTCCGAATCCCAGAGATGAGGCATCAGTAAATAAAGCCATATCGTGAGGAGCTGAAATGGAATCATCATAAAACATAGAGAGACCGTTCCAGTGCTGAATAAGCGCAGACCACATTTTAATATCTTTCCTAGCTTCTGAAGAGATATTTAAATAGGAGTCCAGATTTTTTGCTGTTGATGCCAGCGCTAGCAGCCGAGATATAAACGTCCTCCCTTGTGGAATGATACGTATTGCAAAATTAAAGTAACCCAGCAATGAAAGCAGTGCCCGTTTTTTAATTGTTTTACTGATCTGAAAATCCTGAATGAGCAAACGAATATGGTTAAGTTTAGACTCAGGCAGGCGGGCTTCAAACTTTTCTGTATCTAGAATGATTCCAAGGAATTCCAAAGAATGAAGGGGACCGATTGATTTTACTTCTGAAAGCGGAACGCCAACTTCAGAAAATAAGCTTTTAAGATTGGAAATCGCTTCTGCTGGTGCATCTGAAGGAGGAGAAATTACTAAAAAATCGTCCAGCAAGTGGAGCAAGAACGGGACATGATAGACATTAAGAAGGATCCAGCATAATGCTTCCGACAGGGTATCAAATATCTTCGGGCTGCTGCGGCAGCCGAAAGTCAATTGAGTGGCAAAATAAAACTTCCCTTCCCAGCATATACCGAACAGGTGACGGAGAGAAGGATGGATTGGCATTACTTTAAATGCGTCTGATATATCTGCTTTTGCTAACCAGGAACCACGACCTGCTAATTTTATTGAATGTATTGCATCTGCAATAGTGATGTAATGCAGGGAAAATTGATCTTGGGGAATTAATGAGTTAATGCTGCTGGTGCTTGACCCCCGTGGTGCTGATAAATCAATGATGAGACGCTTTTTTCCTGACATTTTCCTCGTGGCAATGCCGATAGGATTAATTCTATATATTGGAAAAGGAGGAAAAAATGGACCGACTATAAATCCTTTTTAAATTTCTTTTTCGATGAGAGACTGCACTGATTGTGGATCTTGAGTCGCTGAATAAAGATTTTTGCTTTGGAACGAGGAAGAAGGAATTTGAGTAAGACCGGTTGAAAAACCATTTTTTAATCCGTCGATCAGGTAATTAATTAAGTTACTGTCGGGATGATTCTGTAATTTACTTGATAACGCCAGGATGCTTATAGGAGTAAAGACGGTGAGCATCGGGGAAAGTCACTTGCGTTTTAAAGGGCAGATTGTATTAGCGTGAGCGTCACCGCAATTGCTGCACATGTGGATAAAATTGCATTGCCTATTCGAACAGAAGTGAAATTGCATTGAAATTGTTGCAGATTTGTCTTCCTCCTGAAAATATGATACTGCGCCCGTATTTGTCTTTCCTTGTAGATTGATCGAGGGTAGCTGAAGAATGTATAGGATTAGGTACTGAAGATCTGTATGAATTAGCGGCGAAACCGGGTGCTTTAGAAGTTGATGCAATTGCAGCTTTAGGGCAGAGGGCTGTTGAATGAGCTGTTGAAGCGCAGACCCCACATGCATTAGCCCTTAAACCACCAAAAATTCTATTAAATAGATCTGGATCAGGTTTTGCCCAACTGATGATGTGATTATCTGCTGCCAATATCGCTGCTGCTTTTGCAGAGAATGCTTTATGATACTCATAAAACATAGTCCCTCCGTATCTGACAGACAGCTCCACGATGTAATATTCGTAAGATTCCAATTCAGCTCTGCGGTTAGGATATACCGAGCATAACACATCTCTGAATATGGAGAAAGCAAGGACAAACTCCCCTAATGTAAGATTTTTAAGCAGTCTGGGATCTCTGGATTTTAGAGTTACCGCCAATTCTCCACAATCGACTACTCTATGGTCCAAGAATTCCGAAGTCGTCATTAATAGTGAAACAAGATTAATGTCCTTACCTTCGAGAATGACACGTCTGATTTGTGGAGAAATAGTGTGACGTCTCGCTGCAGTTGGAGAGGAGGATCCGTATGTAGATGCAGTAGCGAGGTTGTATATTGGAGGATCTGCTTCGCTGGCTGAAATTAGGGCTGGACCGGAAAAAGCTGTAGGCGGCGCTGCAGCATTTGATGCTGAAATTAATGACTGCGCTGTAGATTGTTTTCCCTGTTCCATAACAGACACCCTTTTTTCTAGATCCGACAGTTGAGAACTGACCGAAGATAGAGTATCGGGAAAAGGCTGCATAAATGATTTTATCTCGTTGAATATTTGCGAATGTTGGATTTCAATGGCTGGCTGCTGGTTAGCGGTGCTAGTTGTGGGGGTGGTTAGATCCAGAATAGACTGCCTGCTGTCTGTTTTAGGACGCTGAATGGCTGGGTGCGGCTGATTATGTTTTTTCGGAGGAAAGACTGGTTCTGCTGAGACTGAATTGCAATAGAGAATGAAAAGAGACTCTGTATCACTCCCTGCCGGAATCGCATTACCATTTTTAAGGAGGGTTTTTATCAATTTATTCATGGGCCAGTCCTTCCAAAACAATCGATCCGGAGGGGCGTCCTGAGGCCGAAGACGCTTGGATCGCCGCAGATTCGATGTTTGGGTGGCAGGAACGGTAGGCAACATTTGTACTGGAACCTGGTCGAGAGCCTGATCAGGAGCCTGATCAGATGTAACCGAAATAGAAGGGGAGAAAAAACGGAGACTGGATGTACCCTGGATTGAAGCTGAAGGAGAATGATCTGTTAATGACAGAAAATCCTGGGAATCCTCTGAATCCGATGAACTGCTGTAAGTACTCCATTATTAAGGTACGCAGATGTAGATGGGTCTTGAAATCGCTTAGGTTTACGCCAAAAACGAAAAAACACAAGACAGCGAGGTAGAGGTGACTAATGTTTAAATAAGGTAGGTTTAATTGATGACAGCAGATGATAGGTTGTTGGTGCCTAGCTCCGCCCCCTGAACCCCACATATAGGTTAACATGTGTTAGCTGCCCAATGCAGCAACACAATGGATTTGCTGTACAACAAAACTGTCTCCAGGGGGAGCCAGCTTAATCCATCATTTCTACTGAAGATACCTTTCTGCCTCCAGCCCCAATTTTATTATACAGGGATCCATCCAAGAAGGAGCATCCTGCACCATGTAGGGATCTCCCAAAATTCTGGGATTCAATGAATTAGAGATACTGAAACTCGGACATCAACCCTGTTCATTTTCACATATACAGACGTGCTCAAATTTGTTGGTACCCTTACAGCTCATTGAAATAATGCTTCATTCCTCCTGAAAAGTGATGAAATTAAAAGCTATTTTATCATGTATACTTGCATGCCTTTGGTATGTCATAGAATAAAGCAAAGAAGCTGTGAAGAGAGATGAATTATTGCTTATTCTACAAAGATATTCTAAAATGGCCTGGACACATTTGTTGGTACCCCTTAGAAAAGATAATAAATAATTGGATTATAGTGATATTTCAAACTAATTAGTTTCTTTAATTAGTATCACACATGTCATTCAGCCTATTTAAATGGAGAAAAGTAGTCACTGTGCTGTTTGGTATCATTGTGTGCACCACACTGAACATGGACCAGAGAAAGCAAAGGCGAGAGTTGTCTGAGGAGATCAGAAAGAAAATAATAGACAAGCATGGTAAAGGTAAAGGCTACAAGACCATCTCCAAGCAGCTTGATGTTCCTGTGACAACAGTTGCAAATATTATTAAGACGTTTAAGGTCCATGGAACTGTAGGCAACCTCCCCGGGCACAGCCGCAAGAGGAAAATCGACCCCAGATTGAACAGAAGGATAGTGCGAATGGTAGAAAAAAAACCAAGGATAACTGCCAAAGAGATACAAGCTGAACTCCAAAGTGAAGGTACGTCAGTTTCTGATCGCACCATCCGTCGCTTTTTGAGCGAAAGTGGGCTCCATGGAAGAAGACCCAGGAGGACTCCACTTTTGAAAGAAAAACATAAAAAAGCCAGACTGGAATTTGCTAAAATGCATATTGACAAGCCACAATCCTTCTGGGAGAATGTCCTTTGGACAGATGAGTCAAAACTAGAGCTTTTTGGCAAGTCACATCAGCTCTATGTTCACAGACGAAAAAATGAAGCTTTCAAAGAAAAGAACACCATACCTACAGTGAAACATGGAGGAGGCTCGGTTATGTTTTGGGGCTGCTTTGCTGCGCCTGGCACAGGGTGCCTTGAATCTGTGCAGGGCACAATGAAATCTCAAGACTATCAAGGCATTCTGGAGCGAAACGTACTGCCCAGTGTCAGAAAGCTCTGTCTCAGTCGCAGGTCATGGGTCCTCCAACAGGATAATGACCCAAAACACACAGCTAAAAGCACCCAAGAATGGATAAGAACAAAACATTGGACTATTCTGAAGTGGCCTTCTATGAATCCTGATCTGAATCCTATCGAACATCTATGGAAAGAGATGAAACTTGCAGTCTGGAGAAGGCACCCATCAAACCTGAGACAGCTGGAGCAGTTTGCTCAGCAAGAGTTGGCCAAACTACCTGTTAACAGGTGCAGAAGTCTCATTGAGAGCTACAGAAAACGTTTGATTGCAGTGATTGCCTCTAAAGGTTGTGCAACAAAATATTAGGTTAGCGGTCCCATCATTTTTGTCCATGCCATTTTCATTTGATTTATTATTTACAATATTATGTTGAATAAAAAATCAAAAGCAAAGTCTGATTTCTATTAAATATGGAATAAACAATGGTGGATGCCAATTACTTTTGTCAGTTTCAAGTTATTTCAGAGAAAATTGTGCATTCTTCATTTTTTGTGGAGGGGTACCAACAAATTTGAGCATGTTTGTAAATCCAGGATTTCTCAAATTCTATTGACTTCCCACGTAGGTGGAAAACAAACAAACAAAAACCTGGGGGAGTTAATGCAATAAACAGGGAACGTGGAGCTTGATCTCTGAGGAGTGTTTGTCAGGCTCAACAGCACAGCTCCAGGTTCAATTGAATTGCACCATCAGACTCAAAGATATGTTCCCCACCGCCTTTGCTTGGCAACATGTCTGTAGTCTTGCAGCTCACCCAACAGGAGTTTGTGCTTTGAACAATGATTGAGGTTTTCACACTGAACGCTTGGTCCTAGAACATGTGTTTCACCAATTTCTTTTCTTCCACTTTGACATTTGTTTTGGTCCCCAAAGAGATTCTATTTATGAACAATTTTATAGCAATATTGGATAGTTTAAATTTGCTTGTCAATTTTACAGTCCTAGTTAAATCCCCTGCAGCTAATTGACAGTGCAGCCCAGAAGCCTATTTAAAATAAATTAAAAAAAAAAACAAACAAACAAACAAACACATGCATCCATTCAATTACAAGATTAGTGAGCAAGAGGTATAGAGATGACCAGAAGGATACATTGCATACAAGGGGTTGAAATGGAAGGAATGTATAATGGTCTTTCAAACTAGCAAGAAATGGAGTTGGAAATGGCACCATGCAGCAGTTAACAGGTCCAGCAACATTTCTCCCCACACAGAACTACAAAACCAAATTGAAAGTTCTCCCAGCTAATGTTAAGAGGTACACAAGTACCCAGGTTAAATATCAGACACCATTAGATAGTGCCCCCCACAAAAAAAAAAAAAGCCACTATTTCTCCAGTGCCCCTGGTGGCTATCTGCCCAGTACAGATTAATGCCCAATCAAACTTAGCCCAGCTTTACTGGTTTTGTAGAAGTAACTTTCACTTAATGCTAAATGTAAATTTACTAAACTAAAATGACAGAAGCCCTGTACCAATCCTGTTACGCAAGGGGAGCAATTATCCGGCAGAAAGATGTTGGATGCATGAAAACAAAAACGTTACTCGGTGGCAGAAATCACAGGACAGGAGAGGGTCTTTATGTAGCCATTTTATTTTGCAACATACAAGAAATCAGAATTGCCTTGCTGGCGAGCTGCTGGAAACCGTGCAAACTGCTGTGTGCATTTCATCAACGGGGACAGGAACGAGGAGGTCACTGCTGGACTTGGAGCAGAGTCTGGGATGACACCACACGCACATGTAGTAGCCCAGAGACAGGGCTCCCAGGACAGCCATCAGGAGCAGGGGAGCAGCCAGAACAGGCTGCCAGGCCAGAGCCTGCTGGGGCTCTGGGGGAGGAAGGGGTTAGCTACACTCTACAGTGCCCAGGAGCAGTTTCATGAGGGTCTGTTACTTTAAGACCTGCAGGGAAGCACACATGGGGCATGGGAGGGCAAGAGTGCCTTGTTCCACTATTAGAAAACATTAAGTTTAGTCAGTCTCCTAGGGTGAAGTTATGGTTATATGCCGTGGACTGGAATGGGTTTTGGCAGATATTGTACAATGCAGGTTAAGGCAACATGACTGCAAGGGAACCTGTAGTGTAAAAATGAAAGTTAATGCCATGCAAGCCAAATGCACACTGGATTGGAGACTTCAGTTTGAACTTACCCTCCAGTGACAGAGCAGGGCTTCTCTGGTAGAATTCCTGGCTTCCAGCAGACAGCTCTTCAGGAAGGATCCTCAGGGGTCCCAACACTGCAGTGTGTCTCAGCCCCTCTTCAGCTGCTCAGGAGAAAGGGAGCCTGGTTATAAAACGGGACCTGTTGCTTTACAGCAGGCAGTACCAGTCACTACACCAGGGGCAGGCCAAGAGGGTGCTGGATGAAAAACTACCCAAGAGAAGCAAAACTGATGGCAACAGGCCATTGAGCAGAGTACCAACAAGACAGCAAGCAGCCTCTGGTTGGGAGGGGGAATGGTTCTTTTGCAATACAGGCTCTGGCAGACCTATTTGAGCATCCTTTGTTGGCTGCCATCCAATTTAAGTCACTCACCATAGAAGTTAAATTTAAAACCATACAAAAAACTACACACCACCTGTGTAAGCTATATAGAAAGAGTAGAATTCGTACCCGTGTCCCTCCTCTTCCTCAGATTGCAGTTTGAGGTACAGCAGCTGCACACAGAGCTCCGACCAGGGTTATCCAGGAGCTCTCAGCTGGAACACAAGAGCAGGACACTGAACCTAAAGACACTGCAACAGACTTCTACACAGAGCAGTATAATGGGGTCATTGAGCTGGGCAGGGTCCCAGGCCAGCAAGTGGCAATGGATATAGACCTAGGAAATAATTTGATAAAAAGGAACACTAATAAAACCAACAACATTTGCTCTAGAAACCAAATTGTTTACAAAAAGGTTATGCACATTACAAGCACCACATCAGATACTGAAAGAATTCATTAAACAAGTAGAGAATCTTGGTAACTAGCTGCCCTGAGACTTCCAATACAACACAGATTAACCCATCAAATACTCACATCTGTATTCAGTTGTGTAAACCTGAAGGCCTGGACAACCAGATGGATCTCAGAGGTCTGGACTCTGGGCAGAAACCTGGAGTTGCCAGCCGGTCCGTCTACCTCCTGTGTTCCAGGGAGACTTCCTGTACAAAATTACATTCCAACCCTTTGTGTGCACTAGTGGAAAGTTTGAACTTAACTTGGGGCTGGTTTCCACAAATCATGGACATCTTACCTAAATTAAAGCCCAGCTACAATCTATGCCTTCCCAGTTTAGTTCAGCTGAGCTTTTGCCATGTTCACAAAGCTGACCATTCAACACCCATTCCTAAATCCAAGCAGGACTGTGCTCCCAAGTGCTAAACATTCAGATTTAAATGTTGCCTTTACTACACAGCTTGCAGTGAATATCTACCCGTGGTTGGTGATGAGCGGGTAGGTCTGGCTTGAAGGGCTCAGCTCTGGAGTGCTGGCAGCAACACACTCTTCCATGTAGACCATCAGCGACATGTGGAATTGCTGCTTCACTGCAGCCGCGATGTTGATGGGGGACCCCAGGAAGAACAGACTGGAAGTGTGTGGGGCTGAGAAGTCACAAAGGAGAGGAGCATGAGAACAGAAACCCACCCAACTCATCTCACTAGCCAGCGCAGAGCAGCGCAGCATTGACCAGCACCAGAGAAATAGATCAAAATATTGTTCTACTTGACTAGAGGAAGTGACCCAATGAGCACCACAGGCTGCTCCCCCTGCCAGGTTAGGGTTGCACTGGACACCTTTCTAAGCCAATAGACCAAGTGTTCATTGCAGGACAGCAAACTCACCATTCATAATCCCCATGGTAAACTCCAGCTTCCCAAACCCAGAGGCATCCCCAAGTGCAGGGTTATACACTGGAGGAGTCCAGCCAGCAGGTCTGGAGAAGACAGGTAGAAAGCTTTAGTTAGAACAGCAACACACCAAAACAATTTGCATTCAGCAGAAGACACTGAATTGTAAACAGTTTATTGGCAATATTTAATGCAAACTTACTCTTGCTGCCTTCACAGTAAGGAAGCTGGTCCAGAATTCCTAATGCAGTAAATCATTTGATTTCACAGAAATAACTTTCAGCGCCATAAAATGGGTCTTTAACTGCTCCCCATTAAAGGCAATAACTCGAAGTATATAAAATACAGTAAATAGATTTTGTGAAATTTAGTTCTAAAAAATAATCCACAAATTAGATACTGTTAAGTCAAGTGTCAGACATTATGCAATACTCAACTGAATGCATGAACAGCCCAGAGGCTTAACACATCTTCACAGGAGTTACAGCATGTTTAAGCCAAGTCCAGCACTCACTTGGTATAGGTGCACACAATAGCCTGATTGAATGGAGTCTGGTAGAAGCCTCTCTGGGTGGGCTTGTAGGTCAGCACATTCATGTAACTGGTAACATTGGCAGTAACCTGGGCAAGACATGGATAAAAAAAAAAAAAAAAATCACTGTTGAAGACAGATTTAAAAACACTTGATCTGCAGTTCAAAAGGAAAGACAAACCATTAATCTTTAGAAAACTGGTTATAGTATACTATGTGAACAGCCCAAAAACGATGCATTTAGTTAAAAAAAAAAAACCCGTAAATACTCAAGTCATTACTAATATACTGATACCAATACAACGTTTGTACCAAGTCATGTAGCGCATCCTAGCTTTAAAGACATTGTTAAACATACGTTTTAAAAAGCGTTGTTACAACTAACCAATATTGTATAAACCCTGCAAGAAAAAAAAGCTTCCGAATACAATGTGTATTTATACAAGCGTGTACAGTTTAATAAGGTGCAGTGCAATTTCAGTTCGAATGCTTCTTACGTGAACCTAGCATACAAGCCCTTAGAAGCCACTTACCATGCGCATGAAGCGGCAGTCCAGCAGCCCGTACTGGAACACCACCATGTTATTACCGGCGCTGCTGCTGGATGGAGGACAGGGTCCCAGCAGGAGGCCACTCATACTCACAGCTACAGTGGAAACGGGTTTGGAATAAAGCGGAATATGCAACCATTTTATTTTAGGTTTCATGTAATGCAAAGTTTTACCTTATAACTATGACTGATCTTTAAAATAGCCAAGTACGCACTACTAAGTGTTGCACAAGAGAACATCATATCTGGATATCAGTAAAACGAGTGCGTTAACACACCCACATTATGTACCGGTACAGTCAGTGCTACCAAAACATAAGACAAAAAACACACTAACCCCACGAGTAGCCTACATTACTTTCCTGCGGTGCAGCAAACGGTACACAGCAACGCGCAAGCACAACACATATTGCCTTGTTAACACTCCAGGTTTCGTTGCACCGGCTATGCGTGAGTTCAAATTTAAGTTAGTTTTACAGCGCAACTATTTACTAACTTTAACAAATGACCTTATTAGAGGCTTCCCGTTTTTCAGATTGCTCAGGCGCAATCCGGTCAGACTGACTGGAGCATCATTAGTACACTATACCACACTGCGCTTGGTCAGACTGACTGGAGCATCATTAGTACACTATACCACACTGCGCTCAGCTTTGTGTGGCGGCTGATACAAAACATAATGAACGACTATTAAAGAAAGGTGGTGGAATCACATTTACTGATTTTTAATACTAAATATAGTATATGATATTCTAAAATATGTACAATTCATAATTCAGCTATATTCACATTCAGAATGGCATTCAATATTTAGTACATTGTGGGTTTTAGTATTTATACAACTGTTAACACAAATATTCTGAAATAAATAAATAACATGGCATGACATTCATTGCCCATTCTCAGACATTCTTTGTATATTTCAATATTTCTGAAGGTATGTATTTTGATAGGGAAATAATGTATTATACTGCCACTAAAACACACCATTTTATTATTCTAAAGTCCATACTTATGGACTAACCAACCTTAAAAGTAGCCCGTCTAAGCAAATGTAAAAATAATCAAATGAAAACATGTTTAAATGAAACAATGCTTTTCTACATTGAGGGATTTTGACTTCATTTGTAATTCTTGTCATTTAAAAAAAAAAAGTAGATTTTTCTCCTTATAGTGGACACATTAGTTTTGATCATTCTGCACTTGTCGAGGTTGTTATACAGCTTTTACTGCATAATAACAAGGGATTGTATGAACTATTTATCCATGTTTGTCCTGCAGTCCCATGCAATACAGTTCCAGGTCTCACATCTGCGATCCTTTGTTTCAGCAGACAGTGAAACAGGCCCTCCAACAGGAAACTGTTTGCTGCCATGGTTGCCCAATGCATCAGCACTGATTTTGGTGGCCAGTTTGATTCCTCTACAGTGCTGGACAGCAAAATGTAATTGGAATGCTTTAAGATGGGTAACTTCACACTCAAATTATTTTTCCAGTTGAAGGCTGTTGGAACAAATTATTGTTAAAATAGTGCGGTCTACAAATAAAGTAGTGCTTTTTTGTAGACATGAAAATAATTGAACCCAAAAGAAGCTATAATTTAATATTAGACTTAGTTATGCTAAATGTAATTTCCTAATCTCATCTTTAGTTGTCAAGTACAGATGTCAATCTTGGTGATTCATACCAAGTTTTAGGTTCAGACTTAGACAGAAAGTAAACATTTAGTTGGGACACCTTTACATTGTGGCAACCAGAAACTAAATAAATATTATCCAATAAAAAGTTAACTAGCTTAAACTGGTTGTCAAGAAACTAGTTTCATAAACCCAAGCTTTAGTGATCCTACAAAACTACTTTAGTTTATCTAGTTAGAATTATGGGAAGAACTGCCACTACACTGGTTTTTGTAAGGGTTTCTACAGAACCCATGTACCATGCCTTTTTATTGGAGAATAGTTTATTATTTTTATTAAAATATTTTATTATTTTTATTTTTTACTTTTGCTCAGACAGGCTTCTTTTAAGGTCAGTTATACCATAAGTATGGGCTTTAGAATCATAAAATAGTTCATTTTAGTGGCAGTATAATACATTATTTACCTATCAGTCAGAAATGTAGAAATATACAAAGCATGTATGAAATTGTGCAATGAACGTCACTGCCATAATTTTTATTTATTTATTTCAAAATATTTGTGTTAACAGTTGTCCAAATAGGCTACTGAAACCGGCAACGTATTAAATTCCATACTTGCCAACATTTGGAAACTGTTCAGCGGGACCCTTGTCCCCGGTGTGGCGGTGGGTCTTACGCATGATGCACGTGACCAGCATGGCAGTAAACACAGGCAAAAATGAAGCGTTCTTACCTTTGTATACCGGTAAGTTAGTGATCAGCAGATGTGTCAGCCACACGAAGAGCACGGCGTGTGGTTTTCTCTAACTCAACTGTGCAGAATACATGAATTTTTTTCTGTGTGTAAATATCGGGACTTTCTTCCTATGCATCGGGACGCGGGACATTTTCTAGGAAATCGGGACTGTCCCGACCGTATAGGGACTGTTGGCATGTATGAAATTCTGAATACAATTCTGAATATGAATATAGTTCAGTTATGGCAAAAATTATATTTTAGAATATCATATACATATTTAGTATTATCCAGGGCGACTTACAATCGTAAGCAAAAACATTTCAAGCGTTACAATACAAGTAATACAATAAGAGCAAGAGTAATACAATAAGAGCAAGAATTCTTTAATTGTCGTTCATTATGTTTTGTATGAACGCACGTATAGACGGTGCAACGAAACCTGGAGTGTTAACAAGGCAATAAGGTCTGTCCAATTTTTTAATTGATGTTAACTGTTTAGTATGTTTTTCTCTTGGAATGTGCGTGATATACGCAGGCACCCGCGCAATGGCACGACTCGTCACACCTGTGTCAGTGGTCCACTCAGTGTTAATTGCCAAATCACTCTAATTAATGTCACTAGAAAAGCTCCTGAACGGTAGTGTTTGGTAGGTAACTGTTGGTTTGAAAGATGATGGCGGCGTTGTGGAAATGTGTCGTGATTGCGCTTTGCTGTGTACCGTTTGCTGCACCACAGGAAGGTAATGTGGGCGACTGGCGGGGTTAGTGTGTTGTGTGCCTTCAGTTTCGTTAGTACTGACTGTACCGGTACATAATGTTGGTGTGTTAACAGACTCGTTTTATTGATATCCAGACATGGTATCTCCTTGTGCAACACTTAAAAGTGCGTACTTGGCTATGCAAAGATCATTCATAGTTACAAACGTTGTCCTTGTGTTACATGAAACCTAAATATTTGTGTGTTTTACTTTATTTTTAAACCTGTTTCCCCTGTAGCTGTGAGTACAGCCTGCGGCGTGGACTCGGTGGCTGTGAGGGTGTTGTTGGATTACTCTCGATCGGCGTTGCCTCTGGACCCGAGTGGCCTCCTGCTGGGACCCTGTCCTCCATCCAGCAGCAGCGCCGGTAATAACATGGTGGTGTTCCAGTACGGGCTGCTGGACTGCCGCTTCATGCGCATGGTAAGTGGCTTCTAACGGCATGTATGAAGTGTTTGGGCTCAAATTACACTGTATTGCACAGAACATGCTTGTATATGCATTGTAATTTAATGAATTTTCCTGCAGTGATTATGCAATATTGGTTTTGGCTGTAATGGCTTTAAGTGTATATTTAATTGATGCTAGGATGTGCAGGACTAAATGATACAAATTTTGTATTGGCAGCTTTTGTAAGGGTAATGACTTGAGTATTTGCACTTTTTTTCCTTTAAACAAACTAAATGCATTGTCTTGGCTTTGGGCTGTTTGACAGGTGGTGTGTGTTGTAACGCCAATCTTGTGGAGGTGTGTCTTGCCTTTTGAACTGCAGGTCAAGTGTTTAATCTCTGTTCAGTTTTTTTTAAATCCATGTCTTGCCCAGGTTACTGCCAATGTTACCAGTTACATGAATGTGCTGACCTACAAGCCCACCCAGAGAGGCTTCTACCAGACTCCATTCAATCAGGCTATTGTGTGCACCTATACCAAGTGAGTGCTGGACTTGGCTTAAACATGCTGTAACTCCTGTGAAGATGTGTTAAACCTTTGGGGTATTGAGTCATACATGTCTGCTTGACTTAATGGTATCTAATTTGTGGCTTTCCTTTTGAGAACTCTTTACAAAATCTTTTTTTTTTTTTTGTGCCTTTTTAATGGGGAGCAGTTATTTTAACCCATCTTATGGCACTGGAAGTAATCTGTGCAAAATAAAGTGATTTACTGCATTAGGAATTCTAGACCAGCTTCCTTGCTGTGAAGGCACCAAGAGTAAGTTTGCATTAAATATTGCCAATAAATTGTTTACAATTCAGTGTTCTGCTGAATGCAAATTGTTTTGGTGTGTTGCTGTTCTAACTAAAGCTTTCTACCGGTGTCTTCTCCAGACCTGCTGGCTGGACTCCTCCAGTGTATAACCCTGCACTTGGGGATGCCTATGGGTTTGGGAAGCTGGAGTTTACCATGGGGATTATGAATGGTGAGTTTGCTATCCTGCAATGTACACTTGGTCTATTGCTTTAGGAAGGTGTCCAGTGCAACACTAACCTGGCAGGGGAGCAGCCTTTGGTGTTCATTAGGTCACTTCAAGTCAAGTAGAAAATGTTTTAATTTCTCTGGTGCTGGTCAATGCTATTCTGTCCTGGCTAGTGAGATGAGTTGGGTGGGTTGCTGTTCTCATGCTCCTTTCCTTGATGTCTCAGATGACTTCTCAGCCCCACGCACCTCCAGTCTGTTCTTCCTGGGGTCCCCCATCAACATCGCGGCTGCAGTGAAGCAGCAATTCCACATGCCACTGATGGTCTACGTGGAAGAGTGTGTTGCTGCCAGCACTCCAGAGCTGAGCCCTTCAAGCCAGACCTACACACTGATCACCAACCACGGGTAGATATTCACTGCAAGCTGTATAGTAAAGGCACAATTTTAAATCTGAATGTTTAACACTTGGGAGCACAGTAGTCCTGTTTTAAATTAGGAAGGCGTTGAATGGTCAGCTTTGTGAACATGGCAAAAGCTCAGCTGAACTACTGTCCATGCTGGGAATGCGCAGATTGTAGTTTCAAATGGACTGGTTCTTTATCTAGTTTCTAATTGGTTCACAGACCCTAATCTATCTTTAGGGAAGATGAATAACATGATTGGTGTTAACGAGGGTCTGTGAAACCAGCGCCAGTTTAAGTTCAAACTTTCCACAAGTGTAGTCTTGTGCACACGACTAGGGTTGGAATGGTAATTTGTACAGGAAGTCTCATTGGAAGTCTTGCTCACTACTTCCAGTGGTTGTCTGATTGTCCCCAGTCCTGGTGAGTGCCTCCCCCTGCTCAGTGCTTGTGTTTCTCCTTGCAGATGCTTTGTAGACGGCCAGGCTGGTAATTCCAGGTTTCTGCCCAGAGTCCAGACCTCTGAGATCCGTCTGGTTGTCCAGGCCTTCAGGTTTACACAACTGAATACAGATGTGAGTATCTGATGGGTTAATGGTGGATTGTATTGGAGGGCACAGGGCAGCTAGTTAACAAGACAACACGTATCTGAAGCTGTGCTTGTGGTGTGTAATACTTTTGCAAGGACAATTCAGAGCTGGTAATAAGATGGTGGCAGTTCGAGCAATTTTAATGTCTTGGAGTTTTATTTTAAATCCGTTATCCTAGGTGTATATCCATTGCCGCTTGCTGGCCTGGGACCCTGCCCAGCTCAATGACCCCACCAAGAAAGCCTGTTCATTCAACCAGAGAACCAGGAGGTAAGGACTGGACCCTGCTGAGGCTGCTGTCTGTGCAAGGCTGTGAGGTCCAGTTAACCAACACTAGTCACCCAGGACTATTAATTTCTTAGACGCCGTTATCCAGGGCGACTTACAACTGTTACAAGATATCACATTATTTTTATATACAATTACCCATTTATACAGTTGGGGGTTTTTACTGGAGCAATCTAGGTAAAGTACCTTGCTCAAGGGTACAGCAGCAGTGTCCTCCACTGGGGATTGAACCCACGACCCTCTGGTCCAGAGCCCGAACCACTCTATTCTGTTGTGTGGAGAATTGACATGTGTTCTCACTGTTGGGTAATGGTGTGCATGTCCCTAGGGCAGGGTTTCCCCAGTTCTGGTCCTGAGATTCCCCATGTGTCTGGTTTTCATTTCAATGGAGTTCTGAATTACTTAATTGAACAATTCATTGGCTTAATTAGGCCTTTGTAATTTTGTTTAAGCAGTTGGAGATTTCAAGTTAACTATACAATTTTAAAAGTAATTTAATTAACTTTTTAGCAGATGAGAACAATAAGGGTCTAAGCACATTGTTTCAATTAAGGGTTTGACTTAAATTGAGACACTGCAGACACAGGGGTCCCTCAGGACCAGGATTGTGGGAGGAAACCCTGCCCTAGGGAACTACTTGTGCATCCTAAACAAACCTGGTTGTTGTGGGAATTTCTGTGCGTACAGTTCACTCCTGCATTTTTACCTTCATGTAGTGGGTGTAAAAATATGGCCAAATTGTACTGCTATCAAGTAGTGTATTGAAATGTCTTTGGGTTCAGTGTTCTGCTCGTGTTCCAGCTGGGAGCTCCTGGATAACCCTGGTCGGAGCTCTGCGTGCAGCTGCTGTACCGCCAAATGCAATTTCAGGAAGAGGAGGGACACGGGTACGAATTCTGCTATATCTCTGTAATGTAACTGCACAGGTAGCTCTGGGATGTTACTTGGTTTTATTTACAAGGGTGAGTGACTTTAAAATTATGGCATCTAGCAAAGGATGCTCGCATAGGGGTGCAGTGCTCCTCCCTCCCAACCAGAGCGTGTGCTTTGTCTTGGTGCTACTCTGCTCAATGACCTATAGGCAAATTGTTTTAACCAGCAACCCTACAGCCTGCCCCCTGCTGTAGTGACTGGTACTGCATAATGCATTGCTGTAAAGCAGCAGGGCCTGTTTGTAGCCAGGCTCCCTTTTCTCCCGAGCAGCTGAAGAGGGGCTGAGACACACTGCAGTGCTGGGACCCCTGAGGATCCTTCCTGAGGAACTGTCTGCTGGAAGCCAGGAATTCTACCAGAGGAGCCCTGCTCTGTCACTGGAGGGTGAGTTCAGCCTGCGGTCTCCAATCCAGTGTCCACTTGGCTTCCTTGTCAATGGCTTGTATGGCTGTGACTTTATGTTTACAGTACAGGTTTCCCTGCAGCAGCGCTAAAGATTTTGGCATGTGGTGGTGGTGGTCTGTTTCTACCCAAACCTTAAAGTCCACAGCATAACTACAATTTTGCTGCATAAAGCTATTGCTAAACTTTAGTGTATTCTAGTATTGGAACATAGGGCCTTTGCCCACCCCTACTAACCATGTCCCGAGGTGTCCTTCTGCAGGCCTGAAAGTAACACACTCCTGTTTGATTCTGCCCCTGGGTACTGGAGACAATGGCTGTACTGGGAGCACTTCCTGTTCCTAACCCCTTTCTCCTGCTCTCTTCTCCCCCAGAGCCCCAGCAGGTTCTGGCCTGGCTGCCTGTCCTGGCTGCTCCCCTGCTCCTGATGGCTGTCTTGGGAGCCCTGTCTCTGGGCTACTACATGTGCATGTGGCATCATCCCAGACTCTGCTCCAAGTCCAGCAGTGAGCGCCTTCATTCCTGTGCCCACTGAAATGCAGTTGGCATGGTTTCTAGCTTGCCAGCACAGAAATTGATTTGTATGTTGCAAAATAAAATGTCTTCATAGAGCCTCTGGTCTGTCTAATTTTGTACCATTGAGTAACTTAGAACTGGATGTGTAGACATTTTAAGGGAATCCATGCTATTACTGCTGAGAATAAATGCTCACCCATTTAAGTAATCTGATTGGTGTATGTAGCAACCCTTACAAATACAAGTAGTGGCATTTGTGTCCCAAATTGAGGATGTTTTGATGGTGAAAGCTTAGTTTGACTGTTCATTGAACAGTTTTAAGCTACTGCTTTTTATTGTGGTGGCTTTTTTTTAAGGTTTGCCAGAATCTTAAGGTCACCCAACTAAATTTTATTTTTGTCCCAAAAGACTTTGATTTGAAAACGTGGTAAGAATCAAGATTGGCAGAACTGCAGGTCAAATACTATGTTAGCATTGCTTCAAAGAAGCAATGGTAACACTTTGGACTGTGGAAATGCAAGTTTGGTTTGAGGATATTTGTAGATGGCACTCTTAACATCACTATCTTTAGTTTTATTGATCATTCCAGAGTGATTCCTACCAAGTGTGGGATGCTCCTTCATGGCTGAATCCCTTGAACTGGAAGTTGTGGGTGGAGTAGAATTGGGAGGACTGGATGCAGAAAGGAAAATAAAGCTGTGGTGTAGTGCGACATTCTTGTCCAACAAAAATCATCCCATAAAAGTAACAATGAACATTTTAAAGAAACACCTTGGTCAAGTAGACAAGTTTATTTTCTGGCAGAATTACACACTAGCATCAGTTGGTACTTCCCCCAGGTGCACCTTTAGGCCAGTGGCTCCAATCCAGTCCCGTACCTCCTTCAGGTTGGCACTGGCCTCCTCATAGCGCGCTGCGTGGATGAGCAAGTAATCTAAGCAGACAATACAGGCTGAGCAGGGATGCCACTGAGGACGCTATCCATGAGGCACTCAAAAGTGGCAGGTGCGTTGCACAGCCTGAATGGTATCACTGTAAACTGCCAGAGGCCGCCCATGGGCTGTCAGATGTCTCGATCCCTCTTGGCCAGCGGAAGCTGCCGAGCACGCTCCCATGGTTGTGGTGCTGGACCAACGCAGTCTGCGTGCAGCCCTTGGCCTTCAGGGCAAAACAGGCCTCCTACTCCCCTAGGAGCCATCCCAGTATGCAGTGGTACCGGGTTGCAGTGGTAGTGGTTTGACCCCCCCCCCCCCCCCCTTTGTACCCACAGCTGTTGCTGTCCCAGGTCTAGTGTAGCTCACGTGGCCATTAGGACATCAGCCCCCAAAATGCACTTCTCCTTGATGTCCGAGAGCCAAACTGGGTGCTGGTGCTTGATGCCCCCCAGGCTAACTTTGATCTCCTGGAGGCCCAGCCTGGGCTACCGCGGCCTGTCTGTGAACAGCATAAGGATCTGTTCTAGGCGGCGGGCTGCCTGTACAGCCTTCCCTGATGTCTTCAGCTCCACTAATAGGACGTGCCGCTGTAGTTCTCCCGGCATTATCCCTCCCTATTTTGTCCCTCACTTCGTTGGACAGTTCTGGGTATGCTTTGTGTATTAATATGGTTACTATAATAAATACTATAACACAGCGGTGTGTAAATGCACCAGAAGTAATTGAGGTAACAACGTAAGCCACCAAAACGTTGTATTATTATTACATTTAATTAATAAGGCGACTTACAATTTTTATAAGATATCGCATTACTCTTGCATACAATTACCCATTTATACAGCTTGGTTTTTACTGGAGCAATCTAGGTAAAGTACCTTGCTCAAGGGTACAGCACCAGTGTCCCCCACTTGGGATTGAACCCACGATCCTCCGGTTAAGAGTCCAAGGCCCTAACCACTACTCCACACTGCTACCCACATACGCCTTCAGTCTCTCCTGTCAGACATGCTAACTAACATAAAAAAATAAATCTCCAAATTAGGGCGGCTCCTTCAAGCTGTACCGTTATGTTATTCTTGTGTGCTCCCCGCTGTGTGTTATCTGGTATGAGCATGCGCGCTGCTGTTAAGTTTGATAGCCCGTTGAATGAAGAAGCGCGAAACTATTAAGTAGCATACTGTAATGTTAGTCACAATGGCAGACAAATGAAGAAGTAGACAATAGGAGGGGATGGGGTGTCCGGTATTTTTGTATCTCAAAGGTGGCAACCCTAGTTGTATTGGCAGCAGTATAAGGGTAATTACGTGTGTTTGCACTCTTTTCTTTAAACAAACTAAAAATGCATTGTTTTGGCGTTAGGCTGACATGCGGTGTATGCTGTAACCCCAGTCTTGTAAAGGCTGACTGGAGGTGTGTCTTACCCTTGACCTGCAGATCAAGTGTTTTAAATCTGTTTAACAGTGACTTTTACCCATGTCTTGCCCAGGTTCTTGCATCATGTCTGACATGACTTAACAGTATCTAATTTGTGGATTATTTTTTAGAGCTAAATTTCACAATCTATTTACTGTATTATATAATTGGAGTTATTGCCTTTTAATGGGGAGCAGTTAAAGGCCCATTTTATGGCACTGAAAGTTATTTCTGTGAAATCAAATGATTTACTGCATTAGGAATTCTGGACCAGCTTCTTTGCTGTGAAGGCAGCAAGAGTAAGTTTGTATTAAATATTGCCAATAAATTGTTTACAATTCAGTGTCTTCTGCTGAATGCAAATTGTTTTGGTGTGTTGCTGTTCTAACTAAAGCTTTCTACCTGTCTTCTCCAGACCTGCTGGCTGGACTCCTCCAGTGTATAACCCTGCACTTGGGGATGCCTCTGGGTTTGGGACGCTGGAGTTTACCATGGGGATTATGAATGGTGAGTTTGCTGTCCTGCAATGTACACTTGGTCTATTGGCCTAGAAAGGTGTCCAGTGCAACACTAACCTGGCAGGGGGAGCAGCCTGTGGTGCTCACTGGGTCACTTCCTCTAGTCAAGTAGAACAATATTTTGATCTCTTTCTCTGGTGCTGCTCTGTGCTGGCTAGTGAGATGAGTTGGGTGGGTTTCTGTTCTCATGCTCCTCTCCTTGATGTCACAGATGACTTCTCAGCCCCACGCACCTCCAGTCTGTTCTTCCTGGGGTCCCTCATCAACATCGCGGCTGCAGTGAAGCAGCAATTCCACATGCCGCTGATGGTCTACATGGAAGAGTGTGTTGCTGCCAGCACTCCAGAGCTGAGCCCATCAAGCCAGACCTACCCGCTCATCACCAACCACGGGTAGATATTCACTGCAAGCTGTGTAGTAAAGGCACAATTTAAATCTGAATGTTTAGCACTTGGGAGCACAGTCCTGCTTGGATTTAGGAAGGGGTGTTGCATGGTCAGCTTTGTGAACATGGCAAAAGCTCAGCTGAACTAAACTGGGAAGGCATAGATTGTAGCTGGGCTTTAATTTAGGTAAGATGTCCATGATTTGTGGAAACCAGCCCCAAGTTAAGTTCAAACTTTCCACTAGTACACACAAAGGGTTGGAATGTAATTTTGTACAGGAAGTCTCCCTGGAACACAGGAAGTCTTGCTCGCTCCTTTCTTCTGGTGGTTGTCTGCAGTCCCTGAGTCCTGGCCAGTGCCTCCCCTTGCTCAGTGCTCTTTCTCCTTGCAGATGCTTTGTAGACGGACTGGGCAGAAACCTGGAGTTACCAGCCTGAGTCCAGACCTCTGAGATCCGTCTGGTTGTCCAGGCCTTCAGGTTTACACAACTGAATACAGATGTGAGTATCTGATGGGCTAATCTGTTGTATTGGAAGTCTCAGGGCCGCTAGTTACCAAGATTCTCTACTTGTTTAATGAATTCTTTGAGTATCTGATGTGGTGCTTGTAATGTGCATAACCTTTTTGTAAACAATTTGGTTTCTAGAGCAAATGTTGTTGGTTTTTATTAGTGTTCCTTTTTTATCAAATTATTTTCTAGGTCTATATCCATTGCCGCTTGCTGGCCTGGGACCCTGCCCAGCTCAATGACCCCACCAAGAAAGCCTGTTCCTTCAACCAGAGAACCAGGAGGTAAGGACCGGACCCTGCTGAGGCTGCTCTCTGTACAAGGGGTGCAGGGGCTGTGAGGTCCAGTTAACAAACACCACAGGGACACAATCAGTTCTGTGCCTCCCTTACAGTTGTGTGGTGAATTATTGAAATGTGTTCTTGCAGTTGTTGGTAACTGGAGGAAATGAGGTGTGTGCACATGTCCCTAAGGTGGGGTTTCCTGGTCCTGGGGGACCCTTGTGTGTGGTTTGGTTCTCAATTGCTTAATTAAGCCTTTAAGCCAACTACAATTTTGAAGTAACTTAATTGGTGCTTTTTTTAAAGAGATGAAGACAATTAAAGGTTTAAGCACATTGGTTCAAATAATGGTTTGATTTAAGTGAGACCCAGCAGACACAAGGGACCCCCCCCGCCCCCCCCCCCCCCCCCCCCCCCCCACCAGGATAACAGGAGGAAACTCTGCCCTACGGAACCACTTGTGCATCCTAAACAAACCTGGGTATATTATGGAACCTTCAGTGCATACAATTCACTCCAGCATTTTTACCTTAATGTAGCGGGTGTACAAATGTGAGGTCCAGTTAACCAACACCATTGACCCAGGATGAGTTTCTTAATCTGCACTATCAGTTCTGTGCCTCCTTAGTTGTATGGAAAATTTAATTGAAATGCTAGTAACTGGGTGGGAGTGGGGAAACCAACTTCATTATACTGCTCTGTGTAGAAGTCTGTTGCTGTGTCTTTGGGTTCAGTGTCCTGCTCTTGTGTTCCAGCTGGGAGCTCCTGGATGACCCTGGTCGGAGCTCTGTGTGCAGCTGCTGTACCTCCAACTGCAATCTGAGGAAGAGGAGGGACACGGGTACGAATTCTACTTTCTATATAGTTTACACAGGTGGGGTTTTATATATATATATATATATATATATATATATATATATATATATTTTAGCTCAAAGAGCCAGCTGCCCAACGTTTCGATATGTTGTACATATCTTTCTCAAGGGAGCCTGTGTTTGAATCCAAACATTGGAGGTATTTATAGGTTTTTGACGGCATGACAACTACTTGTTATTGTTTACATTCAAATTCATGATTTATTCTTACATGATGTAATGGTGTTCTATATATTGTGACATCATTTTTACTTCTATCTTTGAATCTGTATTAATTCTAATTAACACTACTTTATATAAACTTATATTTTTATTATATCATGCAATGCTGGCTCTGAGGATCAATCTAGATTTGGCCTCCCCAGCGCATCAGCATGCACAACTTTTATATATATATATTATATTATATTATATATATATATATATATATATATATATATATATATATATATATATATATATATTTTTTTTTTTTGGTACGATTTTAACTTCTATGGTGAGTGACTTTTAAACTGGATGGCAGCCAACAAAGCATGCTCAAATAGGTCTACCAGAGCCTGTATTGCTAAAGAACCATTCCCCCTCCCAACCAGAGGCTGCTTGCTGTCTTGCTGGTACTCTGCTCAATGGCCTGTTGCCATCAGTTTTGCTTCTCTTGGGTAGTTTTCATCCCGCACCCTCTTGGCCTGCCCCCTGGTGTAGTGACTGGTCCTGCATGCTGTAAAGCAACAGGTCCTGTTTTCTAACCAGGCTCCTTTTCTCGAGCAGCTGAAGAGGGACTGAGACACACTGCAGTGCTGGGACCCCTGAGGATCCTTCCTGAAGAGCTGTCTGCTGGAAGCCAGGAATTCTACCAGAGGAGCCCTGCTCTGTCACTGGAGGGTGAGCTCAGCTTGCAGTCTCCAATTGTGTGCACTTGGTTTGCATGGCATTAACTTTCATCTTTACACTACAGGTTCCCTTGCAGTCATGTTGCCTGAACCTGCATTGTACAATTTCTACCAAAACCCATTCCAGTCCATGGCATATAACCGTAACTTCACTCTAGTGTGCCTCCCTGCAGGTCCTAAAGTAACAGACCCTCATTGAAACTGCTCCTGGGCACTGTAGAGTAGCTGCACTGGGAGCCCTTCCTGTTCCTAACGCTTTCCTCCTGCTCTCCTCCCCAGAGCCCCAGCAGGCTCTGGCCTGGCTGCCTGTCCTGGCTGCTCCCCTGCTCCTGATGGCTGTCCTGGGAGCCCTGTCTCTGGGCTACTACATGTGCATGTGGCATCATCCCAGACTCTTCTCCAAGTCCAGCAGGGAGCTCCTCGTTCCTGTCCCCGTTGATGAAATGCACACAGCAGTTGCCACGGTTTCCAGCAGCTCGCCAGCAAGGCATTTCTGATTTCTTGTATGTTGCGAAATAAAATGGATACATAAAGACCCTCCTGTCCTGTGAGATTTCTGCCACTGAGTAACATTTTTTTATCCTGAGTTTGTTTTTAGGGCATCCAACATCTTTCTGCCAGATAATTGCTCCCCTTGCATAACAGGGTTTGTTATTTTTAGTTTGCTAAATTTACATTTAGCATTAAGTGAAAGTAACTTCTACAAAACCAGTAAAGCTGGGCTGGCTAACTAAGTTTGATTGGGCATTAATCTGTACTGGGCAGATAGCCTCCAGGGGCACTGGAGAAATAGTGGCTTATTTATTTTTGTGGGGGGGGGGGACACTATTTAATGGTGTCTGATACTTTACCTGGGTACTTATATACCTCAACATTAGCTGGGAGAGCTTTCAATTTGGTTTTGTAGTTCTGTGCAGGGAGAAATGTTGCTGGACCTGTTAACTGGTGCAATTTCCAACTCCATTTCTTGCTAGTTTGAAAGACCATTATAAATTCCTTCCATTTCAACCCCTTGTATGTAATGTATCCTTCTGGTCATCTCTATACCTCTTGCTCACTAATCTTGTAACTGAATGGATGCATGTGTGTGTTTTTTTTTTTTTTAATTTATTTTAAATAGGCTTCTGGGCTGCACTGTCAATTAGCTGCAGGGGATTTAACTAGGACTGTGAAATTGACAAGCAAATTTAAACTATCCAATATTGCTGTAAAATTGTTCATAAAGAGTCTTTGGGGACCAAAACAAATGTCAAAGTGGAAGAAAAGAAATTGGTGAAACACATGTTCTGGGACCAAGCGTTCAGTGTGAAAACCTCAATCATTGTTCTAAGCACAAACTCCTGTTGGGTGAGCTGCAAGACTACAGACATGTTGCCAAGCAAAGGTGGTGGGGAACATATCTTTGAGTCTGATGGTGCAATTCAATTGAACCTGGAGCTGTGCTGTTGAGCCTGACAAACACTCCTCTGTGATCAAGCTCCACGTTCCCTGTTTATTGCATTAATTCCCCCAGGTTTTTGTTTGTTTTCCACCTACGTGGGAAGTCAATAGAATTTGAGAAATCCTGGATTTATATGTGAAAATGAACAGGTTTGATGTCTGAGTTTCAGTATCTCTAATTCATTGAATCCCAGAATTTTGGGAGATCCCTACATGGTGCAGGATGCTCCTTCTTGGATGGATCCCTGTATAATAAAATTGGGGCTGGAGGTAGAAAGGTATCTTCAGTAGAAATGATGGATTAAGCTGGCTCCCC
This sequence comes from Acipenser ruthenus, assembly GCF_902713425.1. Taxonomy (NCBI): domain Eukaryota; kingdom Metazoa; phylum Chordata; class Actinopteri; order Acipenseriformes; family Acipenseridae; genus Acipenser; species Acipenser ruthenus. Next base: position 10,847,102 of record NC_081209.1, read on the forward strand.
CTGGAGACAGTTTTGTTGTACAGCAAATCCATTGTGTTGCTGCATTGGGCAGCTAACACATGTTAACCTATAGGTGGGGTTCAGGGGGCGGAGCTAGGCACCAACAACCTATCATCTGCTGTCATCAATTAAACCTACCTTATTTAAACATTACTCACCTCTACCTCGCTGTCTTGTTTTTTTTCGTTTTTGGCGTAAACCTAAGCGATTTCAAGACCCATCTACATCTGCGTACCTTAATAATGGACTACTTACAGCAGTTCATCGGATTCAGAGGATTCCCAGGATTTTCTGTCATTAACAGATCATTCTCCTTCAGCTTCAATCCAGGGTACATCCAGTCTCCGTTTTTTCTCCCCTTCTATTTCGGTTACATCTGATCAGGCTCCTGATAAGGCTCTCGACCAGGTTCCAGTACAAATGTTGCCTACCGTTCCTGCCACCCAAACATCGAATCTGCGGCGATCCAAGCGTCTTCGGCCTCAGGACGCCCCTCCGGATCGATTGTTTTGGAAGGACTGGCCCATGAATAAATTGATAAAAACCCTCCTTAAAAATGGTAATGCGATTCCGGCAGGGAGTGATAGAGATTCTCTTTTCATTCTCTATTGCAATTCAGTCTCAGCAGAACCAGTCTTTCCTCCGAAAAAACATAATCAGCCGCACCCAGCCATTCAGCGTCCTAAAACAGACAGCAGGCAGTCTATTCCGGATCTAACCACCCCCACAACTAGCACCGCTAACCAGCAGCCAGCCATTGAAATCCAACATTCGCAAATATTCAACGAGATAAAATCATTTATGCAGCCTTTTCCCGATACTCTATCTTCGGTCAGTTCTCAACTGTCGGATCTAGAAAAAAGGGTGTCTGTTATGGAACAGGGAAAACAATCTACAGCGCAGTCATTAATTTCAGCATCAAATGCTGCAGCGCCGCCTACAGCTTTTTCCGGTCCAGCCCTAATTTCAGCCAGCGAAGCAGATCCTCCAATATACAACCTCGCTACTGCATCTACATACGGATCCTCCTCTCCAACTGCAGCGAGACGTCACACTATATCTCCACAAATCAGACGTGTCATTCTCGAAGGTAAGGACATTAATCTTGTTTCACTATTAATGACGACTTCGGAATTCTTGGACCATAGAGTAGTCGATTGTGGAGAATTGGCGGTAACTCTAAAATCCAGAGATCCCAGACTGCTTAAAAATCTTACATTAGGGGAGTTTGTCCTTGCTTTCTCCATATTCAGAGATGTGTTATGCTCGGTATATCCTAACCGCAGAGCTGAATTGGAATCTTACGAATATTACATCGTGGAGCTGTCTGTCAGATACGGAGGGACTATGTTTTATGAGTATCATAAAGCATTCTCTGCAAAAGCAGCAGCGATATTGGCAGCAGATAATCACATCATCAGTTGGGCAAAACCTGATCCAGATCTATTTAATAGAATTTTTGGTGGTTTAAGGGCTAATGCATGTGGGGTCTGCGCTTCAACAGCTCATTCAACAGCCCTCTGCCCTAAAGCTGCAATTGCATCAACTTCTAAAGCACCCGGTTTCGCCGCTAATTCATACAGATCTTCAGTACCTAATCCTATACATTCTTCAGCTACCCTCGATCAATCTACAAGGAAAGACAAATACGGGCGCAGTATCATATTTTCAGGAGGAAGACAAATCTGCAACAATTTCAATGCAATTTCACTTCTGTTCGAATAGGCAATGCAATTTTATCCACATGTGCAGAAATTGCGGTGACGCTCACGCTAATACAATCTGCCCTTTAAAACGCAAGTGACTTTCCCCGATGCTCACCGTCTTTACTCCTATAAGCATCCTGGCGTTATCAAGTAAATTACAGAATCATCCCGACAGTCACTTAATTAATTACCTGATCGACGGATTAAAAAATTGTTTTTCAACCGGTCTTACTCAAATTCCTTCTTCCTCGTTCCAAAGCAAAAATCTTTATTCAGCGACTCAAGATCCACAATCAGTGCAGTCTCTCATCGAAAAAGAAATTTAATTTTTTCCTCCTTTTCCAATATATAGAATTAATCCTATCGGCATTGCCACGAGGAAAATGTCAGGAAAAAAGTGTCTCATTATTGATTTATCAGCACCACGGGGGTCAAGCACCAGCAGCATTAACTCATTAATTCCCCAAGATCAATTTTCCCTGCATTACATCACTATTGCAGACGCAATACATTCAATTAAATTAGCAGGTCGTGGTTCCTGGTTAGCAAAAGCAGATATATCAGACGCATTTAAAGTAATGCCAATCCATCCTTCTCTCCGTCACCTGTTTGGTATATGCTGGGAAGGGAAGTTTTATTTTGCCACTCAATTGACTTTCGGCTGCCGCAGCAGCCCGAAGATATTTGATACCCTGTCGGAAGCATTATGCTGGATCCTTCTTAATGTCTATCATGTCCCGTTCTTGCTCCACTTGCTGGACGATTTTTTAGTAATTTCTCCTCCTTCAGATGCACCAGCAGAAGCGATTTCCAATCTTAAAAGCTTATTTTCTGAAGTTGGCATTCCGCTTTCAGAAGAAAAATCAATCGGTCCCCTTCATTCTTTGGAATTCCTTGGAATCATTCTAGATACAGAAAAGTTTGAAGCCCGCCTGCCTGAGTCTAAACTTAACCATATTCGTTTGCTCATTCAGGATTTTCAGATCAGTAAAACAATTAAAAAACGGGCACTGCTTTCATTGCTGGGTTACTTTAATTTTGCAAAACGTATCATTCCACAAGGGAGGACGTTTATATCTCGGCTGCTAGCGCTGGCATCAACAGCAAAAAATCTGGACTCCTATTTAAATATCTCTTCAGAAGCTAGGAAAGATATTAAAATGTGGTCTGCGCTTATTCAGCACTGGAACGGTCTCTCTATGTTTTATAATGATTTCATTTCAGCTCCTCACGATATGGCTTTATTTACTGATGCCTCATCTCTGGGATTCGAGGTCTATTTAATAATCAATGGTTTTGCAGTACATGGCCTGAGGAAATCGCGAACATATCTCCTCATCTAAAATCCACAGCTCTGCTAGAGATATACCCAATAGTAGCAGCTTCCCAGCTATGGGGTCATCTCTGGTCTAAGAAATCAATACTATTTTACTGTGATAATTCAACTACATTGCATATTATAAATAAAGGACGTTCCTCCTCCGCTCTTATAATGCAGTTGCTGCGGCGGCTAGTATGGATTTCAGTCTCTAATAACTTCCTAATACAAGCTCGCCACCTACCGGGCATTTTTAATAATGCAGCTGATGCTCTTTCCCGTTTACAGATTTCCAAATTCCACAGTTTGCTGCCCTCAGCTCTGCAATATCCAGCAGCAACGCCACAGTTCAATCAGCTGATTTTCAACTAAATCCAACTATTAATAAACTTCTTAATTCAGCTCAAGATTACATGGCATCAGCACTTGCCCCATCTACCAGATCCTCGTACTCTACAGGTTGGGCATGTTATGTAACTTTTTGTTTACAAAGCAGGATTAATCCTACTCCATTCAACCAGGACTGGATCATGGCGTTCATAGTGCATGCAAAGGACTCTCTACATCTGGCACCAGCTACAATCAGACTATATTTGTCAGGAATTCAGCATCAATTTCGCTTGATGTCCACCAATTCCCCAACTCTATTATCAATTCCAGCGGTTCGTCTCCTTTTACGAGGAATTTCCAAGTGCTCTCCGGCTCCTTCTTCTGCTCGCCTGCCTATTTCTATAGACATTCTCAGTAAATTGATTTCAATTCTCCGCCACGGCTGTTTTTCTCCATTTGATGATTTAACTATGGAAGTCATATGTCTATCTGCATTTTTTGGATTTTTGAGATGTTCTGAATATACAGTTCCTTCTATTGCCAGCTTTCCTACCCTAGGTATCCGCTGCAGTGACCTCAAGCTCATCCCAGATTCTCATTTCATCTTATTTCTTCGCATTTCAAAAACAGATCAACTGCGGCAAGGACAATGTATTCAGCTTTCTAAGATCAACTCTCCTCTGTGTCCCTTCACTTCCATGTTGAAGTACATTGCAGAACGCAAAGCCATTTCATCCTCTGACCCTTTGTTTATCAATTCAAGCCGGTCCATTGTATCAAGGCATTGGTTTTCAACACACCTTTCCACCGTGGTATCCAGAGCAGGTCTTCCTTCGCAATTCTACACTCCTCATTCATTTAGAATAGGGGCAGCCACTTCAGCCGCAAAAGCCAACATTAACCAGTATTTAATTAAAAATATGGGGCGCTGGACTTCATCAGCAGTTGAAAGTTATGTTCGTTCTTCATCATCTGAAATATCCTCCGCACATCAGTCCATTGCTAGTATGTCCGGAGTGGGGACGACCTTTCTGCCTGAGCCACCAAAGATTTCCCCCTAAGAAATAAAATTAAAGAAAGGGTTTTTTTTCTTTCCACTGTGCAGAGGGTCTTCACATAGTCATTAGGGTACAGTCTACTAACCCCTTTGTCACGTTAAGTGTTTGTTTTCTCTCGTCTAAATGTTTTCTCTTTTTCTTCTTTCTTATGCATTGGCGGTTCTCTCTTTTTTCTTCATGTTGCGTCAGCGGGGAGCCGGGGGTCCATCTTTTGGGGGGTTAGTGATTCCACTTTCTCCAACCCTTTGTTAAGCTCCTCTTCATTTACCTCATAGAGGAGGGTTCTCCATGAGTCAGAGGGGACCCCCGGCCAAACCCTTCCATCTGCATGTATGTTTCTTTTGGGATTCTTCTTTCAGGTCTGATGCCTCTATGTGAGGGTCCCCAAGCGGTGGCATCCCTTGTGTTTGTCGGGTCTCCTCAAAGACGGTGGCCCATCTCCTGTTTGTCGGGTCTCCTCAGCGACGGAACCCCCCTTCTATTATGTTGGGCTTTGAAGAGGCGGAACACCACGCATTATATGTTTTAACAAATACTAACTTTATGTTTTCTTTCCGGTTCGCGAGCCTCTTCGTATGTCGGGTAACCTCAGAGATGGTGCCCCTCTTGGTATGTCGGGTCGCCTCAAAGACGGTGGCCCCCCTCCTGTTTGTCAGGTCTCCTCAGCGACGGAACCCCCCTACTGTATATGTTAGGTCAGGAAGAGCCGGAACCTCTTTTGTGTTATCAATACTAATTCATGTTTTCTTTCCGGTTCGCGAGCCTCTTCGTATGTCGGGTAACCTCAGAGACGGTGCCCCTCTCGTATGTCGGGTCACCTCAAAGACGGTGGCCCCCCTCCTGTTTATCGTGTCTATCGAGCCCCTCTCTCCATGTGTATATGTTTACTAACTCTGTCAATAAACCCTATCAGGTGGCATAGCTCCGCCCCGTGAAATGTTAACCTATTTAAAATATTTTGTATTGAATGAACAGGAAATCCGTAAATTATATTTATGCGACACGTCATTGATTTATTATTTATGCAGGAAGTTAACCCAAACAATTTAGGAGGATAGTGACCTCAAACACTCAACTTCAAGCGAGTTTCAAATAACGTTTGTAATGTTCTCGCATTATTATTTAGAAATGATTGTCTACACAGTATTTAAACTGCAAAATCAAATGTCAATACATGTTTGTCTAATCACTGTTTTTAATCGAAAGAAAGAATGAAAAGTATGCTTATTAAACGTTTAATATTCTCATAAATTACATAAAGCGGTGAACTATCACTTTTTAGAAAACAGATATGCATACCACATCAGCAGACAGAGCCGCGCCTGTGGATTAAAGACGGAGACTGCTTGACAACAAGAAACCCATCTTAAAGGTTTTTATTTTAGATGATGACAACTTTGGTAATGAACATTTTCTAAAGAAACCATATTGAGAGCAGTGAGCTACTGAGCCTCGTTTTAAAACACTGTTTTAAGTGTTTAGATAACAGTCAGATCAAATTAAAGTAGTTCAATCAAATTAGATACATATAAGAAGTATAATGAGAGCTCATTTTAAAAAATCCCAGTTTAGATATAGAAACATAGGCCTACACATCACTGTATTTGTATTTGTTTTTGCAAGACGTGATGCTGTGGCATTTAGAAGTGCGTTGCACGCCCTCGCGCACAGAAGCACTTCTTTGTTTGACAGAAGTTGTTGCACTTTAAAGAAATGGAGCCTTGAATCCTCAAAATCCGTTCATGAACTGTGCATTTTCTCAAAGCACATTCACCAATTTGATTATATCTCTTTACTCAAAGACCGAAGAAGCTGTCTCTTCTTTTATGTTTCTATCTTTGCTTGTATGATATTTTCCATTTTGCACTTTGACCAAAATAATTTGCTCAAAGATCGAAATAACCTTGCATTTCGTTCTTTGATAATAAATGCTCAAATCACGAAATGTTATTTGTGTCAGCGACTGACCGAATCGTGACTCTGACTGTAACATGTTCATACAGAAGCAGCTTGAGAAAGTAAGAAATGAACGTTTTCTTTACATTAAATATATTGCTTAATTGTAGGCTGGTCTAGGTTTTTTTTTTTTTTTAAACATCAGTCCCTTGTCGCTGTGGATTGAATGTAGAAACATATTGTAGCCTTGCGATCTCGGTTAAGGCAGGCGCACACATGTAAATAATTGCGCTGTATAAATAAGTTCAATGTGAACTCCAGCAACGAAACCTGGAGTGTTAACAAGGCAATAAGGTCTGCCCAATTTTTTAACTGATGTTAACTGTTGAGTGTTTTTTCTGGAGTGAGCGTGGTATAGGCAGGCACCCACGCAATGGCACAACTCGTCACACCTGTGTCAGTGGTCCACTCAGTGTTAATTGCCAAATCACTCTAATTAATGTCACTAGAAAAGCACCTGGACGGTAGTGTTTGGTAGGTAACTGTTGGTTTGAAAGATGATGGCGGCGGTGTGGAAATATGTCGTGATTGCGCTTTGCTGTGTACCGTTTGCTGCACCGCAGGAAGGTAATGTGGGCTACTGGCGGGGTTAGTGTGTTTTGTGTCTTATGTTTTGGTAGCACTGACTGTACCGGTACATAATGTTGGTGTGTTAACATACTCGTTTTACTGCTATCCAGACATTATGTCCTTTTGTGGAACGCTTAGTAGTGCGTATTTGGTTATTTTAAAGAGTTTTCAGGTACAAAATTAAACCTTTCATTACATGAACCCTTTAACAAAATAGTTGCATGTTCCGCTTTATTCCAAACCCGTTTCTCCTGTAGCTGTGAGTACAGTCTGCGGCGTGGACTCTGTGGCTGTGAGGGTGTTGTTGGATTACTCTCGATCGGCGTTGCCTCTGGACCCGAGTGGCCTCCTGCTGGGACCCTGTCCTCCATCCAGCAGCAGCGCCGGTAATAACATGGTGGTGTTCCAGTACGGGCTGCTGGACTGCCGCTTTATGCGCATGGTAAGTGGCTTCTAAGGGCTTGTATGTTGGGTTCACGTAAGAAGTGTTCGAGCTCTAATTCCACTGCCCCGTATTACGCTGTACACACTTGTATAAATACACACCTTGTACTTGGAAGCTTTTTCTAGCACTGCTAATGCAATATTGGCTGTGGTTGTAAAGGCATGTTTAAAAACGTATATTTCAGTTGTCATTGACGCTAGTATGTGTTACATAATTAAGCAATACAAACGTATTGGCAGCTGTGTATTGTCCTACTTGCTAGAACCAAAGTCATTGTATGTATTTTGCTCTTAATTGTATTAGGCTACTTGTACTGTGATTCTTAATGTATTTGTTTGATTGCAAGTAGCCCTGGATAAGGATGTCTGCTTAGAAGTAAATAAGGGTAAATTACTTGTGTGTTTTATACTCTTTTCTTTAAACAAACTAAATGCATTGTTTTGGCTTCAGGCTGTTGACATGCAGTGTGTGCCTTAACCCCAGTCTTGTAAAGGCTAACCTGGAGGTGTGTCTTACCCTTGAACTGCAGATGAAGTGTTAAATCTTTTTATCCATGTCTTGCCCAGGTTACTGCCA